>NC_068962.1:14305972-14613006 GCF_026419915.1 Harpia harpyja | reverse complement strand
CTGATAGTGATATGGTGATACCCATTAATTTTTGGTTTTCATTACAAATGTTCCACTCTTGCCTTCCCCAAAATAGCTTTCATCAAACAGTTAAAAATAAAATGCATGTTACAAAGAATGTGTTGGGAGGTATGCGGTTATATTGAGCTAGAAAAGCACGCGCACGTATGAACATGGATAGGTGTGTTTGTGCTTTCTTTTGCTTGTAAGAAATTCTCTCTGTAGTAACAACAGAAAGGCTGGTTCTACAAGTATCTTTTACTCAGTTCAGTGCTTACTACTGTGAATTGTTTTAGTTAAGTGGGGAACTGTAATATAATACATTAGCAATCCAAAGAAATCGTAGCCTTTTCAGATTCACTGCATCAATATTTGTTTACCCATTCTGTTTCAGGTTTGTATATTGAAAATGACTTCTAGTTTATTAATTTTTAAATACTATAGCTACAAAATATGCTACAAACAAACAAAAACCTATGTGATCAGCATCCATGCTAAACTGAATATGCCAGGGAATCTGTTAAAAACATAAATTGCAAACTTGCAATCCATTGTTATTGATTTCTGGTTGAATTTGCAAGTTGAATGCACTAGGAAAACACTGTACATGTATTGTGCTTACTCCTTTAAAAAATGCACTCTGTCAGCACTTGTAGTACATGCAGTATTTAAATGTGATATTTGTTTGTTTTATTAACATAAACTCCCAGCCCTACTCTGCAAATAGTATTATTGAGTTGAAAGACACATTGTTTTGTTTTGGCTAGGAAGATCACCTGTAAGTATCTGGTGGCAGTGGTGTACTTAACTTTGTACGTAGTAGCAAGAAGACTGTCGAAAAGCACACTTCAGTTTCTTAATTTGTGGCTAATTTGGAGGTTTATGGCTTGCCTGCAATAATAGGGAGTAGAGAGAGAGGCAGCACATGTGATTCCTGGCCTGATGGTTGTCAGAACAGCATCCTGATTGCAATTCCGTACCTTCAAGAGCAGTTCAGCCTGTAGCTGCTTCATCTGGGGTCTCTTCTGGCTGATGAAAAGAAAGGTCTGAGACTCTTAGTTCGTTCCACTCCTTCCCTGCCATTTGCTCAGAGGAGAGTGAAGTCCCTGCAGTTCCTCCCATTTCCCACATTACAAGCAGGGGAAGGAGGGAGATGGAAGAGGAAAAACTATTTCCTTTTCCTTTCATGTGCTAATGAGCATATGCTTAGTAGTACGTACTGTGACAATATAACTCATAGTGAAGGCTGAACACTCGAGCTGCGCTCTGCTTTCTGTACTACATTCTTTCATGTCTCCTTATGCCTCTTATGTTCTGCTGTCATATTTGACTTCATTAACTTACTCGTTAAGGTCTCTGTCCTTGGCATCAGCGTGAATTCTGCTTTCTGACATCCAAGGAAGGAGCAAGAGTCTATTAACATGTTTCCATAAGAGTCATACTCTTGCTATAAAAGCAAAAATGAAGTGCCAAATAATCCCTGGGAGGTATCTCGCCCCATGACAACGTAAAGGTGAACACATTCCTGCACCAGCCTGAACATCTGTCAGTCAAACCGGTGTTATCCCATATACCTACCATAGTAACTGCACTCTGTGCAGTGAAAATGGATTACTGAGGCAGGTGGCTAAGTTGACATCTAGTTGAGTGACAGATACGCTATTCGTGAGGGAGGAGAGTGATGTGTACTTTTATTTATTTATAGACCAGTCTCTCCTCCAGGGTTTAGGTAAGTTTTAGTCATATTTTTCATACAAGAACAAGAAATTTAGCCTATTTGTTCCCAGTTTTTATAGCCAGTGGTGGCAAAGAAACCATTCATTTCAGAGATTCATAACTGTTGCCAGTCCAACCCCTCCTTTCCAGACAGTCAGGTGTCCGTAACATTCACCTTTTAGGCTTGCCTTTACCTGATTTTATTTTTTTGCATTGGAAAACCTGCACAAATGCCATCTTATTTTTGCCTTTGTCCCAGTATTTTTGCTGCCTGGCGTAGAGGAAAGGCTCTATGGTTTGTGGTGTTACCCCATTTGTAGTAGTAGAGGACCTGGTCTGTTTGTTTGATTTTCTATGAAGGTGTCTGTAGGGTTAACAAGACTCTCTCATTCTTCTGGTGGGGTGCTTTCACGCTTCAGGTACCTCTTCTAAAGATTTTTTTGTAAGATGCCAGAATAGCACAGCTTCATAGCATAAATGTCCTTTTCCAGGGTCCAGCCTGGCACAGACTGGCTTCACATGTCCTTCCCTGCTACTCTCCAAGGGTGTCGTTTGCGCAGGGCAAACTCTGCAGCTGTGAGAATAGCCAGGCTGACTCTGGACCGCCTTGCAGACGGTGGTCTCATTCTTGAGTTTGTTCCATCTCCCAGCAGCTGCTGCGACTGCCCAACTGCTCGAGCCTGGCACGTGGCCCCATCCCCTGGCACCCCTCTCTTGCAGCGGGGTGAGGACAGGTGGCAGAGAACCAGCCGCGCTGGCTTGGTTCCACGGAACGGTACCCCTAGGAGATCCTCCACTGCTCCTGTCTGGCAGCTTTCTGGCTGCTGCGTGCTGTTGAGACATAGCAAGAGCAGCCAGAGATGAGAACTGAGCCTGTTATCTTCTTATTTGGAACAGCATAATTTGAAAGCAGATTATGTTTCTCTTTGAAGGGTAAATGACCTAAAGTGTGTTAAAAAAAGTTATCCCACAGTGGATTATCCTGAAAAATATTTAGTGATGTGTTTTGTTTCACAGCATGCAGTGGAGCTGTGTGGCAGTGTGAGACGGAACAAGAAGACTAATACTTTGTTTATTTGAAATGACTACAGTGGGGAAGGGGATAAGAAGCAAAAGGTGGTTATTGGCATTCACGAAGAGTGCCTCTGGCGGTACCCACACTTTCTTCCCTCTCACCCTCCCTTTCCTGAGAGCAGTGGATAGTTTGGTAGTCAGAGCAGCTTGGAACCTCAATTAAGAGTTCGTATCCTCAGGACAGCAAGCAGCACCTTAGTTAATAAAGATAAAAGAAGAAGGGAATAAAAGGTGGAGGAGGAGGAAGGGAATTGGATTCCTATGGATTAATTTCAAAGAGAGAAGTATACCTACTGAATCATTCACATACCACATACGTGTTTCTTGTAGTTTTCCAGTCCTCTGGCTAATTAAATCACAGTCCATGGTGCAACAACAGTACATCATGCTGTGTTTTGTTTTACTGAAAAATGTTCCTATATGTTTAAAATTTGATAATGTTGTTTTGGAGTAAGTTCATTGTTACCCTTTAAATACCATGGGAAAAAACAGAGATGGATTTATACCTGGTGAGAAAGTTTTTGATGATTTTTTTGTTTGACCTGAGTAATTCAGATAGAAGCCCAAATCTGTATGTGGGAATGTCAATGAGCGATAACATGTACTGCTTCATTTAGTTATATGTATGAATGCATATGCATTCATAAAATAAATACTTACATTTTTGACTACTGCTGCGTCAGAGAAGACGTAACCTTTTTTTTTTTTCTTTCCCCCAGACTAAAGGAATTATTCTCATCATCTTATGGAAGTTCTGCTAACTGGATTCAGGTGATGGAAAGGGAGTGATGCCCAAACTTGGTTTTCTTCTCTTCATTACCCTTTGTTTTTTATTCCTTAGCAACTCCATATGTTTAAAATGTGTTGGATATGCAGCTCTAGAATAAGAGAACAGAGTGATCAGAGGGAATATCTGATATATTTCCATCCACAGTACTTTTACTATATCACCTTTCTGTGACAAGCACCAGCAAAGGTAGTAGTAGCATTCTGCCCTTATTTGGAAGCTTCTTATCATCCCGTGCTCAAGTTGTATTCATACAAATACTTGTCCGTCTACTTGCACAGAGAGTATGCATCTGTAATGCGTATAAAGTGTATGTTTCCCTTTGTGCTTGAATTTAAAAATTCTTGCTATTCAAGTTCCTATTGGGAAGGGAATGTATATTATTTCTTCTCTATTCCCTTTGTTTCATTTGAATGAGCACGTATCAGGGCTTTCTTCTGGAACTTGAGACCTTCCTCAGTTTGAGGTTTAGTTAGGATTGTCCATGGGGCTGTGATTCTTAGTATGCTTTATTGTGATCTGCTGTTTTACTTACGAAATGTGGTGTTTCCTTTTTGTGTTTGGTTTAAAAAACCCCCACAAAGTTATACTTTACTTTCATTGGAGCTATTTAATGTTTATTCTTGAGCCAAGCCCACTTGGTGTGAACTGGAAATTTAGGCAGTTAATATGAGCAGTTCTAGAATTACATTGCAGTCACCCGTTGACCCTGACGATCACTTTTAAAAAAATTTTAATATGCAGAGGATTAAGAGATAGAGTAGACTCTATTAAGTTTTCTACTTAAAAATATTGCATCTGTTGTGGACAGGGATAGCAACGAGTATGTTAAAGTTAATAGGCCCTAAGACAGTAGAAAGATGAATTCACTGGGAGTATGGTATCTTGGTATAAAAAAAGAAAGTTTGAAACTTTTCCTTGTGTCTCTGTATTGCTTGGCTTGTGATGATCCACAGAGGACTGGTTGTTCAGAGTTGCCGTGGGAAGTATTGTATAATTTATCTGCCAAGTCAAGTTACATTAACTTCTAGCCACAGGAAACACGTGAGGCATGCAGAGGAGATAGCGTGGTACTTAGAGTTAAGAACCTAGGGCAAACATTTTCACAACAGTGATGTGGAAGGCATGAAGAGGCTTCAGAAAGGGAAAGAGGATGAAAAAGACCACCTCTCAGAAAGCTTGGGACTCCTTGCTATGGAACAACTTTGAAATGCCTAACTAGCTTGTACGCGAAAGCTGCTTGAGCAGCAGAAAAAGTTCAGCGAAAGCATAATTTAGGTATGGAAATGAAGATTTGTAATTTGCATGGCTACAATAGGCCATATTATAACATTTGTCTTTACTACAAAATACTTTGATGAGTCACACATGACTAGGAATGATTATACTACCATGAAGTATTGTGAGGATAAAAAGGATCAGTGAATCATAGTGCAGCTGGTAGTGTAGAGTTGCCTGGTTTCATAGTTCTGTTATTCAGGGGTTGATGGCTAAGAAGAAATATCCTGAGTACTGTTTTGTACGTATGTATGTGCTTTACCAGCATTAAAAGTATTTAAATACATTTAATTATACAGTCTATTCCCTAACTGAACTCACCAGTACAATGATACCTTGCAGTACCTACATGAGGAAGTCCAGAATAGAACAAAACTGATTTCCCTGCAGAATCTATCTGCTCTGAAAGATGCTTCCTCTCAAATGCAGAGGAGGTTTACTGATTCTGAGGTGTTTTCATGAAGTTGAACTACTGTAACAGTTACGATAAACATTTACAAGTTGAAGTGCTTTTCCGTATTTATTGAGCTCTGTCACCTGAACTTGGACAAGCTTCACCCTACCTACCAACCCTTAACCACAGATTTTCATATCCTTTTCTTTCTTCAGTGACTGCACTGTGGCATCTAGGCACTTCAGACTTGCTGTCTTTCAGGTCTGAGGACTTCTGTGTTTTTCATTCAGCAGACAAAGTTCAAATAATGTTGCTGAACTGTAGGTTGCAGTTTAGTGTTGTATGTAACGCAGCGTAGCTGCGAGCTGCAACTGAACAGAGTTTCCCGCCCCCCGCCTTGCCCGCACACTTTGGCTGTATCATTTCTGTCGGATCTAGTGATCTGTGGCTAAACAGTGAGCCTGTTCACTGCAATAATCCAAAGGGAAACTAACAAAAAAATTAATAACCTTTTGACCAAACCATCTCACCCAATGTGTGGATAGTTCATGGATCTAACTGGGGTGGAGGAGGAAATGTGTGACTGTCCTTTTTAGTGATATGCTATCATAACTGTCGAGTAGGAACAATGTAAAACTATCTCTGAAAGTACTTTGCCACTCTCTGACTCGTGGAGGTGTTACTCTTTCACATCCAAGCTGCTCGCATTATTACTCAGGTGAATAAGTTAATGCCAGGTGCTTGGTATGTGTGAATTACAAGTGAGACCCTTCAGAAGGGTGAGATGTTTTTACCGTTTCTCTATCAGTACTTCACCTTCCTGATTATTAAGAACCCATTACCAGTTATTTCCTGGAGTCTAGCTGTGTTGGTCACTATAGTTGGAGAAAAAAGCCCTGTATTATCCACTAGGAAGAGGTGCTGTACAAGGGACCCCCAGCCAGAGCTGGCCTCCAAGTCATGTGTTAGATTACACTGAAATATTTTTTTTTCAGTCTTAAAAAACCCCAATGCTTATTGTAAGAACAGCCACAGAGGAAAATATTTTACTGTGTTCTATATGGAGACCAGTTTAGAGATGACAGCCAGTGGAGTATTACTCCTAGATTCCAGTGATCAGTGGCCCTGACCTGGAGTTATACATGGGCCACTGGTTTAATAGCCGCCAAAGGACCTGCTCTCTGTGAATGTATATTATCCGTGTTGGAAGCTGTTGCACTTTGCTCTGCGTGACAATTGGTGGCAACAAGATCTGTATTTTTACTTACGTGTCTTGTTTACTTAAATGCATTTATTCCACGTTTTCACTGGCTGCCCTTTTCTTTTGCTGTGATGATCAGTGACTGGTTGTTCTTCATTTGCTTCTTGAGTACCAGTCCTGATTTTATAGGTGGTTTAGCTGTCCCTTTTTCAGAACTCAAAAGTACTTAATCTCTCCTTGTATGGGATTCACTTCCCATCTCTTCTTATTCTTATCCTTATCACCTTTCTCTGTGCCTTTTAAGTTCTACAGTGCCTGTATTGAAACACTGAGTGAAAGAGAGGGGAGGTGCCACAACTGCCTGCAGTGCTCAAAGTTTATATGCTTGAGTTTGTTCTGTGGCATAATAATGTTTTGGTTTTTATTCTTTCCTTAATCAGTTGTAACATTGTGTTTGCCTATTGAATATCTGCTGAGCACTGAGCTGATGTTTTCAGAGAGCTGACCACAGTGACTCCAAGAATTCTTCCCTGAGCTATAGCCAATTTAGACTCCATTACTGTGTATATATAGTTATGGGTTTTTTTTCCTATTTGTGTTTCTTTGCACTTACCAATGTTGAATTTCATCTGCCACTTTACCAACCAGCCACTCAGTGTCGTGAGATTCACCTGCAGCATTTTGTACATGTGACTATTCTGAATAATTCTGTGCAGACTGCACACTTTTCTGCTTGTATGTCCATGTCAGTTCTGGACACATTCCTTACTGCTTGTCTCTGCTGGTGTGGCAGAAGAGTTCATGACTAGCAAGAAGATGGCAGTTGCATGTTCTGTTTTGTGGCAGGAAACTCTGATGGAACTTTACTGAAAAGTCTTGCTGAAAAGGATTCTGGCAATGTGATAATATACACGCCTAAACAGGTGAATAGAGAATACAAAGGTTGTTGCTAGAGGCCATAGATAATTATGGTTCAGGTCACTGCTGTGTGAGAAGTCTAGTAACATTAGTGATTACAATTGCTGTGCTGAAGTTGACCAACATCTTCAACACTTTGAGTGTATTTTAATCAGTGTTAGCTGACCTGATGTAGCTGTATCTGTTCTGGAATATTCTGAATTGCTCTTTAGGTTCTATTAACTCTATTGACCAGACCTCCCTTGACTGACATTGGAGGTACAGATACCATCTTGTATGCAGACGTGTACATCATAGGGACCTTTAGGACCTGAAAGACATCTGAGGTGTCTGCTTTGTGAAGCATCACTGTAACCATAAGCTGTAGTGTTTTGACTGTAATTGTTACATTGTTTTTTGAACAAATCTTAAGAAATTAAAGACATTAAACATTCTGCTTTATTTCAAGAGTAATGTATTGTCTGTCATGACATTAAATACTTTGGTTTTGTTTTGGTGGGAAACAGGGTTAAGGCAATCTTGATTCAATACTAACAAACTAAGAATGGCAAGTTCAGCTGGTGAATTGAAAAAGTCAGTTGTTCGCACATCCCTGGTGAGATGCTAACACACTTAAAGGCTAAGTACTAGAACACTGGGAAGATTTTTTTCTTCTTTATGTTTCCAGTTTTTCTGATTCTTATGGAATGCTAGTAATCTACAAATGTAACAAGTTGAATGCAAAAAAAATTAAAGTTGTAAAAATTGTGGTTCTGATATATGGAAAACTGTTTCTGCATTGGTCACTTTATTTTTTGTTAAAACATCCAAGGCTGCAGTGACAGGAAAGTAATTTCTCTTCTTAACGGAGAGCACATTAGAACCATGAAAGAAACATCATGTCATTGTTTGAAAGTCTGTCTGTTCTAGAGAAGGACAGCTAGTGAAATATTTAACTGATCTTTATATAGCTGGTCAATGCCAAATACACAGTGTCTTTGGGAACTCCAAAATGGAAAAAAGTTGGACCTTCCAGACCTGAACTTTTAATCTGAAAGAGACTGTCTCTGGTTTTGTACCATTTTCTGCTCATCAGCATTCAGCAACACTGCAGGATAGAGGAAAAATACAGAAGCATAAGAAAAAGATAAAAGGAGACTGGGAGCTGAAAAAAGATAAATGACTTTGCCGTCAGTGCAGTATAATGAAAATCAAATCAGTGCTTGGCAATGCACAATTGCCCAGTATGGCTAACCCCAGACAGTGTTTTAAGTAAAATACATGCCTTTTGTATTTTATTCTTGTATTCATATAAATATAAATGACTTTGTTATTAGTTGATTGCAGGGGAAGTAGACATCCTGATTCTGTAATGTCATAAGAATGAATGTGACTTACATATTTAGTGTCTGTTCGGTTATTGGCTTTGCCAATAATGGAATTTTGTGGTTGCCAGGGTAAGGCCTGTTACAACCCTTCTTTGGTTTGTTTGGGCTGGGTATAAAAAGATTCTGCAAGCAGGATACACTCACCTTAAAAGTGTAAAACAATTGTTTGTTTGTTAACGCTCACAAAAGATACCTAGGAGTTAATGAGCTACTAGGCTCAGTGTTAGTGTGCTCACTATTGCTCAAAGTCTTTGCTGGCCTGGCAGGTGTTGGCTGGGGAGGAAGGATTGTCCTGTGTGGCTCCTTTCAGTAGACTCTCAGTGTTGCTGGGCTGCTGTCTTCCACCAGTTATGATGGTGATGACTGGAGGTGATGATTCCCAGTGGGGCAAGCTAACCTCTCTCTATGGTTTTATACCTTAGTGTTGGTATTTTCTTCTTGAATCCCTGAGCTAGCGATGATGTTCTCAATAATTTTAACCTCTGTAACTTTTATGTTTTTATCTGCCTCCAGACTTTCTCATAGCTCTTCGTCAGTAGTTACACAGCTAGGCAATAGCAGAGCTGGACCTTGGCATGCAGGCAGCTGGACCCCTGGGTGGTGAAAGCAGAGCTACCAGAGAGGGTTATAGGCTATAGTGGTAGTATTTACATGACTGAGTTACACTGTAATTGAAAGTAGTATAAAAAATAATTTTAGCAAACTTATCAATTTCATTTTATCAAAAGAAATAATAAAAGTACCTTTTCTGTGTTATTTTCAAATAATATTAATGTTTCAAATTATTATGCATTGGCACAGTGCTGCACTGTTTGTGGGAAATGCACAATGGAAAGATAATTCATTTTAGAATGTGCCTATACTGGAATCAAAACACAAAAAGGAATCCACAACAACTTTGAAAGACTTTTGCAAACTTGCATTTTGTTCCGGATTGGATCTGACAATGTATTTTTAATGAATGTAGTCTTGAACATCTGCAAAGTGTTTGCAAGCTGGAATTTTCTTTTTGAATAGCTGACTGTGGAATCACAGACTCTGTAATCATGGATGCTGTGCCTCCACAGTACCTATTTGCAATATAATAATGAAATAATCATAATAATAGTAATAATGAAATCCCTTCCCTCCCAGTTAAAATTCAATGTTCTGGATAGCATTTCATACTAGTATAATGTGCTATTGGCTGTTTATCATGGCACACAGATGACTGCAAATGGCCTCCAAACACCTTGTACAGCTGAAAATACACTTGTTTTCTGGGTTGTTCCTCTCCAGCTTCTTCATTTTGGTAAATGAATCCCAGAATCCACAAGCGTACAGGAAACTTCTGAACCAGAGCTCCTCTTTCTTTTCAGATGAGACTACGATGTACAAACCTGTTGGGAGCCCTGTCCTTGTGTCCACAAAATGAACTCAGGTTGCTGCTAACTCTCTCATCATGGGAGTTAAATGAGACAGAAATGTTCACAGGGTCATATTGTTCCATCCATTCCTGTACTTTCTAAACGTTTGTGTTGATATTGATTATTTTAGATTTTAAGTCCTTGAATACATCCATATTGAAGGCAGTGCAATGTATAGCTAGGAAAAATACTGGTATATAAACTAGCAGAGATAGGTAACATACCCACTAAGGTCAGGTGTAGAGACACCACTAATTTAAATGGGGAGACTGCATAGTTGTGATCGTGCTGTGTAATGTGGTAGTAAATGCATCGCAGATCAACTCTTCAAACATTGCAGTGTTCAGACAAACCCTTAAGACATTGCAGACAAACCCTTAATCTTGTGTTTGGTTTCTTGGCTCGGTTTTGGTTTTAAGCTGCAGGACCAAAAGGCAGTGCAGTGCTATCAGATCTTTTCCTTGCTGTGCTTACTGGCTTGCTTATGTGAGCGACCTAGTAACTCAGTCTATTTCGATAATTCCTGAGCCCTCAGTGACCTAGGATTTGGAGTTTGTTCCGAAATACGTGCTCTTTCTAGCATGTGAAGAAGATGCTTCAGTGACCACCACCTATTAAAGTGCCTTTTTTTTTTTTCCCCATTCAGTACTACCCAAGAGCTTTCAAAACGCCTATTGCTCGAGAGTCTGAAAAACCCTTAGCTAGCTCAGCAGTAATGACAAAGTAAAAATCAGCATTCAAAGAAGAGTCATTTCTCAGGGTCTTACGTGAGCATGCTTTGCAGAGCGTGCAAGTGCATCAGTGAAAACGTGGGTCAGAGAAGACCGATGGAGCGGCCTTTGCTGCTGCTTAAGGGTCTGTGATACGGTGTCTGGATACAGAAAATGATGGAGAAGAATGTGGAGAACCATGGCTGTTCAGCTGACTTACAGCTATCACGCAGCTCGTATTTGACCCCATTCCTGCGTTGGCGTAAAATGAATGAAGCACATCTGTTCTTTTTAGGGAGAGATGAGTAATCCTCAGTGGAGTACAGCGCAAGTACAGCATGGAGATCCCTTAATGGGCACTGATTTAGCTGCCTCTGGAACGGAGAGTGGGATAGCAATGTCAGCAGAGCGTCGTGTCCCAGGTCATTTACTGTGCTGCAGGTCGAGGCTTATTAGCTCAGACACGGCTCTGCTTCTGCCATACATGTGTCTCTGAGCGATGCTGGACTGCAACGTGCAGCGATGCCAGCGCGCCTGCTACCTCCTCTGCGCCATGCTCTGCTGCCGAGGAGAGCTCTCTGCTCACAAGTGCGGTCCAGGCTGCTGCTGAGGTTGCTCGTGTCTCCATGTGCCATCTCCTCCAAAAGCTTACCATTTTCTGAGATTGAGCATCTGCAGGCCTCCAGTGATCTTGTGGTTAGCTTGGGGGTTTTTGTTAGAAAGAAAAACAGCGGTGAAGTACTCTAGTAATTGTTTAACATAATCTGTGACTACTAACCTTTTTATTTTTTTTCATGAGCAAGCTGGGCAATGATCAAATGCAGCTGTAAAAGCCTGTTTGGATTTGTAAGCGTAATGCATGGAGGGACTTGGGAACAGCAGCTGGCAGGGTAGTTTTTGGGAGTCCCTGAAGTATGGCAGCTGGAGGCTGACTGTCATAGGCTTAATCCTGTGGGGTGCCAATGATGAGATTGACTGGTCCTTGAACCAGGGAACATTTTAAGCTTTGGCCTTTCGGTTAAGGAGTCAGTCAGCACTGTGAGCATGCAGTCTAACAGCAGTGCTTCTCCCTGGGATTTCTTTCTTGTTCCCTCGTTTGTTTTTTTTTTTTTTTTCCCCTTTGCTCTGCCTAATAGGAAACAGCAGCTTTGAAGACCCTCATGGGAAAAGTGTAGTAGATATTTTAGAGGTGGTAGCAACAAGCTACTTGAGAGCTTTAGGTGAAACTGGCAGCAGAATATTGGTCAGTGATATTTATACAAAGTTTTTTCTTAGAAGCTTCTGGTAGCAGTTTCCTTCATGGGCTCATCTGAAGACTCTCAACTTGTTACTAGTTTATACTTTCTCAGCCTAGCTCCTTCAGTCCTTGTCTGTTTTTGATAATCTTCCTGCATCCCTGTAGCATTAGTGGCAGTTTGCCTCTTACAGAAGTCAAATTTTCAAGCACAGAGATCCCACTCCTCACTGACACTTTGTTGCAAATAATTAGAGTACACAATCTGGGGGACAGGATCAGCCCCTTCCTCCTTCTCTTCCATTGTCCTGCCAAAAATAGAGTCAAGCACCAGAAACTTGGGGAAAAAGGGTAATTGAGGTCCTGTTCTGATACGCTAAACCTAGAGAAAGCTTCCTTACAAAGTCTCCGCTGTATCCTTTCCAGTCTTTATATCCCATGGAAGCTTCCAAAAGATTTTGCATTTGTTCATATCAGTACTTGCTGAAGTGCACAAATGCTCTTGCTGCCCGTACACTGCTGATGTTGCCCCTAGTAATTGTTCTTAATGTTTGTTAATCTGCAGCTCCTCCGGTTGTAGAAACAGCTTATGCTGTGGGTACAGATATGATGAAAGCAAATAAAGCCTGCCATTTTAAAGGTTTACCTTGCACTGTGCAGTCAGGGTATGTCTCATGAGAGGGAATGCTATCTTAGACTCTAAGAAGGTGTTAAAAAGAGGGAGGCTAATGAAGCTGTTACATTGACTTGAATGTCAGCTGGAAGCTAAGCAGGGGAATAACTTGCTTCATCAGCTAGGAAAAGAGAAGGAAGGACTGTTCAAATAGCAGTGATCTGCTCCACTGTCAGCAAAGGAACGTATCTGTGCAGTCTCTTTTATTGTGCTAGGAACTGAAGAAATGATTGTGGCAAAAATGCTTTTGTCTTCCAATTTCCCTAATTGACAGGCTATTTAAGACTTAAACCTTTAGTGTGAGTTTGGTTCTGTCTGTGGTATGACCACCATGCTTGCAACATCTAAAAGTTTGGAAACTAGGTTTCAGAAATATTTCTCTTCTTTCCATCATCCCATAATCCGTTGGACCCTGTTGTTGCTTTGTGCTAGTTAGCTTCCCAGGGAAGGGTTTGCCTCGACTTTTTTCTAAGAAAGGGTTTTAATCCTGTTCTTCTTAGACATGATCCTGTTCTAAACAAACTATTTTAATGCCAACCAGCACATCAGTATGAATGAAGAGGTCAGCTCTCATCAAATTGTTCTATTTTAGGAAAGCTGTGTGATAATCATCCACACCTAGTTTAATCTTAGCTGGTTAGCTGACTGGCTAGCTGTCCAGATGTAAACCAGATGTGGTGTTTGAGCTGTGGGTGATCAGAAAGTGTTAGCAAATCAGCCTTTTCCATAGGCATGCAGAGGCCATGGCTGATTAGCTTGCATCACCCTAATAGGAAGTATGTCCTGAATAGTGGAAGTTTTAAGATGAGGAAAGTAATTTGAATGATAAAATATGCAAAAATAATTTTTCATAATTGTAAACATCTGAGCATTTCATATATTGGAAGGGATTTGATTAATAACCATGCAGTTAAACATTTTATAGTATTTTATTTTAATTTAAATGATTCACATATTATATTAACGTGTGTTCTGTAGATTAAAACCAGCATGCCTCAGAGTCTTGTTTATCACATTTGTCTAAGTTTGTGTATGTCAGAGTACTTGAATTTTGCAGCTTCTTCTGTCTTAAGGTGCAAAAAGCCTTTGTTTGCCAGTTCAGATTCTTTGTGTCTATATGATCTGCCACTTCTCATCTGTGTCTCTGCTGGCTGCTGGTTAGGCGGTTAATCACTTTGATCCCTGGTTGTGGCCTTGATCTTTCTCAGATGGGAGTCCTGAGATAGGAATAATGTTCTAATTGATTCAGCCCTTTTATTTTGCTTTCTCTATTTATAATTGTAATTTGCCTTTGGGATTTTTTTTTCTCTTCTAATTCTCATGTTTCACACTGAGATTGGTGTGCTCAGAAGGGGGCTGGAATCCTTCCAGCCACGGGTTGGAGATGTTATTGATAGATAACAGCTTCTTCCCTAATTTATCTTCTCTGGCTGCAGTGCTCATTCTGCCCGTGGTTTTGTCAGAGGCTAGTTGTGCAAAAGTGTTTGGATACTATTAGCACATTTAGCTTGTTTGTTTTATTTTTATATTGTTCTGTGGATTTGGAGGGTTTTTTAAAAACATTTAAATATTAGCTGAGAGTCAGAAACACAGCTTTTAATATAATTTTTTTTTAGTGGATTTTAGTGTGTGTCCATACAAAAAATTTGATTTCTTGTTTCACTATTTCATGGTTTATGGATTTTGCTTTTACTGGCCAAATTGTTTGTCTCTTTGCTCTGACAAGTTTTTAGCCTGAAGGAACTCTCACTGTTAATATGGTTGCTGCTCTTATTGATGTAACCCATTTTTGTTAAGGATTTTATACCAGTCAGAACACAAAATTTCCCACGTGCATATTTTTCTCCCTCCTAAGGGCTAGGTACGGTTTTTCAAAAAGTATGGTGGGCTCAATCCAGCACAATGCAGGATTGTCTACAAAGTGCTGAATTTCCTCAGTGCCAGCAAGTTTTAAAGGGTACTTTAAAACTCAGCACCTTACAGTACTAATCTGTTTACCTCGCAAACTGTTTTTCTATTAAGTTTACATGTAGCTCACAAGATACTTTCCTGTGTTCCTTTTGCTTATCACTGCTATTATAAGCTATGCATTGAGTAAATGCATTTAAGCTCACAGATGAGCTGTGCTTCTGCTTTGCTTTTCTTGGGACTATATTTTTTCATCAGTTCTCTTTATTTACCACAGATATATGTATTTTTTTTTTCCTAATACTGATCAAGATTACTGCAAACATATGACGAGCAATGTGAAACGTGTATTTACCAGGCTATGGTTCCCACTATGGTTGTGCTGAATTTACGTCGAACATGAAAGTACTGACATGCCCTTGCAATTGTCATGTACAGTCTGTCTCTGTCTCCTCCCAGTTTTTTTGTTACACTCTGGACAAGTACACCACTTTACTTAGTAGCTATTTTGTAGGGGACCGCTTTGTTGAAATCTCTTAATTAGTTTTAAGTGAACAATAAAATAGCCTTTCCCTTTAAACAAAGCTAAATAGTTTCAGCATGGTAGCCACTTGACAAAAGATGTTATGGGAATGGGATGGTTACTTTTAGACATAAGTGAATGTGAGGAACTTCAGTTTTCAGAATGTCTTCTGAAATTGAGCAATTTCAAGGATACAGGTCTACAGTTTGGGATATAGTTTAGGTCTGGTTTTTGAAAAACATGTTGTGACTGAGGAACCTGAAGACAGGATTTTTTTTTTTTTTTTATTTTAAATCTGTAATGGAAAAGGTACTGTTTTCTAGAAAATGTGTTTTAGGAATATTAATTTGATCATCTATGTTGAAAAGATGATTTATCAGTTTGGGGCAGTGGGGAAATTCAAGTTCTATTTCCAGCTCTTTTTCAGATTTTCTTACTGATATTAAGCCCATCTTTCTGCATCCTTCATTTATAAAATGGAGATAATAGCAGTTCATTTCCCCCATGTTTTGCCTGTCTCTCTTTAGACAGAAAGATCTGAGAATAACAGTCAACTCTTGCTCCTATTTATGTAGTTGGCTGAGCACAGGGGAACCTTGTTGTCATATTGACAGCCTCTAGACAATGCCAAAATATAAATCAGCAGTTATAATGGTTGCAGATTATCATTTCACATGGAATCACTCTAAGGTAGCATCTGTGTGCTTGTGACAGAGCAGTCTCTAGCCAGGTTAAATTGGTCATGCTGTAGGGCTGCTGAATATTTTCGGTCACTTGATAGTACTTTCTTTAAACTTCTCTACTTCTGTAACTCTGTTTTTTTTATCCAAGAATAGGTGAAATATTATTTATGAATGATGTGCTATGTAAATAAATAGCCAATGAAAAATACTCTGAATAAGCGAATTCTTTTAAATGTCAATCCAATCTCAGTCCAACCAAAGGAAATGGAAACTGATGTTAACCCTTAGGATACATCTACTGCAGATTTTTGCTGGAGGAAAAAGTCATTCTCACAACATCTTGCATTGCCTCTGTGTTGTGATACAGAGTTTTTATGTATAATAAGTAAATAATGTAAATCTTTGTGCTTTGTTTCTTAAAGCTATGCTGATTTTTCACCTCCTACAAAGAACTGGAAGGAGCTTTAACCACTGGGAATCTCAACAATTTAGACACTGAATTCCCTGCAACAGCGAAGTTTTTCCTCCTAGGTTGAAGTTCTGTAACAACTCAAATTTATCTGTATCCAGTCTGTCATGGTCCTCTCTTCACTCCCCAAATGCTTTTTCACACTGGCTCTAGCACTGACCTGATGGGTTGCCATGTGAGGAAGCTGGGCTGCCTGGACGCTACCCCCCTGGCTGGCACAGTGTCGATGTTTAATCCCAGCCAGCAACTAGGCACCACGCAGCCGCTTGCTCACTACCCTCTACCCAGGGGGATAGGGAGGAGAATTGGGAAAAAAAGTAAAACTTGGGGGTTGAGATAAGAACAATTTAATAAATAAAGTAAAATAAAATATAACACTACCAATAATAATAATAAAATATAATAATAACAATAATTGTAATGAAAAGGAATATAATAAAATAATAGTAAAAAAATAGTAAAAAAACCCCAAGTGATGCACAATGCAATTGTTCACCACCTGCTGACCGATGCCCGAGCAGCGATCAGCCCCTCCTAGCCAATTCCCCCCAGTTTATTTACTGAGCACGACGTCACATGGTATGGAATATCCCTTTGGCCAATTCGGGTCAGCTCTCCTGGCCGTGCTCTCTCCCAGCTTCTTGTGCCCCTGCTCGCTGGCAGAGCATGGGAAACTGAAAAATCCTTAGCTTAGGATAAGTGCTACTTAGCAACAACTACAGCATCAGTGTGTTATCAACATTACTCTCACACTAAATCCAAACCACACTGTACAAGCTACTAGGAAGAAAGTTAACGCTATCCCAGCTGAAACCAGGACGCAGAGTTAGCTGACTTGTCTGGTTGATAGCTTGCTGTGAGATGAGATGAACTCTAGAGCTGATGTAACAGAGGAGTTGAGGCTGAATGACTGAGTATCTGGTGGTGGGATCAAGGCAGTCTTAGTTGGGTGAAATGGTTATGGAAGGGTGTCCGTAATTACATTTGCTATATATTAGTTGTTAACATGTTCACTTTCTGTCCCTGAGCCATTTCAACAAGATGATACAGATTCTGAGTGCTCTAAATTAATCTTAATGGCACTGTGGTCAGTGACATAGCCAGTATTTTATTTTATGCCAGCTGAGCATTGGTTGGATTTATATGCAAGTGCAGCTCATTAACTTTCCAAAGTATTTTATGATGTCTTCTCAAGTTAGAAATTGTAGCATGTCTGCATGACAGTTTTGCCTCCTGGTGGAATATATTGTTGCACCTTTGGCTGGAGCAGTCAGCAAACGCTTGCATTTGTTTTTGTTCAGATGAGAAATTGATGAGGCAACTAGATGCTTCTCCCATGCAGTCATGTTTATTTAGGAAAGAGATGCACAAAACTATTCCCCCCCAGCCCCCCTTCACAACTCTGAAAATCCATGGCAATATCTTTGCTTAATATTTTTCATTTCTCCACTGTCAGCTGGAACCCCAGAAGTTTCTTTCACTTCTTTCTCCTTCAGGGTCATGCTACGAGTTTTTATCCAGGAACATCCGCTATGTCTGTTCAACGACTCTTTCCCCTTGCCCGGCAACAATGTTCAGGCACCCCTGTGCTTGCATTTAGTTTCCTGAGACACCTCTCTACCTGTATAACTCCCTTTGTGACAATTTCTTTCATATAAACTTTATTTTTAGTGGCAACTTCTCTTATTTTAACTGGTTTATTAAACCAGTTAAAGCTGTCTTGAATGAGGATGCAAAGATGATGTTGGTTTACTTTAGAAAAAGTTCCACCCAATCTCCATACTCAGAAAATATCAGGTCCTTGAACTCTCACTGTTTCCAGCTAGCTTTAAAAAAAATTTCCTAAATTTATTTAAAACATTTTTGGTTGTAAAAAAAGGCTCAGTGCAGTGCTGTGTGTGACTGCTCAGTTTGGAGAAAAGTCATCTTCTTATAAAGATGAGCTGTCCCTTTGGTATTCAGTAAGCACATTTCATTACCATACAGTCTCTTTTGGGTATTGTCCGTGATGAATAATGAATAGGAGATTGAAACAAGGCATTTTTCTGTCATTTCTTCCCATTATCAAGTTTAACGATGTTCACTACAGCAGAATTGATATTTCACTACAGCTGCCTCTCTCTTTCTCTCCTTCACTCATCAATATTGTAAAATTTATTGCATTTGAACACACAAAACTTGTGGACTTCACACATGTGAAACAACTCACACATTCTTAGTGGAACTTGGCTTGTAGCTTGTTCGCGTATGTAGTGAAGTGTTATTTCTTTTGACTTTATCACATTTAAAAGATGCAACGCCTCATTTGCAGAAGTGACCCAGGGAGGTTGCAGCCAAGACTGTTGAGTCCAGACATCTGTCTGCTATATTAAATGTGTAATGTGAACATATATTTATCTCTAACAATAATAAAAGCAATACCTGTGCCTAAAATAGTCAGCAAAATAACGATAAAAGAGATCTCAGATTATCAAGTAAATTGAAGCTTTTAAGTACAGAGGCAATGCATGTGTTTTTCAGCTGAGAGCTTCACTTGCTGCAGAAGTATTATGGATCTTGAAATAAAGAGCACAAGACTATTTTCTCCCCTTTATAAAATTTGTAAGTGGCTGCTCTATTGAAATGTTAGGGCCTTCTGAAACATGCAAATGCATGTTTGAGGTTAAACACATATTTAAAATTAAACATATGCATAAGTGCTTTCCTGAATTGAGATTTTAAAATCATCGTGAGTGAGATCCCAGTTGCACCAGCGCTGTCTGAGCCTGTGGGTACAGTCACACAGAGGGCTGGATCTTGTTTGGAGGGGCCTCCCAAGAACAGTGCTTCATGTAGAGTCTGCTGGTTTTGAAGAAGGCTTTAAAAACCAAGCATTATTCCCAGGGTGGCATTGCTGACACCAGTTGATGTGCAGAAACATCTGTTTTGTAATGGGAAAGCACTCTGAGCTGCTTTAAAACACCTGTCAAAGTTACTTTTAATTCTGCTTGAAGTATGTGGGAGGGGAAACTATCCTTAATTGTGAAATGTATTCCTGTGTTGATAGAAGGTTACCTAATCCATGCTTGCCTGAGAAAACGAGATTTAAGGTTGTCATCAGGCTTTTGCTCCATTTCCATACCCCCATTTGCTCCTAGTCTGTTCAGACTTCAGTACATGTAGCAAAATGGACCGAAGATAGAAAAAAGGGGGAGGGGAAATCTAGACAGTAGCAAAATAGGTAAATGCCATCCTTGGAACGTTAGCCACGTTTGCTTGGAAAGATGCTGTAATAGTGCCAAGCTAAAGGAGAGAGAGATTCAGGTCTCTTGTGGTCCCACAGGCCTATGTGCTGTGACAGCGTTTGGGGCTGGCAAAGGCTCTCCGTGGATGGGGGTACCTTCGGGGGTGGTTTGGTGTAGTCACGCCTGTGGCAGTGTCGATGGTGGGAACCGGGGGGCTGGGGTTGTAGGTGCATCTTCTCCCCTTGCCAGCAGCAAAGCCGGCCTTGTTGTACCTGATGCTGTGGCAGAGATGCAGCAATGGTTACTGCTGTGTAAATTCTGCGTCAGGATGTTTTCAAGATGCAGAGAGCTATTATAGTTTTGTAGCACATGGGATATAAACATAAGATCCAGTTAGTGGTCCTGCTTCTCATGATCTGAACTATCGGTGGTCATGACCGGAGTACCGCCATTTACAGGAATATTTTTTTTTTTTTTCCTGTGTACTGCCTAACAAGGACTACGTGAGTGGTGATCTAAAAACATGGACTGTAGACATGGCAGATGCTGTTGGTGAAGGCTGCCTTGGCAGAAGTGTCCCTAGCCCAGGGGCTGGATTGGTCATGTCTCCTCTGAAAGTCTGATTTAAAGCCCCTGTAGTTAACAGGAGTCATTCAGCTGAAGTCAGCGGGTGTTGTGTTAGGCCGTTAGAGCCCAATGAGCCATCTGCTCTCACAAACCTTCCCTTGCTAAAACAGAGGTGCACTTTATTCCCTTGGAGCACTATTTCTCATCTAGTGAGCTGTGATCCCCCCAGGGCATCAGGGAAGGCAGCGATGGCAATTGGAGTGGTCTTAAAACATGGAAAACGTGGCTAAACATTTACAGAAAAGATGCCTTGCAGAATGAATGCAGACTATTATATGGGATTATCGTGTTCAGCAAACTCTACTGTTAGAATAAAGAATAAAAATATGTCTTGATAGCGGGCAAGGTGACACTCCCCTAAAAAGATAACACCACTGTGAGAATGAAGGTTTCAAAGGGGTCGCACACATAAAATAGAAGGTGGCATAGAGGAGAATGTCTTCAAGAGCAGGCTTCAAATGTCGAAGTGCATATTTAATTCTAAAGCAAGGGGTGAGCTCTGGTGTATGGCATGCTTCAGGCTTGCAAGCCTCTTACTGTAGCATCCTGATTTCTGCCAGGTTGTCAGCTTCCTTAATTCCCTGGGGAAGCAGGTTGGCAGGCTTGTGGCACCTCTAGCAAAGGTTATTAGTGTCTTCCTCTAGTGCCAGAGGGAGAACATAATGTGGTTCTCTGTGGTCTTCCTTCATCTTTGGTGAATTCCTGCAGAGGGAGAAGGTTGGACAACAGCCTTTCTGCAATTAGACAGGTGTAAATAATGGATTTTTACTTCTTATTTCCGTGGTCAAAATGCTGAAAATTCCATGTTCCTCCTACCTGCAAAACAGAACTGAACAAAGCCTTCAGTTTGACCTGAAATATTTCACAGAATGTGAAAAAAATGACTGCAGATTTTTCCTTACCATTCTTCATCCCTTTCATCCCTTTCTTTTTCTACGTACTTCAATTTTAATGCAAAAAAAAAAAGTCAAAAAAAAAAAGGTTGTGATTTTAAAATGTTGAAATAGAACAGTTCTATTTCATCTGAACCCATTACTCTGTTTATTATGTGCTGAAATTATCACTAGTCTTTGGTACAGTGGAAACATTTTTAGTGAACATACTATTCACCAGGAATTAAGATATTCATTGCTATTTACAGTTTGTACTTGTCAGAATTTACCCATCATACCTTATATACGGTTACTAATTCACATGTTTTTGAAACTCTCTGAAGTAATAAGACAAGAAAACCTCTTTTTTTTCTTTTTAAGTGCTAACTTTCTTTTTGATGAATAATTTTTACCTGCTGTAGACAGGAAGATTTTCTCATGCACAGTAGTTAATACCCTGACTTTAATTAGATGTGATTTGTTCTAAATCTGTTGCACATTTCTTAGCATATATCACAATTGTCCCTCACTATGGGAAACAGCTCTCATTTT
Source organism: Harpia harpyja (assembly GCF_026419915.1). Classification (NCBI taxonomy): domain Eukaryota; kingdom Metazoa; phylum Chordata; class Aves; order Accipitriformes; family Accipitridae; genus Harpia; species Harpia harpyja. Next base: position 14,591,390 of record NC_068962.1, on the reverse strand, counting down.
ACAATCACATTCATCTGTTCTGGTGACCTGGTATTGCAAATATTTTTAAATTACTTTGCCTTATTTTATGTAACAAATGATGAAATATTAAGAGACAACAGAAAATGTTGCAATATGTACAAATTATTTGTGAAAGTACACTTTTTGTATAGCTAATACTTTAGACTAACTAGAGAGAAATAGACTATTGATCACTTAAATACATGGAATTTACTGTATAAGTTTCAGGAATATTTTAGTATTTTATCTGATGCTGCCAAAGTCATACTAAGAACTTGAGTTAGGTTACGAATATTTTTAAATTAATCCTTTGGGATGATTTTTCTGTGGTGGTATCTGAGTGTGCCTGTTGTACTGTCTTTATTTAAAGTTCTAATGAAAATAGCTCAGCGCTTCTGAAAAGCAAACAAGAGGAAACAACTCACATTTTTGCTCACTTTAGAGAAGAATGAGAAAATATACATTGCAGCAGTTTCATTTAGGATCTCTAATAACTTCTTGCTCTGCTGTTAAGAAAAGTGAAAATGATTTCTAGCAAAGTGTGTCCTCTGTCAGTGGCTGTGCAGTATAAGAACAACAGAGTCTTATAAATGTCAAAGGGGAGGTCTGGGTTGTAGGGCTGCTGGTGCAAACCTAGTTACTCAAACTTGTAGTAGGAAGGAGATGGTCAGTCTGGTTCCATTTGAGAGAGAAATGAGAGGTTCGGATTTTTTTTTTTCTTAGTAGTCAGAACTTCTGTTGAAAGATTGGTAATGGTTGCAAATGTAGGTGCAAAGGAGTTAAGAAAACCCCCCAGAATTTAGGTTGACTGTGCGAACTCTGTTATATTCATAGGTGTTATGCCAGTGTCATTACTAATACACTCCATCATAATATTTTTCCAGTATTTTTGTCATTTAGACACACAGGGAACTACACTGCGTCAGGACGACACCAGTGTGCTGTGAATATGCCTGTTGTCTGAACAGCCCCTACCTTATTAATTCCCAAACGTGGAAGGTGCTTGGTGCAGGCTGTCAGGTGGCCGTGAGGCTGAATGCCATCTTTGAATTCCCTCCCCGCCTCTGCCACCAGAGTTGCTATCAGATACCGAGCAAATCACATAAACTGACACAGTCTCATTTAGTCACTAATCGTGTGTTACTAATTTTCTTAATACCCAAACTAAGGCACCTGTGACCAGACTCAAAGCTGTATAAAGTGTTCACCACTGCAATAAGATCTAACGGGAACAGTGCTTTAAGTGTGTGCAATAAGACTGTTAAGTACACATGACATTGAGAGGTGTCAAGATAGGCACCCAGAGTTAGTCTCAGTCTCTCTTTGTTCTCCACTTTCTTACATGAAAAGAATAGTATAACCTAATATTGCAAAGACTGTGAAAAGAGCTTCACTAATATTTGCAGGGCAGTAGGTGCCATTGCTATGAGTGATGAATTATGCACCTAAGCCAGAAACCTATTTATCTTTTGTAGGAGAACACGTACCGCTTTTATTTCTATTTAGGTCTGACCCTGCAGAAGATTTTCTGTTCTCTCTCTTATTTAAATTAACGTAAAATCGAATTATTAGGATAGTGATCAAACAGCCTGTGGGAAAGTATGTAATAATTATGTGTTATTGTTCAGTCCAACATAGTTACAAAGTAGCACAACCTATCTGCCTTTTGAAATGAAACAGTAAACAAAAAAATTATGCTGAACAAATCTCATGTCTTAATTTTCATTCTGTTTTATTTACTTAAGCTCCTCTTTGGAGCAGTATCTGAAAACTTTACAGTCTTTATTACTTAACACTCAGAATCTTTGTATAAGCTAAGGAAATAATATAATCCCTATTTTATGGATTTGGTGGTAAAACATGGTCAAGATAAGCCCATACACATTGAAGGACATTGGTGTGTGAATGCTAGGGGCTTCAGTTTCAACCTTAGAGGTGCCAGCCTTTAGACTGAACTCTGGATCAAGTTTCTTACATCGTGAATGACACCTGAGAAGGTGTCATCCAAACCAGCCAGCCAGGTAGGCAGAGTGTCACAGACTGTCCCCTGCGGTAGCCCTCTGCTAACCAAGAGGGAATTTTCTGAGGCCAGGGATAGGTCTGCGATGGTGCCTCTAAGGTTCCTCCATATGCTTCACGTTCAGCGGTTGTTGGGTAGAAGGCAGAAGCAGACCCAGCATTTGAAGACGGCTGGCGTGCTTTGGCAATGCCTGTCACCTCAAAGCCCCTGAGAGACCTGGGCAAAGGCACAGGTAATTCCTGAACTGTGTTCCAGCTAAGGGGTGACCTTGGTGTGAGCCATGGAGCCCTGGCAGTCTGGAGCTGTTCTGGGCAGGCAGAGAGGCACCCGGGGAAAACTTTACAGGCAAAATAAAACTATATTCAGCGTTAGGCAGGTGGCAAATGAAAGTCTGCAGCATTGCGGTTTTTGAGCTTTGGTACCTGGGCTCCATCTCAGACACCATTAAATGCCTTTTCTTCATTTGCCAAAAGACACACGTTGTAATGCAGTAAGTTGAACCTCGATTTTTCTTGTATATACCTATTTTTTTTTTCTTCCCTTCTGTTGTCCCGTTCCTTATTATGGACACATTTGGCCACTGTCAAATTGAATGATTTTTTGCATACTTGGTTGGCTGACTCTTTTTTTCCTAATTTGCTGATACAGTCAACTGTGCCAGTAAAGCAATTATGCAAAATTGTGTATAAAGGTTTAATGATACAAAACAGTGTTCATCACAAATCTAATTGTGATTCTTACCATCCTTCCATAAACTAAAGGTTTTGAGACGTTTGAATTAGGATCTCTGTGGTTAATATCTATTTTGTTAAAAAATACATTTAGTTTAGCAGATAAGGGAACATTTAATGTACATGCCACTGTTAACTTTGGAAGGAAGCAATAAACAAAAATAGTGACTTGGAGGTGTTCAGATAATGGCTTATATGCTTTCAGGTGGTGATTATGAGAAGTCTGCTTTATTACATGTCTCATTAGGTTATGCTGTTATCTGTTTTACATTACAAATGATAACTATATGGTTGATTGTGCACTGAGTCTAACACAACACAAAGATAAAAATGTAAAGATGGACATAGTAACAAAGCAGAATGATGTGTCTGCATACTGAAAACAAAGAGAAAGTGGGTTAAAACAGAATTGACAGGTACAGTGTACAGAGGTTTGGTGTCTGGTTTCCACTCAGATAACTAACCTGGTTCAGCAAAAGAGCAGTAAAGCAATACTTGGTAATGCTTTCATTAAAGCCGAAAATCCCATTGGCTTTTCTTGGTCCAGAATAGAGCATTTAGAAACATTTCGAAACTGATATTTCTCCTTCATGTTGCATTGATATTTTCTGATTGCTGCCCTGCTGCTTTCCTCAGAACCCTGGCTGAGGTTTAATCCTACCACAGAAAGTATTAGCGTGTCAGATACTATTATTAGGATGGACATTTAGTAGAGTCTCGTTTGTATCAGGTCATTATGTACTGCAGGTAGAGACCTTCTGCCACAGCCACTAGAGACAAAGCACACACTGCTTCCATCAGACAGCGTATGAGGAGGGAGAAGGAAAAGTGACTCTCCTTTCTATCCATTTCTTGGTTAACAGTTCTCAGGTGTATGTCATCTTTGCACTAAGGAAGCATTAAGGACTGTAAGGACAGGGAGTAGTGAGTAACCTGGCGGTGCTTTCTGCTAGCTCCTTAATCAGGGTCACACTTGAGTGCTGAATTATGAAGGTGAGTTCTGTTCACTGGGGTGCTCCACGTAGTCAGATGTGGGAGCTGTTTTATACTGAACACAGCAGTCTATGGCTTGTATAAACAGCTTTAATTTACTGCTTTCTGAAAACAGAGGCCTGAAGCAGTCATGGAGGTTTCAGGAATGTTAATTGTTTGTGTACATGAATGAGCCTATAAATGGTTGTTTTTGCAGTCTTCCATAGCCCATCGAGGGTAACTGTGTCACTGCCAGAGAAAAGGAAAAGAGAACGATTATTTTTTTTTTTTTTCTCCACAGTCTACTAATACTTTCAGGGCTTGATATAATGTGCCTTTAACAAACCGTGAACTTCTCTCCTACTGAGCCACTGCTTCCTGCCTACATTCACTGTAGGCAGAGAACCATTGTACTAATCCACTCTCCCATCATATCTCTAGCAAACACATGTAAGTGTTTTATTTGAATATTTATTTTGATGCAAGGAGTGTTAAGTCTTTTATTTGGCAACAAAAACAAGTAGGAGATTGTGACTTCTCAACTTTGTCACCTTAATTGTGGAAGTTCTGGTTTTCAGGTACAACATGTTTTGATGAACGAATGACAGTCACATTTGGCTTTAAGTGAATAATCCTGCCACCTCACAACAACCTTAGAATAGTTCACCTCTGCAGGTAGGATAGCTTTAAAAGGTAGATGCTGAAATGATCAGTCTTTCGCTTTGTTTTTTAACAGGTACGGTTATATGCAAGGCCTGATGCAATCCGAAGAGGATCGGGGGACTACGCTCTAAATATTACAAGGAGACTCATTGAATTTTATGAAGATTATTTTAAAGTGCCATATTCCCTGCCAAAATTAGGTAAGATTTCCCCTAGAACATGAAGTTCATCCAGCGATGGGATATTAAATCAGCTTTATTTAAAGGAAATTTAAGACTAGAATGTACTAGACTTCAAGGTAAGGAACGTTTGGGTTAGTTTAGAAGGATCAAGAAGTAAGGAATTTTTCATTTCTTCCTTGCAGAGGAAGGACAGCCAAATTATCCTCTGTTCAGCCTTGCACTGGAAGGAGCAGGAAGCAGACAGTACTTAAATTTGTTAGGCAATGGGAAGAGAACTTAAGGCCTCTCACTGACAAGTGGGTTGGATTTTTTTTGATGCTGTTTATTTTGGTAGTGGCTCATTAGGTAGTCACTGGGAGATGTTTGTTCTGTGATATTTGTATCTTGATGCCTCAGCCTTAGATGGGGAACAGAATTGAAAATATTTGTGGAAACTGGGAACCTGTAACAGTGCAAGGCTGTATTTTTTTTTTTTATGCTGGCTTATGTGGTTTATTAATGACGATTAGTACATATGCTTAATTGTATTGTTGCTTATTGAAAGAACTGCTGTGAACTTGTTTTGCTGCTCAAGTGACCTAAATGTAAAAGCTGTCAATTTCTATTATTTTTTAAATAGTTTCTTCTCATCCTCCCTTTCACCAAAATCAATTGTTCTCCTACACACTTGGAATACTTTACACCATATTATTACACCCTCCCTCCTTTGGAGCATGATTGATCAAGATCCAGAAAAGCCTATTGCTCAGCAGCAGGAAGAGAGCTTGTATTTGGTCAGAAGTGTTAGAGTTGGAACCATAGGTGATCGATCCTCCCAGGAACTCAGGGTCTATTTCATTAAATCCCTTGCCTGCTGAGTAGCTTTATCAGTCTTACAGCTAACGGTGTAGGAGCTAGATAAAGTAATTGATGTTGCTAGATGAGGGTGTTGCATGAATTTTTTATAAGAATGTTATGGCATTTGTTTCTTGTTGTCTTTAAATGACGGGTTACAGGCAGTGTTCTGGAGAAATATGCAGATGGGTTAAACATGGCACGTGCATCAGACTTTCTGTGTATTCTTTCATACCTGGCTTCAGGTATGTAATGATGATTTCATAAAGGAAGTTATAGACTTAGAGGTGCCAAAAATTTAGAATGAAAAAAGTAATCACTTGTCACCTGATACACTGCTGTCACTGCTGCAAGGGATTGTGTACTTCATTAAGGTTTTAAGAAAAAATCAGAATGTTTTTTGTGGGACGTTTGAGGAGTTTTTAATTTGATTTATAAATGAACTGTGAAATGTCTTCAAGTGGGACTAAAAATTGAAGAATGTAGTTTAAAAAGCTTTCTAGTGATTGTGTTAGTTTTGTAGAAAATGTTCTATTTCAAACATAGATGTTTTAAAAAATGAAAAATTTTGTTTCATGTATTTTCCAGCTCTAACAAGAGTGAACTTAAAGAAATGTAATTATTTTGGTTGAAAACACAATTTATGTTTTCAAAATAATTCTGTTGTTGAAATACTGACCAGTTTACTGTGCAGATGCTGTATCAGCTACTGAGCGATACGTTGTTAGCGTCAGTGCTGTATGCTTGGGGGGGTGTGTGGGGACAAGGCACCTGCAACCCGTTGCGAAGCAATTCCATCCTCTGTGTGCTTATCCATTCAAACTCTCTATATGGTAGGAGTATCTGAGGGCATTTCAGCTCTTCAGACGTGTTGCTATATCAGAGGGACCTGTGTTCATTTGTTCACTTGCATCATTGAGGTCTATTTCCAAGGATCCTTGGCATTTGAAACGAGTGCTCCTCATCTGAGTTTGTAATAAATCAGCTAGTGTTCTCTACAGGAAGCACTTTCTCCTGACGCTCTTGGCTACTTGACTGGTTTTGGCCAGGCTTTTTTACTGTACTTACATGGAGTCGGGTGTCTGTGGTTGCTGTTGCCAGTTGTGGGCTCCTCTGACTTCTTGGCAGCCTCTCTTGCTATTGGGAACTGTGGAGAATCTGGGGCAACCTTTTTGTCACCCAATGACTAAGATTTTTTTTAGGTCTTGTATGGCCTGTACTGACTTCTGAATGCACTGGAACCGTAGATTTGTTTCCAATTGATGTGAATTCTAGTGATGAATGTGAATTGGGGATTTTTCTCATTTGAATAACCAATTTCCACAGTTTAAAGTTCTACTTAGCTTGTAGATACATGCTGTTTTTTCCCACATCATACTCTGAACTGGAAGGTGCTTGTGTAGGGTTTTAAACTAATAATTTCTGTATGACTTTCATTTCTGAAAAAATGAGTCAGGTCTTTAAAAAAACCCCAATTTTTTCCAGGACTATAATATCATTATAAACACTAGTTAAAATGAAGGGTGGATAAAGCATTGGGTTTTATTTAATTCTGAAAAGATATGCAGTAGGGTTTTTAACTGTGTTTCTATGGCTGGTGAATATAAAATATATTAATGTATTTGTATCACATATTTATTTTTAATCCAGTTTGCAATACACAAAAACATTTCTTTGTATGCATAGAGCTTTTTCTTATGAGGATCTTTGAAACTGGAATACTTTCCCTATGGGCAATGATTAGGTAAGCAAGCACTTTTTACATGTGGACAGTTGTGACTCTTAAGTTGTGAATGATTTGGGGTGGAGGGGCTGACTGCCTTGTCCAACAAAGACTCAAGGGCCACCCAGTGAGGTTAGCAGGAAACAGGTGCTAGAGAATACAGTAGAGAACACAAAAAGGTCACTGTTACTGCAACAGGTGGTAGATTTGTGAAACTCCTTGTCAAAAGAGATTGTAGGTGCAAAAAGATGATACGAGTCCAAAGAGAGACATGAACAGGTACTTGGAGAGGTGCTCTATGGGACGAAATCCCATGGTTTGAAAAGAGGAGCTAGGAAATACTCAAGAGAGTGCTATTTATACTTCCCTCGTCTTAGTCTTTCCTGAGTATCTGCTTGTGGCTGCTGTTGGCAAGGACAATACTGAGCTAGGCAGTCTTTTTGTTTGAGCTGGCAAGGTTATCCATATGTTCATAGTCTTCCAGTTTCCCAAGTGTTTCTACTAAAGGGCCACAGAATATCTTTTCCAGAATACTTCATGTACTGGAACTGGTAAACTTTATAAGGCTCCAGTTATGAAAGACTGACAAAACTTCATGTGTGGTGCAAAAACGAGCCACTTGCATGAAGATTTTTGGGTTTCTGGGCCTTGGTTTTCCTCCCCTTATCAGCATTGCGGTATCACAGTGTTAGTGGGATGCATTTACTGCTTCTCTGAAAACTCATTTTACAACTCAATTTATTTTATTCTGAGTACTGTATTTGGACACCCATGTAATTAGCGTAACCACTATGGGTTGTGTAAAGGAACTTGGGTGTCTTGAGGGTTAGACACACAGTGCCTAACTCAAAAGCGCTTTGCTTGGATTCATGCAACTTTAGGCACTCAACTGGCATGTGTAAATTAGCAAGCTGATTGCCCTAGGTTCCTTATTCATCAGTGGAGAGGAGATCTTCCTGGGGATGGTTTGAATCTTATACGGGCAGAGTCTCCTGCTGGAGCTGCCTAGGTAAGAGAAAAAAATGTTTTATTAACCTCTGAGCTTAATTAAAGTGTCTTCGGTACCATTAAACTTTCACAATATGCAGACCCGGGAAGGAGACGTTTAGTGATGGAGAGCTGTGAATAGGGTTGGCAAGAACTTGGGCATCTCAGAAAGCTTTTAATTCCCCATTGAAAGTGTCCTGAAAGGTAGAAATCTGAACAGCTGAAGAATCCACTTTGGGACATGGCTGCATATGTTACAGAAAGGCTGGGTGAAAGTAAATCTCCTTGCTGTTTTGTCTTGAGGTCAGTGGATATGAATCAGTATTTAATTTAGAAGTACTGCAATTTGTGTGAGCACTATATTGTTAAAATATACCTTTAACAATCCACCCCCCCCCCTTCCTCCCAGGCCTTAGGAAGTCTCTTTTTCTGTAGATTTGCTATACAGCAAACTTTGGAGTTACATCTGATATATTTTATGTTTGGGTTTTTTTTTTTTTTATTCTTATAGGTATGTTCAAGGTACTAATTACCTGGTTCATGCAGAAATGGTATAGTCTTGTTTTCATTATGCAGCATAAAACGCTTTAAAGTTGTGAATGCAAAGTCTCAGGAAATGATTTTCCAAAGGATTTAGTGAACGTGCTGCACAATGGAAGACAAGATTGGACCATTAACATTTGCTCTTTGAGTATTTTTGGAGAACAGGATTCAGTTTTTAAAGTGTGTCACAGAAGAATTTAAACTCTTTCTTATGATGTAAAAATAGCTCATCCATGTAAAGAAAAAGTTAAAACAGGGAACTGTTCTGATTTTTAAAGGAAGCTCATATACCTCTGCTCCATTCCCTGATTGTTGACAGTGAATATTTTGGTGAGAGAGACTGCTGCTGCCTGTTGCTGTGTGAGGCATTGCAGGTCCAGAATAAAAGTATTGGGATGCTGTTGTAGGATGGCCAGGTGACTTGCTGTGAGCACTAGTGATTAACTGTTCATTTTGTTTTAATTGCTTTACTATTAGCTTGATGCTTTGACATGTTCCTAACCTGTTCATTGCAATATTGCCTTCTGCCCTGCTTGATCTTCTGTCGCCTTCATCAGCACTCTTTCTGCTGCTACTGCTTTCTTACTTCCCCTTCGTTTGTCCTTCCTCTTGTCTCTGCTGCTCCTTCTAGGATGAACCTCCATGTTGTTGCCTGTATTCTCTGCTTTAGTTCTGCTAAAAGTTTCGCGACTCCTACCCTCATACTTTGTCTTTCTTCGTAGCAAGGTGACCTCTTCCTGCCACCTGTCCAACTCTGACCTGGAATTGCTTTATTACACCAAGCAAGATAGCTCATTTTCCCTTCCCATCTATAAACCGAAAGCAATAATTAATATGTTTTTGGTCTTGTTTTTACAGTAGTTGAAAATGATCATCAGTTTGGTTGCCTCTTAATTAAGAGGTTGCCAACCTGAAAATTTAAGACATGCTGATCTGATCTGACCTGCAGAATGGCAAGGCCTGTAGAATTTTGTAGCGTTCTTATGACATCATAGCTGTAGTGTCTGTCTGAACTGTACACAGTCTTTCTGAAAGGTGTCTGGTCTCTTCCACTGGGAAAGAATCCATCACAACCCTGTAGGAGAGAGGGAAAGGAATGTTGGACTCATGTTAAGTCTGAATGAGTTGTTAGTTGTACGCTCTTCTGAATTGGGAAAAAGGAAGCGTAGGAAGGGAGATGCCCTGGAAGCGGGATGTATGACTTCTGGAATGAGGAAGGGTGGGAGAGGAGGCTCTAAGGACTTGATTCATGTGCCTAAACATAATTAACTGGTACTGTTTAAGATGCCTTGGGGTATCCTGAAGACCCTTAGCTGCTGCTCCTGCTGGCCTCCAGATGAGATCCTGTCAGGCCATGGCTGGTCCATACCTGACAGCTCCACATGGATTCTTTTAATAACGTTGAGCAGCTCAGCTGGGGCTATCACCAATGTTTAGGCAGCAGAACTGAAACCTACTATTTTCTTTGACCAGGTAGTTGAAACAAGCATAATGCCTCTGCACACAGAGGAGTATTTGTTGATACAGAACATTCGCACACAGAATGAACTATGTCACTTTTACCCTGACCTTTGAAGCCTCTGTTTTGAGGTTGGCTTTTTTTTCTTTTTAAATTTCTAAGCTGTGAGCACCTCAAAACAGCAACTGGTCAGGGCTCCAGAGGGAAAAATTCCAGCTCCAGCCATAGGAAAAAGCAATGTTTTTTTTCTTAGAACAATGCTTTGAAATATGAAAAGGAACTGTGAGTTACTAAACTGAAACAAACTGCGTAGGAAATCAGTCCATAGTATGATGTTAAGAAAGAAGGGAAAAAATAATCTTCACTTAGGACTTCCTCTTACTGTATTGCTCTAAACTATTTTAAATGGTAAGCCAATTAATTCCAGTAATTAGTATAAGACAGCTCATAGTGGGCATTGTAACTGGTTTTGGAAGTTTGTTAAGGGGAACCTGATCTCTCTCTGTTGACTTGGTGCGACAAGTCTGATATTGTTTGCAGGAGACAGGAAAAGTTACATATAGGAATAAAGCAGCTTTATATAGAATAAAGATGAATGGGCCCTGGTGGAAGTAATCCTCTTCCGAGTGAAATGTTTGCTTTTCATTATGTAGCCATTTTCTTCCCCTCTTAATTGTGACATGAATAGAATCCAAACCTCTCAAACAAGGAAAGTGTTTGGATAGTAGCGCTATTGCCAGTAGTAGTTCAGTCAGCCCATAGTAAAAGGAAGGTGACAAAATCCGACAGCATCCCCACTGGCTACTCAGCTAAATCAGCTTGGCTTTTAAATGGATAATTAAAAAAAAAAAAAAAAAAAAAAAGAGGGTGATGCTGCTGTGATGAGAGTGTAACAGGATGGGGGATAGTAGGAGACTTCATGGAAACGTCAGGGCTTTCTTTTGAGCCATGAGAATCCTTCATCTGAATGTAAATACATTTTTTTTCAGCTGCTCTTCAGTAAGTCATTTGAGCAGTTAGTACCTGTAGAAGTGGGTGTAGAAGTGGGTGCACTGAATTTTAGCAGTGTCTACTTTAAGTTCTTTACCTTGTGAGAAACACAGATGCCTTCAGAAAATGATGCATTTTATTGTAAGTTAGGAGAAATAAATCTTCCCTGCAGAGGCACCAGTGGCAGTGTCTCTGCTGACTACAGAGAGTGGAAACTAATCTGGCTAGTTTAGAATTGATCTCATTTTTAGATGGCTAAAAGATCAGGTGAATCCTTCTGTAGGATTTATAAAATGGGGTAAGATCTTTGACAGACACAGAAACTCAGCAGAAATAGGGGAATCACCAGGAAACTGTGAACTTTTACCTGGTACGCGATGGTTAAATGCCTAGAAGTGCATGAATCCAAAATACTTTTTAGATAGCCGTGGCTAAAGTAGTTTTCATTATAGCTCCTTTCACTCTGCTTGAGCAGAGCTCTCATCCCTGATTGTCTTCTCCAGGGCTGCTAGTGATTGTCTTTGTTAGCTTAATCACACTGTTCTTGACTAGAAATGTTCACTTACAAATATCAGATTTTTGAAAGGTAGTACTGATTTCTGCTGCAAAATCGTATTGTTGGAACCAGAATCCTCTTGACCATGTCCAGCTTTTGAACTTTTTTTTTTTTTGAGAGGATACTGAAGAGTTTTAATAATCTGTTAGATCTGACAGTTGAGAGGGTTCATCAGAGACTTTGACCAGCAGCTGAAAGCTTTTATGCTAGCAACTATATCTTTGTCTTAAACGAGCATATGTAGAAAAAAAGCTTAGGCCTTGCCCCCACAATGAACTTCATATTTGTATAGGCATTGGGAGCTGTAGTTTTTATTATGGGATAGGGGCTAGATGTCATTAGGATATTGGGAGAGTTACTTTCTGTGCATGGTATGGCACTGTGAAAGTTAGCCTGTGGAGATCAGAGCTGCATGGCGGAAAAACAAATATAGAAGGGTTTGGAAGAAAGAGAAATGATATCACGGAGGATACTGTGATAGATTTAGGTGGCGTTCATGAAGATGGGTGTGCATGAATCCTTGGGCAGTGTGTAGGAAGATAGGATTGCTGTAGGATGTGCTAAACTAGGAAATTTTTCCTTTTAAAAATCATACCTATAATATTTAGTTTTAATGAAAGTAGGTAACGCGCTTGATCTATATCAATTAACTGGAGGACTGAGGAGAAGGTAATGGCCTTTTCTCTCAGAACTGGGGTAGAAACCTGATACTCTCTACATCTGAAACAGTACAGAAGTGTTATACAACCTGCTCAAGTATATTGTCTTTGGATGGAAAAGGGAAGTGACTGTTGTTGACCTAATGGAACATGTAGTCCACCTATGCAGTCTTCTACAGTGAGCGGTGTTTAAACCGCACCTTCAAGATAGCTGTATATCCAAAGACAGCTAACAGAGTAACAGTAACATGTTCATAATGACACCATTTGAGTAAATATGAAAGTTTATTGAGGACTTACCTGACTTTCTGTAGTTTTGGGTGTATTGGGTTCATATTCATAATCATATGACAAATTTTAAATAAAGGTAATTTCAAATTCAGTTCATGAAGGATCCAGTTTTCGTTTAACCCTGCAGTTTCAAATGTGGGGAAAAAACAAGGATACTATGGTGACTTCTGTTTTTTCTGTCTTACATGTGAAGCAGAGGGTTTCCTGCCTGAAGAGTGAAGCTCAGTAATACCAAGGTATTGTGCTGATGAGGAAAAAAATAAAAGTGGCAGATTAGAGTACTGTCCACATCAAACACCAACATAGTTAAGTCAGACTTTTTTTTTTTTATATGTGCAGTTTGAGTACAGGACAATTTTATTCTTTTCTAAGAATTTTTGTTGTGAATTGATTGAAACAGGTAGTTTTACATACTGGAGCAGCAGCAATATGTTTCAGTAGTATTTTCTTCTCCTTCGACATTGTGGTAAAGGTTTTTGGCCTCCTGCATTTCATTTGAAAAGTGAAGAAGACTCAGTTTCAGGCCAGACTACCAGAAACAAGTTCAAATGAGTCTAACAGGAGCTATGAATGATTACAATGGACTCTTTCTTCCAGTCCTGTCGATAAACATGTGTTCTGTACTAGTTTTAGCTCTGCTTAGTGTTATGCTTGCTGAACCCTGTAGTTGCTGTGTTGGCTTTCCAACCTTGGAAGAGCTAATGTCATGACAAAGCCTATTCAGACTCTTATTTCAGAAGCACAATTTTATTTAGCTTGGAACTCACAGAGCAACACCAGTATAGCCTATTTCCTTGGTCAAGGCAGGCTAGAAAGGCTTACAAGACTTTTCTCTTGCATCTTTCTCTCACTCCAGGCACTTAGAGCTGTTATGGTTTGCCTGGCTCCCTGCCTTCCTTCTCTTAGGGTAGGCCTGATGTTCAAAGAGTTGTTAGCTGAGTGTTTTAGGGTGCTTGGCTATAGTTTCAGAGCTAATCTGTAACTTCTGCCACTTACTCCAAGTCTCTGAATGGCTGGAATGACAGCTTCCATGCAGAAAGACGACAAGATAAGACCAAGAGGAGATTTCAACAATACTTGCATTGTATTGTTCCTTTTTTAGAGATAGCAGTTGTTTTCACAGCTATTTTGAAAACACTGCCATCATTTTCGTGCTCATTAAGACTTTTAAGAATGTGTGATTTTAATTATTTTTCATATCAGTATCATTGCTAAACTTAAATGAGAATGGAAAACAAGTTTGTTGTGTTTTTTTTGTTTTTTTTTTTTTTCCTGCAGCACTGGAGAAGTGTTCCTGTTAACTCTCCATGTTTCCAGTTTTAGAAAGGATTGTGCTTCTTTGGGGTAGTTTGTTATGCTCTCCAGATGGTATTGTGACAAAGTTTGTTTTCCATTAAATGCTGATAAGAACACAGGTTTTACTAGGCAAAACTAAGAAGAAAGCACTTTGTCCACTGTCTCACTAAAACTGACTTGCATTTGCTTTTGTTTATTTTCTTATGTTCATCTTGAAATATGCATATATATTTAAAATTTTTGACCTTTTTCACACTTACTGTAACACCAAGATCAGAAAAGCCCCCCCCCGAGTAATGCGAGAAATAAAGGTCTGTATGTAGATGTATAAAATGAGCTTTTACATCTTTCTTCGGTAGTGTAAAAAAAACCATAGATACAGACGTAAAGAAGATATGTTTTCATATATCATCAAAGAGCATGAGGAGTTTCTTTCAAGAGATTATGACAGTGTCTTGAAAAAGATTATAGCACGTTAAAGTGGGACTTAAATAGGACAGAGATTTCTGTTCATACAAAAGATGTGAAGAAGTGTGTAACTACAGAGCTGAATAAACCTATTGCTGCTGCCCAGATTCTGCTGGCTTACTTATAAACCTTCCACCTGTACTAGGTAGTTTCTGTAAGCTACTGAAATTCAAAGGGATGTATGTGCTCACCTTTTATTGCTTTTGCTAAGGATATTGTAACTGAAAAGACGTCCTAACACAATGAATTATGCTACGTTTGCAGCACCATGCCTGAAGCAACTTCATTTTTGCATTAAGGAAACCACTGATTTTCAGTGTAAAGATGAAAATATTAAGATGGCTGAACAACTTTCATTAAAACAAGTGAATTGTCACTGTACATTCCTCCCCCCCCCCCCCCCCCCCCCCCCCGCCTTTGCTGGCAAGCTTCTTAAAATGGTATATGGACATTAAGAGAGTCACTTAATAAAAATGCTGTGGAGATCTCTGGCAGATACTGCTAAACTTGCTTTCCCTGTTCTCCCTTGCCGTGTATAAATTCTCCTTTTCTTTCCTTCTAATTTATTGAAATGCCATCTGCTTGTGTATTTAAAACGTAACATTTCCAGATTCAGGATCAGTTTTGTGAAGACTGCGTTTTCCTTCACTCTCTCTGATTCTTATCAGTAACGCTTCTAACAAAGCTGTCCTCATGAAGATATATATTTGTCATAGTGATAGCACACTTCAGAAAGTGTATTAAGCTAAACCAACTCCCACTGTTCAACTCAAAAATATGTTCCTTGTCATATGCTACTCCTCACTGAAATTAAACTCAGGCAATATTTTAGTCTAGAGAAACCAAGTCACTTTTTCTCCTGGCGTGTTCAGCTGTGGCATGGCTGAGCGTAGTTCTGCAGTTGTACGTTACTGGGCAGTTGAATCCCAAGTGGGTGTGAAGGAGAGGCAAGGGGAAAGATGCACAAAGTTGCGCAAAAGAACTTGGAAATGTATTCTGGAGACCCTTGTCACAAGTTTCTGCAGCTGTTGCTGTCTCTCTGGGTGGGTTAGGTAAACCTTTAGAAACTGTTTCAGAATAGCCCCTGAGTTTGTGGCTTTGTAACTGATCCCTTGGCTCTGCAACAATAGAGGACTTGTCAGTGGAGCTGCTCATGGCAAGAGAGCTCCTATATGTATTTTATTCAGCAGGGGGTTCGGTCTATCACCAACACTATGACATTAGCTACAGATAGATTTCCTTTGAAAGTCATGATGTAAAAGCACAGGTATTTTTGACAGAACTTTAATTACACATGGCTATGTTTATGATGCGACTCCTAAAACAGTAACAGAAGTCAGTGGTTGAATTCCTCATATGAACATATGTGACATACTTCCATAGTTGTTATAGTACCTAAGCGTTTTAGAATCACTACTGGCTGTTTACACATAATGTGTTTTGCAAAAGGAGAAACACCACGGTTCTGTTGTCCTATTTAGAGGTGCAGCTGAAAGCCAAAGAATACTGAGAGGTGAAGGCAGGCAGACGTTTTGCTGATCAGACCTGTATAAAATGTTCACTTGTCAGATAAAATTTGAGTATGTATTGAAACAGAAGGCAGTTGGAACTTGCATCCTTTCGTAATTAAGAATTGCAGACTGTTTCTTGTGAGGGATGTACAAGTGGCTCCGATGTTTCCTGCTTTAAAATTGGTCTTAGATTTGTTCTTCCTAGGGTGCTAATTCTCAGGTGTGGAAATATGTAAAGCTTCACAAGACTGTCAGCTGTAACTTAGATATGTAGAGAAATGCATTATATGTCTTTTCACTGCTAATGTAAAATGATTTCCTAAGCATTGTTTCTCCATATTCTTCAAATGTTTTAAGTTTTGGTTCTGTCTTAAGGTAATCACAGACAATTGAATTTTATGAAGAAGCATGGTTGTTACTCAGTAACAAACAGATGCATTAGAAATGCAGTTTTATGCTGCATACCATCTCTCCAGGTATTTCTGTAGAACCATACAACAGTTTCCAAGTGATTAAAAGGATCTGAACTGTACAAGCTATGATTGGTAACAGAATGATATAATGTAGCTCTTAATAAAACCTTCCAAAGATAAGAATGTTGTCAGATGACACCAAAGGGTATTCAGGAATCACTGTAAGTCTTTCAGAGTAACAATGAACAGACAGCTTTCTCTAACGCTTATATTGCATTTGGGGACAGCTGGATGAAAGTCCAGCCCCAGAAGAATTCACTGTGTTTTATCTTTACCAGTGTATTTCTTAAAAAAAAGAAAAAAGAAAAAAGACAAAAAAAGGCTTGCTCTTTGCAATCAAAATACCATTGCTGTGTGGCAACTCCGATATTTGTGGATATGGAGTATAAAATGGTCAAATCCAAGTACTCAGCTGAAGGATAATTTAATGTTGCAATAGTGAAGAAATAAAACGGTACAAGTGAATATAATGCAATTTTAAAGAACAAAAGCAAATCTTTCTACAAGTAGTTCTAGCCTCTCAAAACTTTACATATATTTGTCTGTGAATGCTCCTTTAACATTAATCTATCTTTCCAACCATACATACATCCACATAGACACATGCAAACATATACACATATTATCCTGGCTGTATTTTACATGCATATGACTGTAATCCTATTAATTATGGTTATGCAAATGCTTATCTATTGATAAAATTCCTGTCAGCAGGTGCCAGAGACTTTCATGGAGGCTCTCCCAGGCCATAGTTCCCACCTTTCTGCTGTCACATGTAATGGAGCCAAGTCTGACCATAGAACCAAGAAGTGTTTGCACCATGGGACAGGGAGTCTGGGAACGGGGAGTCTCACTTCCAAGCATGAGATGAGTTTGGGTCTGTGGATAACTAGAGAATTGAGGCAGTGCTCTTGCTTTCAGGCCCTTATCTGAGTGTCCCATGGGGAAGAAGGGTCCTGTTTGCTGGTTGTGGGCTAGACATCCATTTCACAAGTCTCTTGACCCTTTTTCTAGCTGCCCCCTCCACTTACAGATCCTCACTGCAGTACTCTCTCATCAGACCCAAGAAAGATGAAGCTAGCAGACTCTGTCCTACATGCAGTTTCATAAGACATTAACTTCAGTGGTGCAAAGTTGTCTTCTTCCCTTTGATGTTTGGGAGGTTATTTTTAACCACCTCTTTCCAGAGATCTGTTTTTCAGGCTGGTCCCACAGTGTAGCTGCACTACTGAGAAGTGATGAACTGTAATGTGGGGATGGGGACAGGTGGCTGGGCTGTGGGTGAAATCCAGAACTTCTTAAGACAGCTCTGCTGCCAGTATTCATGAAACTATAACCCCAGGAAGATTATAGTCACAGATGGTACAGCAAGGTAAAGTTAAGTGTAATTCCAAAGTTATTCTTAAGATTCATGCGGAAAGATTCTTATGTGTGTTGTATCTGTGTTATCAAAATCAGGGACCTCAGCCTCAGAAAGCCCCTGGTTGCTGTCTGTTAGCAAAATAAAGGTGGCAGAATCAACTCACCTAGAGAGAAAGAACTGTCTCATACTCTTCCACCAGCAGCTAGTTTCCATTATTCCAGTAGCCTAGAAGTAAAAGTTGACAGACACAGAAGCTATAAAATTGTTTCACTTCAATAATCATATTTAGGAAAAGGGCTCCTAAGAGAGATAATAGGACTAGAGATAATATAAATGTCTCTCTTCATATCAAACCTTCTGATTTGACAAGAAAGCTGTTTTGTATTTTGGAAGGTAATTCCATGCAGAACCAGTCTTGTGACAGCATATTCTTTGATCTGTAAGGCTGGTGAGCTTCACTGAAACTCATTTTAACACTCCTAGTGGGGAATTTGCCTTCATTGCACATCCAGGATCAAGGCATTTTGACCTAAGGATTATGAACAAGTCCAGGCAGCGCAGTGTTACTCCTTCTTTGTGTGAAGGTGGAAAATTCCTGATCATGTTGGTATTGGTTCATGGTATTAAAATACAGAACTCATGTAGGTATATTTAAAAGCTTTTTTGGATGCCTTTATCCATCTATCATCACTTATACAGGATAATGCTTTTCTTGTCTTCAGGTTGCTAAAACCTCACTTCTGATGTAGGCCTTTATAAAACTGGATTTAGATAAACACCCACATGTGGATGGGTCTCTTCAGTAAGATGTCTTTTCTCTGTCCTAATACTCTAGCACTGTGTTCTTCCTTAAACTAAGCGTGCTAGTGAAATGTATGTGCCTTGGAAAGGTAGGGAGTTTTGATTTGTTGGTGGTGTTTCCTCAATATGCGAGTTTCTAATTGTTTTGTCAGCAGTTCCGTATCTCCTGCTCTGATGGATGTTGCATTGTGCGTTCATCTCAGATGCATTTCTTTCTTGTCTTGTGACTGACACTTTTCTAGAGCTGCGTATGGAGTACCCCAGTAGAGGAAGGCTATCTTCTTCATCCTCTCACAAACCTGTTACAGGGGATACATTCTCAAATGAATAGAGTATGCTGCAATTCTTTCAGCATGAATTAGTTGTGTTTTTGGTGTCATCTATATCGCAAAGTTGTACCTGCAAAGATTTCTTTCTGTCCTTAGCAGAGCTAGTGAAAATCAAATGGCAGATGCATGCATTGGGTTTTATAATAAAGAAATATTAGAACCTCAGCTTACATTTTTCTTTATGCTGATCACTGAGATTTTCTTCAAAATCTAATCTTTGTATTTTCTCCTTCTTGCTTTTCTGGGGAGGATGGAGTGTATGGGCTGGTTGCTGAGTGTCATAATTATAGGGCTAATTGTCTCTGTCATCCTTCTCTGGTCTTCCTGGGTGTGCCATTTCAGGATGGTAACCACCTCTGAGTGAAGCTGTTTTCTCATTTGTACGTGATACTTTTCTGTGATGTACTATGGTTTTCAGACTCAGTTAACAGGAAGCTGAAGCTGAATCCTGTACCTGATTGTTTAAAATTATCATCTGAGATTTGCTTCAGATTTAAAATTT
Organism: Harpia harpyja; assembly: GCF_026419915.1. Classification (NCBI taxonomy): domain Eukaryota; kingdom Metazoa; phylum Chordata; class Aves; order Accipitriformes; family Accipitridae; genus Harpia; species Harpia harpyja. Next base: position 14,572,037 of record NC_068962.1, on the reverse strand, counting down.
ATATGTACTCAAAATGTAATAAAGTTTTGATGGGTTTTAGCAGCATACTAAGATTTGTATTCTTTAAAAGGAATTGTTCTTTAGCAATTAAAATAGAGAGGAAAAAGGATCTTTTTTTCTGCCTTTATTTATCTCACCTGAAGTTCCACCTAATGACATTTGGGATTATGGACTTACTTGGATTTTATCTTGAGTGTTTGGTTTGCCAGGTAGACTGAACAGTTGACTCTGTGGATAATACTAGCTTCTCTATGTTACTGTGTTAAGTTCTGCATCCCTGCCAACATGACTGTGAAAGCAGTATAGCTATAGAACTCAACAGCATATAAATAACCTTTTGTTTACCTTCTCTGCTCTCAACATTATTTTTATGTCCACTGGAGCTGTTCTAACATGGAACCCAGCTCTCCATCTTGAAACCTCAATGTGCAGCTCTTTTCTATTACAGCAATCTTTGCTTGACATCTTCTCTTCATGTTTTTATGTGTTGTGATGAGCAGTGAGATTGGGAATCCCAGGTGCTGTTAGACTAGAAATTCAGCACGTGGTTGGTGAGCTGCCAGGAGCTGGGATGAGTTGCAGATTTGAGAATTAATATGAACTGCCTGACTTTACTTGTGGACTACCAGCTGGTTGTCTTTGGTCCTCAGTATGCATACTTGATTTATGTTTTAAATGGGATAGCACCAAAACATACACTTTAAAAAGATGGTTTCTGACATGAAGATAATGTTCTGTCTGCTTGATTTTAAAAAGGTGATGTCCCATTTAAGCCTTGGAATTACCATAAATCTGATTTAGGATGCTTTTAGTTCAGAGATTTTATTCAATTGGATCAGACTTTATTCACTTCCTTTATGTTTCTTTTAAATCTTGATGTAATTAACAAAAGTTAATTTCTTTTCTTCTCTTATTTGCTATCCAAAGTGAAAATGTTGTACAATTTTAGAAGATGAGTTTGGGGAGCATTCATATTCTGTATTTATGTAGATGCAGAGCTTATTAAAACAAATGCTGAACAACTGCATTGCTGAATTTACAATTAAGGTATAGCGTATGATCAGTGCACATAGGTTTGTGCTTAAATTTCCCATTACTGTGCACTAAAACTGAGCAAAACCATAACATATTGAGATCAGAGTATTTTAGATTTTTTTACACTCATCACCATTGATTAATGTACCGTGGCTACTAATGGCACATTTGTGTATTGTGGGTTGCCTCAACTAGGCTGTAATCCCATCAGCTATCATAAATCAAACATGGCTAGGCACGACCAGAATTTGCGTGGAGGCTGTCTTGTTGGTAAAACGGTCTTTTAATTCAGTTGGTGATGTTCTGCTTCCAACCAACTCAGTTCTTCTTTTGCAATAGTATGAAATAAAACTAAAGAAATCCTTCAGCACGTCATGACTTAAAATAGTTATACATTTTGGGAGTTATAAATATGGATACTTACATTTGGCAAAATTCCAGCATAGTGTAAGTTGTGTTTGTATATAAATGAATCTTCAACATCTAAAACCCTACTAATCCAAAATCGCTTCAAAATAATAAGTGAAGTGATTAAGTCAGCATTGAAGTGCTATAAAATCTGTCATCACTCACTATTACCCAACTTAAATTGTATACTTCACATAGAATATAATCTGTACTCTTATTTTTCTTCAGTGAAATTGTATTGTTGGATGCACAGAATTTATTCTGTATATCGTCTATTGAATATATAAAGTACAGAATATGGAATGAAAGTCTTATGTTGTACTAAAAATGTCAGAATAAATTACATCCCATATATATTTTCATATGGTGATGGGTAAGGCTGGAAGAATATCTTTGTGACCAGAAATATTTGACATTATGAAGTATGATGACTATGAGGTTGTAGGTTTTATAAGTTTTTACAGCTTGCAAATTTGATTTATAAAAAGATTAACAGTGTTGCTAAAGTGATTTTCTGGAATTGGTAACATTAGAGTCTAGAGTGATACCTAAATATGTTAAAAGCATTCCTGCTGAATAACAATTGGAAAAATGTTCTTGTATTTTATGGTTAAAAATAATACTATTAATTTTTGTTTTTCAAATAGCAGTAGACATTTTTGGAAGAAAGGCAATTTTAAAATGTATCCAGTGGTTTTTTTTAGGCCTGTTAACTGGCATGCCCTCAATGGACATAGAAAATAGCTACTTTTTTCAGTAAGAACATAATAGAAGAGAAAGAGTTGTGCAACCCTATACATTCAAATGAATAATTTGCCAATGGAGATTTCAATTCAGAAGCTATTTCAACAAGTCATGTGTTTGAATTTAAGTACATGATTATTTTTACTGACTGAAACCTAACAAGTTTAAGTGCCTCATTGCCCTGAACTTTTAAATACATAGCTGGTAGATGCCAACAGGTGATTTCTATCTGCAGTGGTATTAAATGTACAGAATGCTCAATAGCTAACAGATGTCAATATCAATGTGCTTGCAGAAAAAATGTTTAAAATTAATGTAATAAAATATAATTGAAGAAGAAGTTGATATAGATGCAACGTTTATTTACTTGCAAGAGACTTCATTTTTGAACAAATGGGTATGCTTGCCTTTTTTGGCTTTGACTGTGCTGAGGTTTCTAATTCATAAGAATGGAAAAAAACATAGGTGATAAGTAATGGTTTGCAATTGGCTGCAGTAAGCTTTCATTGTAAAAATATGACCAGTATTTATGACAGATTTTCAAACAGCTTTTTTCCTGATATCTGATTGCAGAAGAAACCACTTTTCAAATTTCCTTCAACAGTCTTTAGGAAAGAAGAATTTTGTAGAATATTTCAGTTAATGGAGGGTGCTCCAGACAGAGTTTACTTTCACTGTGTTTGATGGAATTTTTCATATGGATTTTTCGGTCCTAGATTTTCAGTTCTAAGTAATCCTTTCCTCTCAAATTGTTAGCAGACTCTTGGTTTGTGTGTCCTCGCATACATTACAAGTAAACTTTAAATTATATTAAAGTGCCATGTGTAGTTCATAAAAAGGTGATCTGCTAATTGATGTGTCATACTGTTAGAGATCTGTGAGTAGCAGTGTTCTCGTTGGTGCATGGTACAACTGGTTGGGGTCACCTTCTGAACTAACTCCTGCCTGAGGAATCTCTGGCTCTTTTGGACAACACTTCAACATAGCATGGCTCTGTACAACACTCTCTCCATCAGGATTTTGCCATCCTGGAAATAAAAATATTAGTAGCAAGAGTAACAGGCCAGTGAGCCTTTCCATGACCACTTGGATTTGCTTGAAATTAATGGCTTAAGGACCAAATCTTACGTTACTCAAATGCAGATTCAAGTTAAATAAAAAATCAGTTTGCTTTCCAGACTGAGAAGAACTCCAGGAAATCTTCCTTTTTGGGTCATCTCAGACTTTATTTTGGAGTGTGATTATACCATACATTGGCTTTAGGAGAAATTTCCCATTACTGCTTGTTCCTGCTTCCCCCACATGTGGGCCATTAAAACTGTTTATTGGTTACTGCTGTGAATCAGCTTGTTGAAATGACACAGGTTAAAATAAGCTGCCAGGAAAGATTCCCCCTGACACTTGGATTTTTTAAAAGATAAACTTAAAAGTTGACTTTTTTAAAGATACATGAAGAAAAAACCACCCTTCAGCAAATAATTAACATCCCCCAATACGTTGCATATTAATATGAGGCAATATCTCAAGAAAGAGTGTCCAGAATTACTTATTCAAAATCCAAAAGCAATGGACTGAAGTCAGCATTTCTTTAAACCAGATTTATAAACATTGTGTGGTTCTTTGTCAGCCCCTTTTCTAAGAGTCAGATTTTTCCTGTGTTTTTTTTTTTTGCTTTCTGCCAACAAACTGATATTTTATTAGTTTTCAAATGTTTTTCTATGCACACTTGCCATTTCTGTGCAAAAGCATAAGTAGTTGAAAATTCTGTTTCCCTTTGCAAATGAGCCTGAAATGAGTCACCACTTTTCAGTTGTCTGGGCTAATGTTAAGGTAGCTGGAGAAGTAAAGGGACAGATTGTTATTGTTGCTAGAAAGTTGTTAATCAGCTGAGAAATGTTCTTCCTCTATGTTTTTTCTCTCTATCTGTGAGATCTTTCTTCAAGCTCATGTTGACAAGATAGCAGTGAAAAAGGTCATTGAGAAGGATATGGCTGTAGTCCCTGGAAGAACTAGTCTAGTCCCCTGTACACTGACATCAAAAAATAGTATATGCGAAGTAAAGTATGTAAAAAGAGAGAGAATCGTTTGCTATTGACTTTTTACTGGCTGAGAAAGCAAATTGTCTTTTATATCGTGTTGTGGAAAGTTTACGTTATTTTGTAAAACGATTTCTAGGATAGAATAAAAGTATCTGGAGGAAATAATCACAGAGAAAAGCCCAAGGGATAATCTTCAGGTACAGCAAGATAATTAGAGCTTTAGCTATACAGGCCGTCTGAAGTGTGATTCTATGCCCAGTGGAGTCAATGGGAAAAACCTGAAATGGTTTCCACAGACATTGATTCAAGGCTTTGAGCTGGCAGAAGCAGCACGCCACTTTCTTGCAACTGTTCTGTGTGGAAAAAGCTACACTCTGCTTCCATCAAGTAATTTTATAAATTCAGAATTTCTTCACAAGCTCTAATCCATCTCTTAATGCTGCGCTCAGGACGAAAGAATGTTGTCTGACCTTTGCTGCTTTCTTCTATGGCTAGGAACACTCTTTATTGCAGGGAAACACTACACAAATCCCTAGAAAGAAGCTTTCTCTTTATATGTAATTACTGATTGTTTCTTCCTGTGTCAGACCAGGGAACAAGATTCTGAAGACAGCAGACTCTCTGTGCAATAGCTGAACATATGTTCTTCTGTGAGAGTAGATCCACCCTCTGGTAGATGGGCTCTGGTAGCTGGGCTTCCTAAACCAGTCGTGTTGCTCATGTGAAGTAGGTCTGCTGTGCCCTTGTGTTTTAGATGGGCTGCTGGGCATTGCAAAAATGAGGTGCCTGGTGGGCTACTGAGAAAGAGACTACTATTGGGCTTCTAAATATTGTTAGAGGCAGAATTGTGGAACGTGGGGAGACCTTGTGGCACATGGCAAAAAGCCTCTTCAGACTTCACTGAATCCCAGTTCACTGCAAATCTGACTCCAGGTTTAAGTTTGTGGATGGTAGCCGTGAATTCGGATTCCCTTCTGGACTCGAGAAGTGGCTTAAGGATTCCTGCATGGACTATGGAGTACATACATAGAAATCTGTCTGCAGGACAAACCTTTTGCTGATCGGGTGCCTCTGTCAAGTTGTGCACCAAACAGGCAAGAGTCTTCTTACTGCTTCAAGGGAAGGGAGCTGGGTTTTTCCCCTGGGTTTCTGTCGGAGACTGTCAGCAAGGCTTCCCTTGGTTTCAGATAGATTGGCATCATTACCTTTTCTTTTACAGCAGCGCCTGCATGTTTTGGCTGCAGATTGATCTGAGGAAATAAGGACAAGAATGACATTACTTCACAACAGTGTGATTGCTGGGTAACCTTTTGTGTCCCTTGAACTGTGGGTGACAAAGCCAATGTCACGCCTACATTGCTGCTGCTGTTGCTAAATTATCCCACTCGGTAGTGAATAGGCATTTCTAGAAGAAGATTCTTCGGTCAAAGGTTGTGTTATCTGGGGAAATGCTGAGCAAGCGAGGGCTTCCTCCCAGTTACCACTTCACTCTGAACACCAAGGAGCATGTTTCTTTCAGCGCGGTGTCCTTTTGGAAGACACCAAAGAAAGGAATTGAAAAAGGCAAAAGTAGAGTTTACTTTAGCTATTAATATCTCACTTCTGCAGTGCTTCCGAAAGGGCTAAGAATGTCTTTAGTTAACTCTTCTTGGCACAGATGTGATCTTGGCATCCTTCGAATAAATGACTGAGAAGCAAGCACAAGCAAACAGAAATAGCTGTGTATCTCTGAATACCGTTAGTTGTTTTTTTTTTTTCTTTCAAAAAATTGAGAATTATTCTAAAATGCTGTTGGGCAACAGCCCCAGAATGATAACTTGTACACCTGCTATAAATAAATAGATTTATTTTCAGAGTGGTAGAAATTGACTTGCTGCGGGACCACCCTAAATAGGAGAAAATGCAGGGATTGTTAGGGCCAGGTTGACAGAATGCATGAGGTAGTTGGGAACACAGCCTGGAAAGGGACATCCTGGGTTATTGCACCCAGTCCTGTTTTTGTGTTTGGCTGCAAGCTGTATCAGCAACGCAGCAAACTCCAGTTTAAATATGTCTAGAGTCTTCTGCTTCTGATATTCCTACCAGAAAATACTGTGGATTCAGAATTTCTTGACCTAAGTGAATCTTTTTGAGTCTGATTCTAGTTGCAGTGATAGGTAGGATTCTTCAAGTCTAGTTTCTCAAAGCTCATTGGGGCCTTGAATGTTTAATTTTACCCTACTTTTTGGAGGAAAATTAAAACATTAATTTTAAAGCATACCATATAAAACACTGTATGTACAATTTTGTTTTTTCTTCCACAGTAAACGTGTCCTGACTTGGTAAAGCGAATGAGATGTCCTTGAACAAATAGCTGTTTACTACTTGGACTCAATAGCTATCATTGGTCTGTAAAGAGTGGGCAGGAAGGAAAATGTGCAAGTAGGAAAGACTGAACGTAGACCTTATGTGATAGTTCATTGGTTTGAAGTAAAACCTTCTGACTTAGTGCCGTACCTTAGGCCTGGAGCAGAAAGGAGAAACAAGTCAGAGAAAAAGGGCTCTTGGTAATCAAGAGAAAGTCTGACAATTTAGGCATGACATGGTAACCTGTTCCCTCCTAGGACCATAAGCTACTTAAAAATCATTAAAGACAAAATCCAGATGTCCTATTTTTGGCACTTAAATTAGATGTTGCAAAGCAGGTCCAGAAGCAACATGGTCAGTCATGTTGTTTCTATTTTGTGGGATACTAGAATACTGATTTAAGTGTATATTCTCTAGGTACTGTATTATTTCTCCTTTTCAGACTATGTCAATTCCACATCTTTCCCAAATCCACTCGCTTTCTTTCTTCTTCATGTATTGATAGGGGCCATGGCCAGCTTTACTACAGGCAGTTCTTTCCCAGAGCTGGGTCTTAGAAAATCCATGCTGTGGCTGGGGAGGCAGATTCATTTGTAAAACCTGGCGCTTTCACTTCTCATCAAGGCCAGAACCTTGCAGGTATTGTGAAAAGGAAGAGAGTCAGATGAATAAAAGCATTCATTTACAGTAGATTATCTGAGACTTTGTAAGAGATGTAAACCCTCTTGCTTCAGCACATAATACAGCTACTGATTGACAGGGATGGAAGGGCAGAAGGGAGAGAGAGGCTAACAAATGAAAAAAGGGAGAACCTTGTGCTGTGTGTTTTTTACAACAGTTCACTCCCAGCGGTGCTGCTTACTGAAGCATTTGGTAAAGCAAGATGCAACAGTTATATGGTCACCAGAGGGGATGAGGGATTCCATTTTCTAATTCCTGGTGCAGTCAGTTTAAGGTATTCATTAGGGTATCAATGTGCCTTTCCAGACAGGATTAAGATCAGTTCATCCCAAACTCATTATCATTCCAAGGAGACTTGTTACCACCATAGCTGGTGTCAGTAAAAAGTGTTGCCTTTTGTGTGGTTCACACACATCCCCTGTGTACCTCTCTGTAAAATAAGACAGATTAATGTGTTTCAATCAGTGTCAGGCTATGAGTATGGAACGGTACCAGCTCTGGTAAAAGGAGTCTTGTGTCTCGTAGGAAATAACTTGTTGAGGGTTCACTCATTGTCAGTCCAGGCAGCTAACACTGTTTGGGTGTCACCTCACACGTTAGCACTTCCAAAGCAGGACATGGCAAGATGATGGGTGGAGATACTGGATTTCTTCTTGCCTGGGTGGAAGTATACAAATAAGAGGAGTTTTTGGCAGAAGATGGGGAAATGAAAGAAGAGTCTGGAATGTGAAGGCTTCCAACAATAGATCAGGGTTATAAGAGAAAGAATACACCTGGTTATTTGGGCTCTTTACTGGTGAAGGGTGAAGGCTACCCTAGGAGATGGGACATGTGTGAAAATCACAGTCCTCAGCCAGAAGAACTACTGGCTTACTAACTAAACTATACAGTGTGGGAGAAACTTCTAAAGCTGGTTGAAGTGTAAAGCAGATGTATGTCTGCTTCTTTCTTCTCTTTAAATCATCATTATGCTTTTTTTTTTAACTGTGCAAACTGGTGTTTGGATTTAGAAAATGAGTATGTTTGTTTCACTTTAACTCGATTTAAGGCTGATTTAAAAATAACTAGCTAACATCAGTATATTCCCTCTTGCTTGTAATGGTCCTTAAAAATGGGGTGTTGGAGTACCCTATCAATAAAGTATCCAGCTCCCAGATTCAAGGGCATAAAAAAAGCTGCTTCTCTCCTTAAATGGCATTGAATAGTTTTTGATTCATTGATTTAGGAGACGTGTCTCCCAGTGACCAGTGATAACAGGGGAAAGTCTTTGCCATGTGGTCGGTAATGTGTGTGTTAAGGGAACGTCTGCACACCAGAGCGTACAGGGTCATTCTCTGTGATTTCTGTGAGACACATGCCAAGCATAAGTGAAATCTAATACAAATGTGTACACGTAGGAGAGGGGGACAGGGCAAGGCAAAAAAAGATCTGCAGTGCTGGAACAGAAGCAGAACTCTTACATTCTTACAGGCTGTAGGGACCTGATTGCATCAGTTTACATTTCCTAGGCCTGTTTGACAGAGAAAACAACTATTTTTTTTTTTTTTTAACTGTAAATGGAATTCTTTTTTCTTTAGCTTACAGATTAGCATTGTTGACAAAGTACTCATGAGTTGCCTCCAGGTTGTTGCTGTAAGTTGAAAGCCACTGGCAATTTTGTTTAAGGGATGAAACTGTTTAAAAAAAAGAAAAAAAAAGAAAAAAGGAAGGGAGAGGGGAAAAAATGGAGGGTTTCCTAGGGGGTTGTTTTAAAATGCTATCTCCGTGCTTTGCACCTGCTGAGAAATTAGGAGTTAAGCTATCCTCAGTTCCCTATGGCTGCTCACTGTCGGTGCCTGTTTTGGCAACCTCTGAGCAAACAGCGTGGAACAGCTTTGATTCTGTTTCTTCTCCCCTCCTTCCCTTCTGTTGCTTCACTCCAGATCATGAGGTGTGCCAGCCTCCTTGTGCTGGGAGCGAGATCAAGCAGAGGCTCCTCAGCAAATGCTGCCGGAGTCTGAGGCCCCTATAATTGGCATTATCTGCAATGTCCCAGGTAGCAGCCGAGGATCAATAGAGCAAACACAGCAGGGAGCAACGCTCAGAGCCTTTGCACTGTTGTGAGCAGGTTGCTGAGAAAAGAAGCCCGGTCCTGCATGTTTCTTGCAATCTCCTTGTAAGGCAGTAAGAGCATTAGTGTTCTTTGAGGCTGGTACCTCTCAGGAATCAGTCTTAGGGTTAAGTTATGCAGCCAGCACTATATAATTTTTTCCAGAATATGCCACAGTATGACTAATGTCAGCTAAAGGCAAAAATGTATAGAAAAGGCTGGTGTGTGTACACTTCAAACTGAAGGCAGAGAGAGTGTTTTATCTTTTGTTTTTTAATAATTAACCCATTTTCTACCAAAGCTGAGAGAAGAACAGCAGCCAGATGTGAGCCAATTCAAGGATTCTGCCTTTCCGAGGAACAGTGCCAGGTATGGGTGACCAGAGAATATGGGAGATGTGACACTTCCTTCATTAGCTGCATACTCATGATTTTGAAGTGTGACTATGACATTCTTCTTGTAACACATGAATTTAAAAGTTTTATTTCATTCTGACTGCCATTTTTGCAGAAATGAGGGTTCCTGTCCTGCTTATAGGAGTTTAGAAAGCTAGTTGATATGCTAGCTATTAAGAGTTTATAAAGCTATGTTATATAAACACAGCTCTCCAAATTTGGCTGCAGCTTTCAGCAATGAAGACTGATTTCCCCCCCTCCGTCCCCCATTGTAACATTTCGTCCTGAATGTTTTTTTGTAAACTGGACAAAACCAGCAACATCCTTTTTTTATTCCCTTGTTTTCCAGAGAAAGGGAGGTTAGCAGCAAGAAAAGTGTATTTTGCAACATTGAAATGATTCAGATAAGAATTATTCTGAGAGATGGAATTTAAAATTAAAAATTACTTGTAACTCTTTTTTTTTTTCTCCCTTCTTTCTAGTCTACTCTGTTTTTATCCAAAACTGGTTTGACTTTGAGAGTACAAAATATATTATTAAGGAGGTTTTTCACAGAGAGTTTATGAAAGGGAAAAATAAAACTGTAAATGAATTCATGCAGAACTACAGTTCATCAAATCCTGCAAGGGACACTACTACATGTGATGCTCATTGAAAGTGGTAGGAGACTGGTTTAAAACAGATAAAAGAAAATACTTTTTTACAGAGTCGCTAGTGAAGTACAGAAGAGAATTTTTGATTAATTTGCTCCAATAAGAGATCAGAAGGAAGTTGCTGTCTTTTAATCAGTTTCTGAAACTGATACTGTAGTTATTACAAATTTAATTTTTAATATTTTCAGGGTACACTAGTGACTTCTAACACTGGCTTTGCTGGTTCCTGGAGGTTCAGGTGGCACTTTTTATGTGTTTGTTTATCTTTGACTGTACCTCTGCTTGATATACTTGTGAAATAAAAAGGAAATGAACAGCTCTTGCAGTTTCCAAAACTGTCATGCTAAAATAAATCATAAGCATAATTTGGGAAACTTGTCAAACTGTAATTAGGATTAGTTTTATGGAAGAGTGTGTTGTGGTGGTTACTAAGCAAAAGCTAGAACATAATTAATGACAGCCACTTCAAGTCACCTCGTATTATATGCCTTTTAACTCTTGATTTATTGATGCAAAATTACAATGAGATGGCAATGCCTGCCAGTTCAGCATATTTGGGTGAGCCATTCAATCACCTCCAGCATATTTCCTATGTGGGCCGGCAGACACAGCTCTGCATCAGGTGGCTTCGCTGCCAAGGGAAGATAGATGTAGCCTGGAACTGTGGAGGCGAATGCTGCTTCAAGTGTGTGCTAAGTTGGTGTTTTTCCTAAGCACTCTTCTACTTCATCAGCACTAGATTTGTTCATATAACTATACAGAACCTTGACATAAAGGGTCAAGAAAAAGCACATTGCAACAGGACCGCTCTTCTAGACACATTACATTGCAAGGAAGAAGATCAGTGGTCTTGCTTCAACCAAAATAACACACAGACTCCTGCAAATTCAGTAGCCCGCTGGAAAAAAACGTAGACTTCAACAGACTATGAAGTCTAGGAAGTGACAGGTAATTATAGTTTTATGTCAACATTGACATGTAACCTTCAACCTCAGATTTGATCACATATGTATCTGTGGTTTTCTGATATCCTGTGCTGGAGGGAGGGAGGGGGAAAGAAAATTTTCAGATCTGCAAGAAACCAATTGAATAAACGAATCTAGTCACCTTCAGCTGCAGATGACTACTTAATAGTCCTTTAGTTCAGAAGAAACCACAAAATACTTCCCAACTGCTTGCAGCATACTTAAAACCTTTAGTACAAACGGTAAAACCTCAAAAGTTGCAAAGAAAGCAGGGGACACCAAGAGGTCTAAATCTTCATTGTACCTGGAAATGTTAAACATAATTTCCCACATGAGCCTGGTAAGCTGATCGTAGCTCATTGAATAGACTAGATCAGAAAAAATACTATTGACCTGTGCCAGTGTGACCTAGGGGAAAGTTCCTGGCATGTCAGTGTGATACATTAACAGGGTGGCAAAAAGCTGCAATTGCTGATGCTGCGTAAGAAGGGCTGATAAGGCTGTTACATGGACGATTCCTTTGGGTCTGTGATTACATACACCCAATGGAGTTTCGAGGATTGATGACACCACTGCTTTTCTTTCTTGTGGAGTCACAGAAGGTTCAGTTCTCTCTTCAGTTTTCTCTTCAGTCCTTCCCAACATCCAAACACAGTAAATTGCAAATACATCTAAGGCTGTGAAAGGCAGTAGTCTGATACAGGCAAAAAGGGAATAAAGGGTTTTGATCAAGAGGGAAGCATCATTAAAGTACTAGAAGCAGAGAAGAGTTAACAAATAACATGAACTGGAAGAGATACACTGGAATTGACAATGAGATTTATGGGGAGGCCAGAATATATCGAGAAGCTTGGATTTTCTGCAGGCCAAGTGAAGAAGTTATTACAGGGATTCATGTTCCTGGAGATGTGCTCCCTTAACTGTGATTTCAGCAGTACTATTGTGATCAGATTGCATCCTGATACAAGTCAGACATTTCTCTGACTCTGAAAAAACACTTCAAGAGGTAGAATCTCTAGGAATTACATTCTTTGTCGCTGTCAGAGGGACTTCTACTGTATAGACTAAGTAACAAAATTCTGTGATAACTTTTGTTATCATGAGGGTTCCTTGCCTTTCTTCACTAGTTGCTAGAATATATTTCTATAATACATGCATTTCTGTGTATTATATATTGCATAAATTAATTCATTGTGTTTGGACATTTGTTTTCAAATGAAGCTAACCCATACATTTATTACCCAAAATAATTAATATGAAATTGTGAGAGAATGTCTGTGAAAAAGGTGAGTGTCTAGGACATTAAATACCAAATGGATGAATGTGCTCTTCTGGATCTTGAAGTAATGGTTGGGATTATTCATCTTTTGTCTGATGCTTCTAAAGTTTTCCATTGGTTACTTCAAGTGCTGAAATTTGAGAGGACAGGTTATAATCTTGTTCTTCAACACTCTGTCAAGCATATTACTCTATTTGCTGAAATTTGTGTTGTCACTGCAACACTGAATATTCACTTGTAAATGAAATAGCAGTTCCTTGTGTAGCGTATAGCTGTGGCAAGAGGCAAAAGTGCCTTTTGCTAAATATGTGTTTCATTTTTTCTTGCTGGCAGGATAGCTGGTATTCTTGAAGCCCCTAGTAATTTGTCTCTGTGGATGACTATCTTTGGTCGTCACTGTAGTACCCGCAAGCTGACATCAAGCTGAACTCCCAGGCAGAGCAGACAGCAAGGAATGTACTGAGATCATGTATGGTAATGCAAAGTGCTGTACCTTTTCTGTCATCTTTGAAGAAGGATGCATTGTACTTCTTTTAAACAGCTACTGAAGCTTTGAAGAAGAAGAAATTTGGATTGGAATATCCATAAAGAACTAGTCACAGCTGTGGATTTTTATTCCAGATAGCCAGAGGAGGTTCAGCACCTTTGAAGGTATTAAGCAAAACCAGCCTTGCTTGTTTTAGCTCTATTTGAAATGCAGACGGGGGGAAAAAATCGATGTTTGCTAAATGAGAGAGAACAAAACTGGCTTTAAGAGTAAAATATCTTCTTGAGGACTATCAAAATAATAGCATGAAAAAACAAAACAAACTGTCCTCCTACAGAAATACTATAATGTGCCTTTCACCAAGTAAAGCCATGAGATAAGGAGAGGGTTCCTCCACTGATAAATTGTCATTGTTTAATTTAAACCAGTAGATTTTTTAATGCTTGCTCCAAGAAAGAATCCCCCAGTTGTCCTTTGTTTTTCTTCATCCTCTTGTGCATCTTTCATTTGCATTCTCAGATGCCAGTGAAGTGCTAGGCTTTGATCTTCCACATACTTAATCATTTGCTTTAAGCAAATCCTTACTCCTTTTGAATCTGATTTACATTTGAACCAACACTGTTATACATTGTTCCAGCATTGAAAAGGGACCAGGAACCACGTGAAAACACTGTTTCATTCAGGCTGTTTTATAGTCTGTCTTTTAGAAGGAAAAGATGATGTCTTCAGTGTAAAGGAGGACTTGGTTCATAGACTTCAGAGTGAATCTTGCATACTTTCAGTGCAGATGATTTGATGACTTGGGGTTCTGGCTTATTAAGTTCACTACAGGACTGCAGTGGTCCTCTGCATGGTATTATTAAGATTTTTAAGAACACTTCTGTGGTGCACATTGAATTATCTGTGTAGTCTGAACTGTGTTGATGGGAGCCAGAACAAAAAGATTTTCTAGATTCAAGGACTATTAGATCCTGATCCCATGCCAGTTGTTCTTTTGTGCCTTTCATTATACTGAAGATCTAGCAGGTTATTATCTTTCTTCTAATAGACTTTGCAATACTTATTTTGTGCAAGTTATTCTTACATTTTCTGAAAAGAAAAGCCTGTATGCTCTTTCATGGTCTTCATCAAACATTACTGATGCAGCAAAATCTTCAGTTGGATTCTTTTTCATTTAAGTGGAATGATCAGAAATTGTTTTTTCTGTAAATAATAATGGAGCAAGATGGTATGGAAAAATTATGATTCTAAAAGAGTAAAGTCATCATAATAGAAACACTTTAAAATGAAAACTATATTATTTTAATGTAAATTATTCATAGGTTATCAAGTTTAGATGAGGTTTGTGAACCTAACTTTGTTATGGTTCTTTAATATAACTTTAATATAACTTTAATGTTTAAATCTATGATGCAGGGAATGAAAATCTACTCAGGGAAACCATTCAGATTTCTGTATAATTGGAAAAGTTTATGTATTCAGTGGGCTAGTAGTACTGAGAGCAGACATTTATCTCCATGACTTTGTAATGCCACAGTATAACATGGGTATAGACAAGATTGTGCTTGGACAAGTAGTGCTCTTTTAGGTGAAGAACGTCCTACATCTGTTTTAGTTTCTTTCTTGTTGCCAATAAAAGGGCTGATCAGGAAGGTTCTCAGCTTCTGTTACCTGGTAGGTGCAATTAGTGGTACTGAATTTCTGTCTGCTTTACGTTCACTTTACTCAAATTTCTTTTTTATGGCTTCTTTTGCTAGTTCAGCTTATTGAACTGCTGTTTTTCCTTCAACATCTTTGATGCTCATGTGGTCGTTGAATTCTCTTTGTCACTGCCTTATTTGTATATAGTGTGCTCTCAAATACAGCTTCACCAGGTAAAGCTGTTCCTTCAGTAATCCTCAAGCTACAGTTCTCCCAAGGTTTTATTCATTTCCAGAACTCCTGAGAACTTCTCTGCAGCCCTTCTGGCTGTGTAAAGTTCTTCAGAAAGGCAAAGTGCGTGAATGTCTAAAGTGTTGACATCTCTAGTTAATAACCAAACAGTTGCTGTCAATACCTCATGAACCTTCAGCTCCTTCAACTCTTGAGAGTGGAAAAGATGGGATTTTTCATGGTTTTTTGTTTCCTTTTGTTCTATGCATTGAAGATGTGCAAAACCTTATTGGACTGAGTCTGAGGAATTGCAAATGTGTCCTAGCAAGGTGTGTTCAAATAAGTGTAATTAAATCATGTACTCAGGATTAAGCCTGTATTCTCTTTTTGCATTCATATTTGCTCCCTCATTTTCTTCATCCCCTCAAAACATTTCTCCTGTTTGTATTCATAGTCCCTTTGGCAGCCTTTCCTCAGCTTCTAGGCCCTTGCTTACTGACTCTCAGACAAATTTTTCATTTCTTTGACTTGTTTCTCAGTTTCTCTGTCTGTGTTTCTCATCTACTTCAACAGTGTCTCTCAAGCCTTCTGACAATACTTTCCAGCTTTTCCCACTGCATTTCTTGGTACTCTGAGGCAGGATCTCTCAGTTCCATCAGCACTGAATCTTTGTTTCTTCAGAAGTAATCCAGTCTTTTTTTAGCTCAAGCTAGTGCTTTTCTGGTGTTCCAAGCTACCTTCTTAGCTCTGGTCATCACCCTGAAATTTGCAAAACCCAAAATATCTGGAGAAGAAGTAGGAATAGCCTCTTTGTCTGCAATTCTTATGGTTGTTGAGTACAGAAAAAAATGATTTCATTTGGACATGACAAGAGTTCCGTGTTTACTCCAGAGTAGCCTTCTGAGTAAAATGTGCACACTAACAGAAAGATATTTTACAGCAAATATATTAATAAAAATGTACAAAATGCTGTTATTTAAAATGTAATTTAGATCAGATTTTTCAAAGTTTAAATCAAATTTTAAGCATAAAATATTCTCTTTAGAACTCAGTTCGTAAATTGTAGCAGATTTTTGGGGGCCTGACTGACCTGTGTTCTTTAGTGCTAATTTAAATTTGAGGTAATATTCAAACAGTTCACTGTTCAGCTGAAATCTTAAAGAATGACAGGCTCCTAAATTTGGAAAGGTAATTTGCTAGACCCCAGAAAAAAAGAATGTTCAAGTATTGTATCAGTTTTGGGTAGTTACAGTTTCTTGTGCTATTGGAAGAATAAAGTTTTATTTATGTTGGTTCATTCTGTTTAGTTCAGTCCCATGACTTGTTCAACATGGAGTTGAAAAACCAGAAAAGCTGACTGTCTTATTTCAATTTATGTTGAAGAACTATATTTGAGGGGGTGAGTTTTGTTAGTTCAGAAGTCAAAAAGGGCATACTGACTGAAGAAATAGGTTTAATTCATACCCTATAGGTAGTAGCAATGGGCAATACATCAACAGAATGGTTGTAGTGCAACTCCAAATGTAGGTAATTCTACATGAGAGATTTAGATGTTGTTGTTATTGCTTTATTTGTTGTAATAGTCTTGTACCTGGGTCTTGACCTCCCTCCAAGCCCATTTCTTTGTCAAGAGCTGACCGATACTGTCTTCATGTGCCTGGAGTCAGTTCCCCAATGGGAAGGCTGGGCTGGGGGACTGTGCTAGAAGAGAGGGGTATGAGAGGAGGACCATGCTCACAGACTACAGTGGCAGCTTGCACTGAAGTCTCTAGCATGGGGTGGAGGTCCTGTGGGTCAGGTCTCAGCCCTAGGAAAATGGGGTTGGTAAAGAGTATAGAGAAGAGTGAAGAAGAGAGTCCCTGGCTCTATCCGTAGCCATCATCTGGGAGGCACATAGCCTCCAGCATTCATTCACCAAAAAATGCCTCAGAAGCAGCATCTTGCCTACAGGTTTAAATGTGGAAGTGTGTGTTGTGTGCATCGCATAAAATTCAAGATGGCCTGTCTGCACAGATGTGTCTAGAACTTACTGTTCTGACCAGAACACAGACTTAGACTGAGTCCTGCCTGTAATAATTTTTGTCTGGGAAGCAGAACCACTTACAGCTAAAATTCCCACTGTCTTTTTTTTCTTCTTCAGCTAAAACGTAGTAATAACATAACAGGGACATTCAGATGACATCAATTCACCAGTCATTTAACCAGTTTTTAAACCATACTCACAAACCAAACTTGGGAAAAGTGTACAAGTAATCTCTGATCTGCTCAAATTCATGAGTTTACCATAAAATACTTGTATTTTGCCTATGCGGAGATGGTTAATTCATTGTGGTGTCTCAGGAGTGATTGCTTAGGTTTTTTTGATTCCCTTATTACTTTCCTTATTTCTTCATTCTTTTAGGGAACTGTAGAAAGTGTGCCTCTACCCTCAGTAAATACTTGTCTGGAGTGACAGCAATATGCTGCCTTGGCTATCCTATCCTAAAAGCATTGATTACTTTCTGAAAGGCTTCAGTTCTCTGGCAGTCATAGGCCATATTTTCTCTGATAACAACCTTTTTCTTGTTGGTATAGACAGTATCTAGCTCTCGATTTTGTTCCCTGCCTATCTGGCAGTTAATCCAAAGCACTTCTCTGATTTGCGGAAACTACAAAGATTTGAACTAGGATTCATACATTTGTAACACACAAAAAATTTTCAGTTGTATCTTTTGGAAAAAAGGGGAGATTTTCTCACCTTTTTTTAACAAAACCCAAGATCTTCTTGAATTCTCTGCTTCAATATTGACTTCCAAATTTTTGTTTAGTGCCTGTGACAGCTCTCTAGTTTTAACCATATGGACCCTCATGGTATGCACCCACACATGCTGAGGGAGCTGGCTGATGTCATCGTGAGGCCACTTTTGATTATCTTTGAAAGCCTATGGTGATTGGGAGCGGTACCTGAGGACTGGAGGAAAGCAAATATCACCCCCATCTTCAAGAAGGGCAAGAAGGAGGACCCAGGGAACTACAGGCTAGTCAGCCTCACCTCAATCTCCTGGAGGGTGATGGAACAACTAATCTTGGAAACCATTTCCACACATGTGAAAGACAAGAAGGTGACTGGGAGCGGTCAGCATGGATTCACCAAGGGAAAGTCACGCTTGACCAATCTGATAACCTTCTGTGATGAAATTACTGGCTTGGTAGACGAGGGGAGAGCAGTGGGTATTGTTTGCCTGGACTTCAGTGTGGTCTTTGACACTGTCTCCCATAAGATCCTCATAGAGAAGCTGATGAAGTATGTGCTGGGTGAGCAGACAGTAAGGTGGATTGAAAACTGGCCGAACAGCTGGGCCCAGATGGTGACGATTCGCGGTATGAAGTCTAGTTGGAGGCCAGTCACTAGCAGTGTACCCAAGGGGTCAATGCTGGGTCCAGTCCTGTTCAACATCTTCATTAATGATCTGAATGGTGGGGCAGGGTGTACCCTCAGCAGGTTTGCAGATGACACAAAACTGGGAGGAGTGGCTGATACACTGGAGGGTTGTGCTGCCATCCAGAGGGACCTCAACAGGCTGGAGAAATGGGCTGACAAGAACCTCATGAAGTCCAACAACGGAAAGTGCAAAGTCCTGTGCCTAGGAAGAAACAACCCCATGCACCAGTATATGCTGGGGGCCAACCAGCTGGAAAGCAGCTTTTCAGAAAGGAGCTTGCGGACATGAAGTTGACCGTGAGCCGGCACTGTGCCCTCACAGCAAAGAAGGTGAATGGTGCCCTGGGCTGCATTAGGAAGGTTGCTAGCAGGTCAAGGGAGGTGATCCTTCCCTTCTGCTCAGCACTGGTGAGGCTGTACCTGGAGAGCTGGGTCCAGTTCTGGGCTCTACAGTACAAGAGACACGTGGATGTACTGCAGAAAGTCCAGTGAAGGGCCACAAGGATGAGTAAGGGACTGGAGCATCTCTCCTAGGAGGAGAGGCTGAGAGCTGGGACTGTTCAGCTTGGAGAAGAGAAGGCTCAGGGGGCATCTCGTCAATGTGTATTAAATACCTGAAGGAAAGGTGCAAGGAAGATGGAGCCAGGCTCTTCTCAGTGATGCCCAGTCACAGGACAAGAGGCAATGGGCACAAACTGAAACGCAGGAGGTTCCCTCTCAACATCAGGAAACACTTTTTTCAGTGAGACTGACCGAGCACTGGCACATTTTGCCCAGAGATTGTGGAGTCTCAATCCTTGGAGATATTCAAAAGCTGTCTGGACACGGTCCTGGGGAAACAGCTCTTGGTGGCCCTGCTTGAGTAGGGGAGTTGGGCAAGATGACTTCCAGAGGTCCCTTTCAACCTCAACCGTTCGGTGATTCTGTTAGAGCACTGCACTGATACCATGTCAAAGGTACTTGAAGAATTTAGTTTCATGTTTCCTGTCATACTGTTTCTGAATGGGCTGTGGGATTACAGAGACATCCTCTTTATCTAGCTCTTTCAGTTCTTGTTGCCTTTTCATGGACTTGTCCGATGTCTGTAAATGGGATTTCTCAGTAGTGTTTACAGTAGTTGCTGATTAAAAAAACTGCATTTGGCACAAGTTTGGTTGCCTAATCCATTATTCCAAGGAATCTCAGTATCTTTTCTATTGGCTAGACATGATGATAATGCTGTCCTTGTGGTTTGTGCATCTTTGTGTATTAACAGCTCTCTGTGCTTCCAGTACAGTACTTCCATTGTATGGCCTTTATGCTTTTTTTTGGTGAGTTTAGTTTTAGCTTGGCATTTTTTTAATCTTTCCAGTGTTGTCCAAAGCCTCTTGCCACTCTCTCTTCCTGGTTTTCCCCATATGAAGTGTTACTGTGTAAAACCTGATACCCTGTCTGTGCCACCCCAAGAGGAATGCATAACCTTTTCAAATGGCTTCTGCCAGAATTTTGCATATTCATCTAACATAGAAATATTTGACATCTGTGGTCTCTCAAAATATCTCCCCTTGTAGGCAATTAAAAAAGTTCCAATTTTACATGGTTCTTCCTTGTGCAAAAGCAAGGCAAGGGAAGACGTACCTTCTGTATGTTGTCTTACTTCTTATATCCTGCAGTTGTCTTACTCTGCTCTCTGACTTCGAGAGCAGTGAGGCTGCAATGGGGATCAGTCGCTGCAAGCCCACTGCTATCCCAAAGTGATTCGTTACTGGTGTGTTAGCATTACTGGTCTCAGTTAGCAGTCAGTAATGAGCTGCTTACATTTTATTCTATTTAGATCTTTGTATAACGCAGGTAAAGATTGATACAGAATGTAAGCTCCAGGGGAGGTCACATTACACATTGAAAAATGCAAATAAATTACCAAAGGGAGGGGGAAATGTTTTTATCCCCTCACTGAAGTCATTGAAGTAAGAAGCTGCTTACCAGCCAGTTTAGTATGGAAGATAATTTCTAGTCTAACAAACAGATATTTGCATATCTAAGGAAGTGAACAAGCACTATTAAGAAAAATGGACAGACTGTGTCCCAGAAATGGGGGAAACAAAATGAGTCAGGATGAAAGATTAAATCTGTTTAGATCCCAGGAACATTTCAAAAGTGAAATTGGTAAAAGCCTGTTGTGGTTTAACCAAGGGATGTGCAGGAATATGAAGATATAAGAGGCAGTGGAGGAGCACACCTGAAAGTGTTCCATGAGAAGTTCAACTCTTGCAGATGAATTCTCAGACCAGAACTTTTGAATACTTTTTCGATGATAGGGAAGAGGTGAAACATAAGGTGTGCACAAGGACTGGAGCCGTGATTGCCCGCTTGTCAGTGCCAGCTCAATGGGAATGTGAGTATGGATCAGTGTAAATACATTAAGCATAGATTTTGTCTATTTCGTGGTAACTTCTGTAAGCATTTGTTACAGCATTGTCTGTTTTGACAGTTATTGATAAAATTTGTTACCGATTTTTGACCTTAATTTGGCTTAAATGTGATTTAAGGGAACTAACAAGGCATATTTTATACAAAAGTGTAGCAATACCATACCCTAGGGCATTTGTGTGTCATGAAAGTACTCAGGAAATACTAATAGAAGTTGGTGTTGCTGTCATTATCCCCTTCGTCAATATAGTCACTCCATCGGTGGAGGGAAGAGATGTAATCCATCACCTTTCCAATATTTCTTCCCCCACACTGAAGAGGACTGTCGCTTGTTCAGGCTGTCACTGTGTGTGCAGCTCCGCAGGTTCTCTGAGCTCTGCATGATTTTCTGTCTCGGGTTTCTTTTCTGGTGGGATATTGGATTATCAATCTTACTCACTGTGTCAGAGATCTGTCTGATCTCTATAAACTTTGTTCTGGACTGGATGACTCCTGTTGTTTGTCAGGCTCTGCTTTTTCCTTCTTTCTGAGTCTCTTGGTAGTCTCTTGTTGAAGTCCCGGGTTTGTCACAACCTCCTCTGTTCTCAGCTCTTGTTAGCTCCTTGCCAAACTTCAGTAGTACAGTTCAGTTTGTATCAGTCACCAGCCTCTCTTCAGTGTGTTGCTTTTCTTTTGTAACTTCAGATTAAAAACATTTCTTTCTGCAGTTTTATTTTTACATGGTTCGCAGTGTTCTTCAGTTTTGTAACATGTTTTCATGTTTGGGTTCTACTCTCTGAGTTAATTGAAACTATTCAGCACTTGAAGTATATCTGAAACCACAACTGTCAGAAATAAGGCTACTTTCTCATTATTGCCTTTTTCTTCACTAGTAGCTATTGCTTCCAGGTGCAGAATGAAGCACCATTTCCATCTCTTCCCATTGTTTTCCATGCTTGGAGAGATTTACAGCTCTGGTGGAGGTTTCAGCTACTCTACTTTTCCATCCTGCTTATTTCTTTTAATTCCTTTTTTTTCCCCCACTGCTGATAACCACATGGGGTTCAGGAATAACTCTGGGCCCAAGATGCTTAAAGAAGACCCTCTTTATTCAGAGATGTATTACAGCCTCCCTCTGCCTACCTGGACGTGGGCTGAGAGGAGCCCATTGCTCACCCTTCCTGCGCCAGGAAAGTGAAGCTTCTTAGAGGTTCAGGTCCTGGCGCTGCGTTTTACTGTGGGAAATCTGGAGTAACTGTAGAGAAGGGTGATTTTTTTTCTATCGCGATCTTGCACGCCTGCTTTTTAACTGTGATTTTTCACCTGTGGTGGGTAACTGCACAGCACATTGCCGGCAGCCTGTGCCCATGCTCTCCCAGAACAGAATGAAGGAGTAAATTCACTTAGTTAAATCTCTCCAGGATGTCTTAATGCACCAAGAAGTTCAGTTTTGACTTTCACATTTTGGACCCACTGGTCCATTGGGGTGTTCCTGTGAGCCTGTTGTAAGGGTGAATATGGATTCTGTGACCAGACTTGGTTTAAGTGGTTACATCCTCGGGCACGAGTGGGGAGGAGAGAGTGTGGACTTGCATGAGAACACAATGAGTCCTCTGTTATTTATGTTTCCCTAGAATTCAGGATGTTGGTTTTTTTGTCATATGTCACAGAAAGTTACTGATTCTTGGTGTATTAAATAAACTGATGAATAGATTACTATTTTTACTATTAAGATAGTAAAAAATTTATCCTGATCTAATATTATCTAAAGATTTTGCATAAGAATGTAAAATAAACTTTATTTTAGGGCTTAGGATAAATAGCAAGACCTAAAAACAATATCTCAGGAGCTATCCAGGACAGTCCATTTGTGTTTCTTCATCTTACTCTGGAGGAGAGGAGAAGATAAATAGATACAGTCCCCACAAAAACGTTGCCTTCCGATGTAGTGCATATGATTAGCTATATTGTAATTTTATATCTAGGTGGAATATTGTGATACATATTTTTGAGATACTGGTAATGTGAAATACCTGCCTCTCTTCCCAAAATTCCTATTTCTACTTTCATTGCTAAACTGTGCCCATTACCTGTGAATACGATCTCACTTTAAAGAAAATATAAAAGAGGTAAACCTGGGTATATAGAGTGTTGTACTAATGGAAACATTCATGTCTTTATTACTGTGATGCAAATCAGTTTTATGTATGCCAGATGAAAAGATTTATTTTACCTCATTGTTATAATTCTTAAGTAGTATGGATTTCTGGAGTTTTCTGTGTACCTGCACCTCGGTTTTGCAGCGAAGGGGAGGAATACGGCAGTGGCACTTGATCATTTTTTTTGTGGCAGTATTCATACTGGAAGTGCTTGGTAATCAGTGGTGTGTTGTTTTCAGCCGTAGAATCCTCATGCTCTATTAACTGTGGTGGTAGGAAAATGGCTGTTGGCAATTTTCCATCATGTCAATGCTCTCAGTATTTATGTTAGAAACGGTATTTATGAAGGCAACAAAAGTCTTTCTTGTTTTTTTCCTCCCTCCAGATCTTTTGGTGTTGAGAGTTGGAATGTATTTTCTCTGTTTATCTGTTGTGTATATACTGTAAGGGATGCACGTGCAGTACTAGCCCTCTAACTTGGACTAACAGAAACCTGAGCTGATTTCAGTTTGTGTCTCGGTTTGTTCCATGTGACTCTTTGTTCTAATGTATGTCTAAGCAGAGTTTAGAATACGAACATTAGACTGAAGGCTGGGAAAAAAGGTTTATATTTATAAAGAAACTTTTTGAAAGATTTTTTTTTTTCCTTGTTTGTTACCATGCAGCAATTCATAATGATCTGTCCAGGTATTATTTAAAAGAAAGGCATTATTCATGTAGAAATCGATACAACCAGGATGATACATAATTCAGCCTCAATGGGTGATAGCATTCATTTTTCATTTTAACATTGAATCATTTGATATACTTTGAAATAACAAAGCAATGATCTATAGATTGAGGTTATGAAAATTGAAAGCAATTTAATAATATGCATGTCAAATAAAATCAGTGGGTTTCTATTTTATTTTCTTAAACTGTAAACTAGCCATTACCCAGTGTCAAGGCTCAGTTGCTTGAAAAAATAGCAAAGTTTTTCTTTCTATATTACTGCTTATTCTCCACCCTTACCCTCCCCAGCTTTCTCTCCCACGTTTTTTTTTCCCTCTCAGATCCTTTAGTATTCACATTGCATTAAACATCAGCTATTCATATCACTCTGGAAATCCATCCATTGTTTATGTCAGTTAATGTTAAGTAATACTTTGTACAGCAGTAAGAAGCAATAAAAACCCCAGCAATAAACTGCTGTCAGTGATTTCTCCTCAGGGTCTGCAACAAGCCATTTGATTTGACTGAAATAATGGCAAACAGTTTTAGACCTTTGCATTAACTCTGCAGGCTAACGTCCGTGTGGGTTGGTAAGTGTCATGCTTACAGAAGGATAGTGGTGGTGTAGTCCCAGAGATAAAAACTGATGGGTGCCAGAATAAGCGTTTGGGTAAACAGAAAAGTGAGTTGAAGATTTCCCGTGGGGCTGTCGTCCAGGTTGTTTGTGACTTGTGTGTGTTTGAATACTTTGCGTATAGTGAGAGAAGATAGAAGAATACTCTTAAGTTGTAGTTTAAATAAAAGTAATAGTTAAAAGACAGTGAATTTAGGGTACCTAGGTCTTAAGTGCCAAAAGTGAGATACTGAAATGGTTTAGTTTTCAGGAAACATGCATTAGTATTTTCTGAAAATCAGGTGTCTCAAAGTGTCACAAGGTGAATGCTCAGATCCATTGTGTTTCGTTCTGCTGTTGCAGTCAGGTGGAGACCTTCCTGTTGGCTTCGGAGAGCTTTCACCACACCCTGGGATGTTTGGGGTTTTTTGGGTTTTTTTCCCTGCCAAATGTCTTTTTAAGGAGATGAAAGTATATACAAGGAAAACTTGGTTTTCCAGCACAAACTTCTCTGTCATATACTAAGCAAACAGTGCAGAAAAGAAAGTTTTTCAGTAGTCAATTTAGGTATTTCTTATAAGTACTGTTACCAGTAGTTCTTTATCAGTAGAAAAATTGGGTATTTCTTACAATAACTACTGTTTGACTTCATGGTTTTTAACCAGAGCTGTCACTTTTTGGAGTTGGCTTGTTCCTTAAAATCTGCATAAATCATTAAATGGTATTCCATTACAGAAAAGCATCTTCTACTTATTCTTTGTAGAAGAAATGGCTTTGATGAAGGAATCTGAGTGGCAGAAATAGAAACCCTTTTAGTAAATAGTTCTTTTTTTTTTTGTACAACAACAGTCATTTAGGAAATCACACAAGACCTTTAGAGAGATTTAATAAAGCTATTGATTGCATTATGCAGCATTAGGAAAGTGCAAAACCATACTTTGGGTTTTCATTTGTCAAGACTGGAATAAACTGATATTAGTCCATGCTTTCTCTTAATTTGTCGAAATTGTTGTCAAAACCCTGAAATACCTGGTAGCAAGAAATCTGCACCTGAAATCTTGAAGAAAGCCTCTCTGAAGAAATGAATGAAAATAATGTTGTGAGAGGCACGTAGGTAAATTCAGATTATTTTTATAGTGTCATTTCTGTAATAAAAATAGAGATTATAAGGGAAAAAACATGGAGTTCATGGACTCAACAGTTTATCTCTGTGTGTCTCCTGGTTTTATTAAGGAAAACATATGTGTAAAGACGCTTGACAGAGAATTCTTGTTTCTCACTGTATGTTCTCATTTACAAGTTGCAGTTTTTCAGGGCCCTCAAATTTATTTGGGAGACTTATGTATGATAACAGAAAATTTGCAGAAATTGTTCACACAGTTAGTTATTCTTTTTTGTTTTTTTTTTTCCCCTAGTCGGTGCTTTTTATCTTCTACTTTGAGTATTAGAAATTTAATACTGTCATATGTTCTGCAGGATCTAGCTCTCAGTTACATTTCAACCAGCAGCTAAACCAAATAAAATTGCAGTACATAACATTAGTAAGTGTGTTCATGCGTGTGGATGTCTGTCTGTCTGTTTATACGCACACTCATATTCATATGTATAATAAGGATGCGTGTCTGTTATACCAGTGTCTGCATCAGACTTCAAACCGAGGTGGTTAAACATAGTGGAATCACAGTGGTGGACAGGGTGCTTTGATGTTTGTAAAAGAGTAGGATGATAAAGGAGGGGGGGAAGGACCCCCAAATTTAGGGTGCTCTGCATGAGAGAGTTGGATCTTGTTTGGCATTTAATCCTGTTCAGTTCTAACCCTGCTCTCGTTTAAAGCAAGAGTGATGTTCCCAGTTGTGTGGTGTGGGGAATTTAATGGTTTATAAGGGTGCCTAGAAAATACTATAACTGAGTGGCGGAAAAGGAAAAACAGTATCATTTGTTCAAATTGTACAGATTGTAAGTTCATAGATAAAGTTAAAAAAACGTTGAATGTTGATTCGCTCTGTGACCAACTTAGGTGTTAAATTGTTAGTTTCTATTTTGCACTATGATGATACTTGCTAATAATGTCAGACAATTATATTTTGATGTAAGCTCACATAGTTATGATGCCTTAATTAAACATTTGGAAATAAAAGCAGCTGTTGAGCTATGTACATTTTGTGTAACTTG
Source organism: Harpia harpyja (assembly GCF_026419915.1). NCBI lineage: Eukaryota > Metazoa > Chordata > Aves > Accipitriformes > Accipitridae > Harpia > Harpia harpyja. The sequence continues at coordinate 14,545,580 of NC_068962.1, read as the reverse complement.
AAATGTTTTTCATGAGATTCACGCAGAAATAGATTTAAAAAATGTCCAAATGGTATCCTTGTATTCGAGTAATTGTGCCAGTGTAGTATGTTAGTGTGAAGTTCCAACACGTTTTTGTCCTGATGGCTTTGCTGGTGATTTTATTTTAGCTGTATAGTTTTTACTTCTTGGTCATGAATTTAGTCTCTGTGAAGGCCAAGAGGTGGAAACCCTCTATTATTCCAGCAGTACACAGGACTCTCTGCACTGCTGTATCAGGAAATCTCAAGTAACAGTTTTATGATGTACGAGGATATTATTCTCTGCAAGCAATAACACGCATTTCTATTTCCCCAGCAATATCCACACAATCAAACATTCACAAGTGCTTTACAAAGAATTTAATTAAACAGTGTGCACAGTAACTGGATGCAGCATGCACACAAGCTGTTATATATTCAGTAGTTCACATTTTGCAGTTAGTGCAGAACACTTTTGAGCAGTAATATGTGTGAATGATATTTCTATCAAAACGTGCATCATCACCCCTCCTTTTGTACCTTGCCCCTTAAAAATTACACTAAAACCTCAACAGATGTCACCTCCAGGAGCACAGGATACCTTCCTCAGTGCTCTAATGGTGTGATAAACAGAGGGAAACACAAATTCTCATGTTGAGACTTGAACATCAAATGTTATTCCTCTGAATTCAAATGTTTATGACTCCTCAGAGAAGGATATAGATTATTGTGTCTTTTACCACAAAACTAGGCCTGTTTGGAATTTTATTTAAAGGTAATAGAAATTTGTGGAGCAATCAAGACCGACCACTGAAGAATTTAATTTCTAAATTAATATTGAGACTTGGACATTCAGAGTTTAGACATGGACAATGAGAAGCAAAAGATTTCTCATTTTGTGATAATAAGTATGTTCAGAGTCCATTCTTCAGTATGGGGATTACGAAAGTCTCTTCTTTGGCATTAAAGTGCGGTGCATCCGACCCTGCACTTGGAAAAGGTAGGAGTGTGTTCGTACGTTGTGGTACACTTCTTAATTCATTCAGCATTATTGGTATGCTCACGTCACCTGCAAGGATTAGCATGCTGGAAACCAGCAGGGTTATCTGTTACGTTTTGGTTTGTCTGTTCAGCAAAGCCCTTTAAGCATTAGCCGATGCATGAGAGGAGTTTCCAGGCTTGCAGAGCAACGGGGCTGTGTTGGAGGAAAGTGATTTAGAGTATCCCTCTGCGGTTGTCTACCTGCAAGGCAGTTAGCCGTCCATCAGATTGGAAGGTTTTATTGGTATGTCAGTGCTATAAAATGTTGGTCTAAACCAGCAGACCAATACCGATGACACAATAGTGACAGGCAGTCTATAATTAGCTTGCAAAGGTGTTTAGTATGAGACCTCACCCTAGTTTCCCAGTTCCACAGAGTTATTCCAGTTTATTACTGGTCGACACTGACAAAATCTGTCCATTATGACTGGCAAGAAAGACCAAAAACTACAAATGAACCTGAAGGAGAGAAAGGAAACAAAAGGATCAGTTAAAAGTAGGGAACTGGTTTTACTTTTGTGCTACTTCTATTTTGGTGTCGCTTTGCTTATTTGAGGGGAATTGCTGAAAACTTAATGGGTGTAAATAAGAACAGAGACTCTCTGTATTCTTCTTCTGAAGATGCCTTTTGGAGGAAAGTTTAATTGCTGTAGGAGAAGTTAACAGCTTTCTTTACAGAGTTGAGAATGGGAGAGATCCCTGTTTAATGTTAATGAAGATTTGCCATTAACTTCAGTGATTTCGCCCAGTAGCCTTTGTGTCCTTTCTTTTCATTCTTATCCCTTCTTTGTATAGCAGACAGGAGTTTTACATTTTGTATGTAATTTATAACGAATTGCAGTTATTCTAAAAAATTAGTACAGTTCGAGCTTCAACTGAAAAAGAAAAGGAAAGCATGTAATTTTGAATTTAGTCACATGTCTAATCTTGAACACCGTGTTTTGGTTTTTTGCTTTATTTTCTTTAATTAGGCTCTTGTTCTAGCATCTGCCTTTATATAAAATATTTATTCTTTACCATTTGTAGTACGTCTCTGTTTGCAATTTGGATATTTTCAGTTTGCTTGTATTTGGAAGTAGCTGCTAGACTCTCTCTGTGCTTCCACTAGAAGGCTGGTATTTTTATGCTTTTTGCAGCAGGCCCTTTTTGGGAGTGCTGGAATATATCCAAGTTTTCCATTCCTGGTATTTCAGTGGCAACTTCCTGTGAATCCTGAAGTAGAGCTCCTGCTGTCAGGTTGTTCTCCAAGCCAATTCCACCACACGTATCAGCAAGCCAAACCAGACAAACTTAGGAGATGCTTCAGTGCTGTGATATAATTGAGAGTATTATTTAGAAGAAGCAGGTCAAAATTTTTCTTCTTCAGGTTAGGAAGTCAGCCCAGAGACCTTTTGTCCCACCCAGTGAAGTACCACCTAGATATACTTGTGTTCACTGCGAATGAACTAGCTTTAGAACCAGAAGTAAGACAGCCAAATGAGAGGAGTGTGGCAGCCAGGCTAATTAATTAAGAAGCCAGGCTAATTAGTTTGCCTGGAGGGAGCACCATGCTGATGTGACAGTGTAGCTTCCAAAATTCTGGCTCATTTGTACGCAGGTTGCACTGGGCTTCTTGTAGACATACAAGTTATTTCTGGGCTCTTTCAGATGTTTTTGCCATGAAGCAGCATTGTGTATTGGTTTAATCCCTATGTCAATTTAATGTAATTTTGGATTTATTTCCAGACTGATAGTCAATTTTAGTTCCTTCTCAGTCTTCTGCAGTAAGATTTTTCTAACACACGGATAGACATTGTGATATTGTCTTGTTCAACCTCATGCCACTGGGAGAAATTCCCCACCACTTTTTTTTTACCCGATGAAGGACCTTCCTGTCTTCTTCCTAATATTTTGTCACTTACTGAATACAAAACTGAAATAATAGTCCTGAAGTTTTGTATGGCACCATTGTTCCAGCCTGTGGGGCTGAGAGGTTGCTGTCAGCAGTCCTGTCCTCAGAGGATGAATGCTAGCAATAGTGTACACTCAAAGATGCCTTGTTTGTAAGAACTGGTGATTCTGACCAGTTTGCCATCTTTCTGGTTGTTAGGAAACAGTATTCCTTCAGTGCTCCCCTTAACGTCAGTCCTTACATGCGGTTTGATGTGTAAGATGTTCATAAAGGAGTCGCTTTAATGAAAAGTTGAAAAATACATACCAATTACTACATTGATAGGGTATCGTGAACGTGAGAAGCAGTATCAAACCCAGAAGTAAATCAACAAGGTATTGTAAATAAGCTGGATTCTGTATAGAAAACTTCAATTAGAAATACTGTGCTACAGCAATAACATGGTAATTATGTGTGAACAGATAGTGGCATAAGATAATAGAGTATTTTATTAATGTTTCCTAAACAACATTACTAGAGAGCTGAAATTCAGTTTTGTTTTTTACATGTGTGTTATTTAAAATGCTTTTAGTGATCATTTATGGCCTTACTTACAATAGCTCTTCAGCATAGTAGGTCCTGCAAGGTGTTAACATATATTCTTTCTATTTCTAGATCTGTTAGCTGTGCCTAAGCACCCATATGCTGCTATGGAGAACTGGGGACTGAGTGTTTTTGTGGAGCAAAGGATACTGCTAGATCCAAGCATTTCTTCTATATCATACCTACTGGATGTCACCATGGTCATTGTACATGAGCTATGTCATCAGGTATTAAAAGTGTTCAGATATTTGATATTAATGTCAGAAACCATGCATTCCTTTTCAAAACTGAAAATGAATTTGTGTTGTTCACAGAGACAGTTGCAACTTTTATTGTAACTGGAGTCCAAATAATACGGAGATCTGTAAGACACATCACTACAATGTAGAAACTGGGAAGACTCAAAATGGGGATAGAAGAGAAAATTAGTAGCAATGAACAACTTCCCTGTCTTCTGTATGATTATATTCTCTGTCTGTGTGTGAGCGTGCTGTTGGTGTGTAGACTAAACTTGTTGATAACTGTAGAAAGCGATTTATTGCAGAACTATAACAGATTCATGCCGAGTTTCATGTTCATGTCAAAAAATGTTTTGGCTGAAATCAATTTGGTAGTCATCTTCTTCCCTCACTGTCCTGGGTTTGGCTGGGATAGAGTTAATTTTCTTCCTAGTGGCTGGTAGAGTGTGTTTTGGATTTAGTGTGAGACTAATGTTGATAACACACTGATGCTGTAGTTGTTGCTAAGTAGCGCTTATCCTAAGTTCAGGATTTTTCAGTTTCCCATGCTGTGCCAGCGAGCAGGGGCACAAGAAGCTGGGAGGGAGCATGGCCAGGAGAGCTGACCCGAACTGGCCAAAGGGATATTCCATATCATAGGACGTCGTGCTCAGTATATAAACTGGGGGGGAGTTGGCCAGGAGGGGCTGATTGCTGCTGGGGCATCGGTCAGCGGGTGGTGAGCAATTGCATTGTGCATCACTTGCCTTTTCTTGGGTCTAATTTCTCTCTTTTTGTTATATTCCTTTTCACTACAATTATTGTTATTATATTTTTTTTAATTATTATTATTATTTTTATTATCTTATTCTATTTTAGTTATTAAACTGTTCTTAAGCCATGAGTTTTACTTTTTTTCCCCACTTCTCCTCCCCATGCCACTGGGAGGGGGAGGAGTGAGCGAGCAGTTGTGTGGGGCTTAGTTGCTGGCTGGGGTTAAACCACGACAGTCACATATACACATACTTCCATTTTCTTTTTCTTTTCATTTTTTTTTTAATTTGGTGTTGACCCTCTGTTCACTAATGGTGGATAATTGAGTCTTTATGTGTACAGAAACTTTTGTATCAATAAGAAAACTTCGTAATAAACCCATATTACAGTTTATTTTACATTTCTTCCATCTTCTTATCTCAAACTAAACACATTATGAGTGTTTAGTAATATTGAGTTGAATGCAAATGTTACTGAAGAAATTTGCTACAGGGGCAGGAAACCCTTTCTTGCACTCATAAGAGGCATAATCATAGCCTTCAGGTTAAAATGAATGAAATCCTACTGTGTAATCAGCATGGCTTACATCTGTGACTTTACACAGTATTCTTTAAAAGGCAATGCAATTTCTTAACACTTTCTGCAAATAAAAAGTGCCATATAAAAGGGAGCCTTTGTAATGGAGTTCTGGTAGATGAACTTGGAAATAATAATGTTTGGTTCATATTCATGTTTCACATTAAATCTGTCGATTAATATGAAGTCCTCAACTACAACACGAAATTTTTATTGAAAGTTATTGCTGGTTTGTTCTCAATATGATCATCTGATTTTGTTATATGCTCTTTATTGTGCAGTACAATAGAGTAGCACACTGTTCAGCTAGAAAAATTACAGTGCCTTAGGAATCAGGTGTGGAAAACACATATTAGGTCATCAAATCCCAGCTCCTGTTAGTATTAGATTCTTGTGTGTGGTGCGTTTTGTAGTGCCGGGTTCAGTGCTCCTGATTACAGGGTTATGCTGCTTCCCTTAAAGCCTTTTGATTAAATCTGATGGTCAATAACTTTTTCCTAGTGTTCAGCTTAAGTCTCCCTTTTTCTGAAGTCATTCCATTACTTCCAGTTATTCTTTGCACCTCTTTAATAATTTCCTCTGCTTCCAAAGCAATTTATTCTTCAGATGTGGGCAATTATCACATCTGTAACTTGCCAGGTTTGTTTATTTGATTCTCATTGAAACCGAAGCCTTTTTACATTGTTCTGGGAATATCAGAGGATCATGAAGAGGGTGAAAACTATATTTGAATTTATTTTAGGGTAGCAGTGCAGTCATAAAGTGCTTTTAAGTGACCTTAAAATTGCAAATGAGAAGGTTTACCTGGTGTCTGTGTTGATATTGCTTCCAGTGCTGTTCTCTTAATTAAAAGAATCTTCCTCCATTCATGTTTCTGCCGTTTCTGTTTTAGTACCATGCTGATCAGGTCCTTGCTCAGCTGCTTCACTGGATAACTAGCCAAGATAGAAAATAAGGAGGTGGAAGAAATATTATTTCTACTTTTTAGATGCAGAATTGAGTCACAGAGAATACGGATTGTTCATCTGCAAATAAAGTTTAAAGGGAGAAACCCTCCAAAAATACAAGCCACAAAACACTGTCTAGGACCTCCATCCTCCAGTATTGTCTTTATTTAGCCAGTTTTTTCTACTTTTATCTTACCATACTCAGAAGCCCCTCAAGGAAACTTTAGCTGTGGATAGCATAGAGCAGGAACTGTAAACAATACTAGCTTAGCTGAAAAGGTATTGAACTGAGACCAGGGTGGGTCCAGGATCTCTTGCCTCTGCTATTTAATTGTTAATTATTCACTGCATTTTTCATCCTCTTTTGCTGTGCATCATCTCATCTGTGAACTTGGGGTGGCACATGAGTATTTCTCCCCTTCAGTCATTTTTACACATAGAATAACAGAGATTAACCAAAATCACTTCTGGCGCAGCCAAAAGTAGAATCCACATCTCCAGTTTTACTTTTTATTTATTGCTTTTCTTTTTAAATTTCAGGTAAGAGGAAAGGGAACTATCCTAAAATATGTTTTCCTAAAGTACATATTTTTCTTTTTTTTGAAGAATTGTATCATTGTCCTGTTTCCCCAGATTTTAATCCTTTGACTTCAAGACTTACAGAACGTATCTGAGCATGTAGCAGACTAACCTGTATGAGACCCTTGTTACTTATAGTAACATAGCAATTGCTTTGCTAATGTTGTTCCCAAGATTAGAAAAATCAGACAAATATTAAGAATTGGGATTGTTACCTTTAGATATGACTGTTTAAAATTGGAATTCCCAAACCTGCTGGGTATTAATGCTTGAGCACGGTGTTCAGGACAGATAGAAAATGAGAGACAGGATTGCAGAAGGACAAAGAAATTCCATGGTTGTTAAAATACAGGTAAAAAGTGTGTAAGAATTTTACACCCAGTTTCTTCACAGGTAACTTTGTAATGCTTGACCAGGTATTTACTTTAGGTACATGTTTTAGGAGGGACATATTAAAGTTACACAGGTAGTTTTAGTTTAGTCATTTTGTAGGTTGCTAGTGCTTGATATTTCAGCTTGTGTGTTCTTTTAGAATATTTTATGTATTTAATTGAAAAAAGAAATAATTGGAAGAAGGAGTGTTTCGGCATCAAAGCTTCTCCTCCAAGCCCCAAAACACAAATGAGATATTGGTCACAACACACATATTTCTAGCAGCTTAAGTTGATAGCTTGAAATAACTACCATAATTTATTAAAATAATTCTATTAAGGTAGTAATCAGTTTTATTTGTGTATCACAGATCAATCCCACCTACAGCCTTTGAAGAAAGTGTCATTTGAATTTATGCATCATGATTTTTTGTGATAGTTTTCCCACATGAGCACAAAACTTGGTGTGACAGATTGAGTTAAAAAGGCATGAAAGCAGAAGGAAAATTAAAAATTTCTCAATCAATTTTTTTTTAATAATCTGTAAAGAAAGCATATAGGAAAGAGTGTCCTTTCGGTGTGTCTGTAAAATAAGTGCCTTCTGCATGTCAGGCTGAACATAATACCTGAGGGAGATGAGAAATTTATGTAATCAATTTATTTGAATTCATTTTTCTTTTCCAAGATTGAGGCAAATAGTGTCTATAGTCAAATACACAAATAAATAAATAAACAATTACTTAAATAAATGAAGTGCTTTACTTAATGTTTTCTTTTCAGACATGTAACACCTAGGAAGATAATAGCACCTTTCTGCTGGAAAATTTGGCTTCATTAATTGCAGTCTCTGGGACTGCTCTGTCTCTGACATTGATAACTGTCTCTGATACTATTCAAGACTAGTTAAGCAAATTCCCTACATTTTCATATTGGTATCACATGCTGTTTTAATGCCTGTAAAACACTTCTTCCTTTAGGTGGATAATTAAATGAATACTTTTAATTGTATCATTAATAAATAAACCCAGAAAACTCACAAAGGAGTATAAGAAATTATCTTTCGTGGCATCTTAAATTAATGTTATTCTTTTGAGTTACAAGAGGATGTATTATGAACTTTACAACCTTTATTTTTTAAAATCTCTCTCTGAATAGTCATAGCATACCATGACTGGTGCTGGTTTCGTATTTGTTCAGCAGCCCTCTTGTAATTCAAGATATAAAATCTGTGCTATTGTGTTTAGTCTGTTTGTCATTAGAAATCATTTAATGGACCTATTCTAGTATAAATATAACTTTCCTGTTATAAATATAAATATAAATATAACACTCCTCTGGTGGTATGCTACTCTAACATTTCAAATTGAAAAGTGCATTATCTATATGAAAGCATTTCCAGTGTTTCTTTGTCTTTTCAGTTAAATGTTCTTAAGATCAGGATTTATCTCTGTTGGTCCTGTAGAGAGTTAATTTATTGATAGCCTTCAGCTAGATTATGATCACTGAGTTTAGTTTCACTTGGTGTGTGAATATGACTTTTGTCAACCTCATCTTTTCTCCCTAAATTTTTAAGTTGGTTGTCAGTGAGATTCATTGTCACGTTTTACTTCATTTTTTCGTTCAAATCCTATTTACTGAACATTGTGTGGCAATCTGGTAATCTCAGTTTCTGTACTCTGTTCTTTGGAGCCCCTGTGTTCACTTCACTACGGATCCTTGTTGCAGCATTGATCCTTCCTTGGCACTATTCTCCCTCCACAAAGACATGCACAGAAGCAAGACCTTTCATTCACGTCCCAGACAAAGCCTTCAAGTAAGCCAACCGTCATGAAAGCAAACCACTTACTGGCCAACTCTGCTTTCATTCGTTCCCCACTCTCATTACGGTGTCAGCAGCAGCTCCCCTGCTCTGACGTGAGTTTCTCCCCCTGGAATACTTACTTGCTGCTCACTTTTAGTGTATTTTCAGAGCTTATGACTCCATAAAAACTCAAAATTATCTCTGTTGATTATGAATTAATCTCATTTCTAATCACATTAAACAAAAAACTGGCAGAGAATTTTACTGAAAGAAGATTTTGGTATTTGTTCGGCAAAAAAGATGGTACAGAGGGTATGAAACGTGTTTTCATAATAGTGTATGTGTTTCTGCTCTTACCACTAGTGTTATGATGATCCAGGTTGCACAGGGTCATTACAGTCATTTAAACAGGGTCATCTATCAGCGGAAGAATTGATGGTGCCTGATTTCCTTGGAATTTTTGTCCTCATTCCTCTTCCAATGATCATCCCAGCTCTGTCTAAAATCCCCGACACCCACGTGTCCTGTACTGTGACAGCTTTGTGGCTGTTGACAGCTACTGAGCAGAGTATCTAATGTCCGCGTTCTTGCCTTGCCTTCAGTTTAGGTCCTTCTCTTTTCAGGTGCTGATCTTCGTGTACTTTTTTAGGAGTTTAATTAGCTTTGAGATCTCTGTCCTTCTTTCTAAATTAGACTGAAGTCAGTGGGGAAATTCAAGAGCGACCTGGGGCGAATGAGAAAGGCAGTCAGCTGGGGTAGGGTTCCTTTGCATAAACACAGGTGGTCCGTGCCAGTGTAGATACCCTCTGCCTCCGGTTGCTGTTCGGGAAGGCTGCAGATCTCCTGTAAGTCCTGTATGAAATTTCCTAGGCCTGTGTGGGTATCTCGGATACCCTGGGATGCTTTTTAAGTAGCACCAACTACCTGTTTTTAGGCATTTGAGTCCTACCCACAGAAAGATGACATGATTGTATAAAACTGCTTTCCTTAGGAAACCGGCCAATGAACGGCATATCAGTAGTGTTGTAAATCTTAGTGGGCAGGCATCGTGGAGAAAGAAATGCTAAAATTTGGGTCTGGGGTATGGAGATTGAGTTCCCAGTTTTTCAAGTTTCACACTATAGTGATGTTTCCAGGTAATGTATCAGATTACTTGAGTTAGAAGCCTTTTCTGTCCACTGTGTATGTTAGACCCTTAAACCTTGGGGAGCATCTACTCTAGATAACTAAAATAGACACTGCAAATAGTCTCCTCAACACTTCTTTTCCCTGGCTTGTGCTTTTCTAATGTTTTACTTCAGTAACTTGTGCATCCTGTAAAGGCTTAATTCATTAGTACATAAAAAAACCCAGTTAATGAGTTTCAGTGGGTGGTATATACACCACTGTTTTTATTAAAACTTGTGAAGAATGTGTTCTGTATAAATGAGATGTATACAGACATGGTTTCCTGAAGGCTGTTTATTTGAACTTCCTTTGCAGTGGTTTGGTGACCTTGTGACTCCAGTTTGGTGGGAGGATGTGTGGTTGAAAGAAGGTTTTGCTCACTATTTTGAATTTGTCGGGACAGACTACCTCTACCCAGGGTGGAACATGGTAAGTCAGTTTTATTTTGTTAATTTGGAGACTCCACAGAAAAGTTGCTCTGCTGTTATACTCCTGCTTTTGTTATAGACAGGGACTGCTGAAAAATAGCAAATGATGCATGCAAGTATCAGATGTCCAATGAAGCAAAATCACTAGGTGTGAAATAATTTGACAGCATTCCAAAAGTGTAATCTGCATTTTATTACAAAAGAAATAAGGTCGTGTCTATCATAACCCAACATTAAAATAACTACTGTCTCTCTGCTCAGAAACATTTTGGATTAAAGAAGTTATGATTTAACATGGACCATTTTTGAAAATATTCAGAATACTGAATTTTATCCACAAACCTGAGATAAATGGGAAAGAATGTTTGGCTAAATCATACTGTAAAACTGATCATATTTTTTCTTACAGTATTCTGTTCTCTCTCTAAGTTTACTCTTTTTATCTTCCTGCTACTATTTGGCCACCTAGTGCTACATACAAAGTTAACATGGGATAAATGAATTGACAATCTGGGTTTCGGTATGTTTTCCAGCTGTACACAGTTGAACATGCTTTGTCAACTGGTGTGCAAATATGGAGCTCTCTGAGGGCAAAGTGGGAAGGGACATTCTTTTGGAGTCCTGTTATATCATATCATACCTGCTCAGGTCCCAGTTTATATCGATCGCTGCAGTCTAGAAATACTGTCCTTCTAAGAAAAATAAGAGATACGAGACCTCAGGAGAAGGAAATGGTGTGTGAGACCATATTGAAGGTTGCTATATAGATTTTATCGTCCTTTGGAGAAATTTTTCTGTTTGCTATCCTTTTGTGTTTACATAGGTATAATTATGTGGCAAAATATTTGTTATTAATACAGGTTGCCTAATAGAGTTTTGTTGTAGCTTGAATGTTGTGCTTAAACACTTGCACACTAACTTCTGAAAATTTTTTTCCCATTTCTCAGGGATTTATTGAATATTCTTATCCCAGTAACTTTTGTGTGGCATGAACTGTAGATGCTACAATTTTGAGTTAAAGCTAATTTTTTAAAATAGTTGTATATAGGTATGCGTCTTGTGAAGTTTGAATTATCTGTAGTATTTTAATTTTTTCTTTAGGGTGTCAATTGTGGTTTATAATTGCATTATGAAAAGGAAAATAAATCTTTATCTGAACTGACATCTGCCTTGCATAGGTAGGCTTGTTGGGTTTACGTAGCTTTGGTTTTATTAAAACTCATTCTCTTCATCTTTATGAAAAACACATCCTGAATTACAATGTAATCATTCTAATTATGAATGCAATGAAATCTGGCAGGCCTTTATGATTTCAGCATAGTGAAATGTCATAGATGACAACGTTTATACACTGAATTTTATCTTCAAATCATCAGTCATTTGTTCTTCACATAACCAGTTTAACAAATCAAGAATAACTTTGCTTTAGAAGTCATTTAGAATATAGAATATTTGCTTGAGACTTCTCTGTAATGAATATAATGTTCACTGTTATGCAAATGACATGCCCATAATGTGAAACCCTGGCGTCTTAGCAGAATACAGGCAAAACAGTTGGGTTGAACAAGGTATGACCATTAAACTCGGAAATCAGACACATGCTGCATAAATTAGAATTAACTACAGTAGTATTGCTGTGCCTGAAAAAATATTCATCTGTCCAGTTTTTCCTTAAATTAAGAAGGTAGACATGAAGTTTTCATAGGGCTTTGGATATCATTGGCCTTTGATATAAAAATAACCATACTGTCATATTTAAATAATTAGAGAATTGATGGCAAGATGGAACACTTAATGAGTTAAACATTTAAACATGCTGCATTCAATTAGCAATTGAATCAACACTGTGATGTTTCAGCCTTATTACAGACATTGTAGGAAGAGGAAGCAAAAGGTACGGTTGCTGGAATTTGGCTTGCTGGATATTTTTGTTATTGGTATAAACTGCATTTGCTGTTTAGAACATACTGACATTTGTAAACTTGAAAAAATAAGAAGTGAGCATTTATAAAAAGAAAAACTGTTCCAAACAACTTATGTTTTTTCAAAAGTGAAGGATACAGTACAAGCTTCATGAATCAGTTGCAAAAACAAGAACTACAAACCTTATTTTCTGTAATAATGGTTAAACAGAGCAACATTCCAGCGTTCTGGGTGGTGTTTTGTCAGCAGTAATTCGTACCTGTGAAATAAAAATAAAAGATGTTATGGTGTATGATACCACAGCTCTTTGCATCAGGAAAACAAAGAGTAATATGCCAAAATCCTCTTTCTTTCTAAAGAATTGGGAAAGTTAGACAGTTAACTTCTTTCTCTTGTAGTTCTGAAAGGTTACCCTTGAAAGTTTGCTCAAGAAGCCCATGGACTAAAATGTCAAATTCAGCTTATTTTCAGCTCATTAAAGACTTTTTGTCACATTTTTGTTTGATTAAGTGTAGAAGCAAAAGACTGGTGGTCAATTCCAGAAAAAGGACTTTTTTCTGGAAATGCAACTAGGGCAGTATGGATACATCTGAATTAAATGGATCTATCCACAGCTTCCTACCTAACTTGTTGGATGCTTGTAGGCTACAGGCACATAACACTTTCACCATTAAAGTTCTGTAAGCCCCTAAAGTTTTACTACTTGTCTGAAGATGAGTCTCTTTTAGTAGAGCTGAGCATTTTTCAGTATCCGTCTTATTTGGCATTCAGAGTCTTGGTATGGCTGAACCTGAGACTATTTAGGAGAGCTATCCATTACGCATGTTCACACTGTTATAACTTAAACCAACAGCACTGAGTTCTGCACAAAGCAGAGCGCCATGGGTTTTATCCGAAACCTGTTTTCTAGCTTTTCCTTCTTCTCTAGGTTCTTTAGCTTGCTTAGACATTTCTTCTTCCTCTGAGGTTCTTGATTTTATCAGTTTTTCTTCAATTGTTTTATAAGCTCTTCTTTTACCGCAGGAAGGATGGATGGATAACAATATTGACTGAACTGCCATGGAGCTGTAACGCTTTACTGAGCTTTCCAGCAGGTCTAGAATTTCTGGTCTTGTCCAGAAGGTGTTTGCATACTTCATCAGGCTTGCATAATGAGAAAGGAAATCCAGTCCTTATTAAACCCTTCCCATCCTTATGTCCTGGATCCTCCTATTAAAATTTTGGGTGAAGAACAGAATGAACAGTCATTCTGATGGAGGCATCCATTATTCGTTGCAGTTAATGTAAGATACATCAGAACTCTCCCGAGGAAGCGGACAAAGTTTTGCTTGTTTTAAAACAGGAAAGTGAGCTTTCTGTGCTGAGATCCTTCATGGTCCACCATTGGTCATAATAGCCTTTTTAAAATATAAGTTACTTCAAATCAAAGCTAGAACTTCTCATTTCCATCCCTCAGCTAAAAAATAAGTCCCTGCATGTTACCTTTTACCTCTTGAAGTTGAAGCTACCTTTGATTTTGCAGGAAATATGTCCCTACTACACAGTCATTAGACATTCACAATGGAAATGAATTCACCATTCTTCACATTTCAACCTCTTACCTTGCCTGTCCCCCAAATTAAGTTTTTTGAAATTCTTATTCTGAAATGTCTCAAATTCTTATTCTTAAATCTCATTCTTCAAGGTTTTGGAAGTTTAAACAATTGTTTCTGTGTTGTCAGGATGGTTTTAAAAAGAAAGCTGGCACTGCAAACTGTTTCCCCCAGAGGTCAGAGAATTTCACTTGATCGTGTGTGCTCAGAGTAGTCATCTGCGTGTGAATTCCCTGGCTGTTGCTATTTCAGGACGTCGAAAGAGACAAGGTTTCTGTATTAGAGGCTTACCATATAACTGGTTGGTTGTCTCTCCATGCCATCAAAAAGCAACAGCAGCTGGATGCGAGTTCTTGGGCTGTAAGATCTTGCGACTCATACGACAAGGTAATCTCACCTCTGTGGAAGGTGCCTCTGCTAGTTTTAGGATCAGAGAAAAGAGAAAATTACAGCAGAAAGCTACATGCTGGTCATTTCCACTTCATAGCCCTGTCTTTTCTCATCTACCCTGCTCACGTTCCTCCTTTCAGAGGCCCCTTTGCAACTATATATTCCATCTTCCTCTCTGCTTGTTTCTGTCATTATCCTGAAGTCCTTTGTATGTGGCTCTGTAAAGGAATTCAGCTGAGGCTTACAGATCCAGGAATTTTACCTCCTTATTCTCTGGTGGAAGGAACCATCATGTTTGTCCTTGAATGTCTCTGGTATTGCGGTAGGTTTTGAGGACTATGACAGCAGGAATTACTGGCATGTAATTTTCCCTTTCATCCATCAAACGAGTGTCAAATACTTTAGTGGTCAGTACCCGGCTTTTTGCTGAGAGAGCATTTCACAGAGCCTTGCTGCCTTCTCCCTTTTCTTTATTATAAAGTTAGCTTTGCTGACAACTTTATTGGCTGAGTCAAGGTGTAGTACATGAGTGATATTTTTTAATCCTCTGCCTTCTCTATCCATTGAAGCTCTGGGATAAGATCTCCCACTTTCTTGTGTGCTTACTACTTTTATAATTAAGGATGGTCATATTTGCCGGAAATTTTCTTAGTATTAAACAATTGTGATTAAAGTATTTGGAGTAAAACTTTGTGTCTACATGGAAGGGCGTCTTTCATCTTTCTTAAAAGTGAACTATGCTTCCTTTACATTATTAGGTTCCACAGTCTAGATGATCCTGCCGTTACTACAGGCAGCTGCAAATAATAACAGGGTTGCATATCAACATTTCTGTTTTAAAAATACATACTGCAAGAAATTACCTGTGCCTAAAAAAGTTAATAGAAAACCATTTAACTGAACTTCATTACATTAAGTACTTTGAACATCAAGCAACGTGCTGCCCTAATTCTTGATAAATGATCTTAATTGCCAGTCTTTGTCATTGACTCGACTGAAATAATAAAAGTGAATACAGCCATTAGACACATGCATATCTTTAATGTGCTTTGACTCAGATTGCCTCCTAAAGCATTTGTCTCCATCTGTAAAATTTTTTTAGGCGTCGTTTGACTCATAGAAAACCCAGAAAATCATTATGAGTTTTGAAGTAGACTTAAGACATGGGCCTTTTGATTTATTTCATTATTATTTTGGCATTTCAGACCTGAGCTGTAGCCTGCTTGATCCTTCTAACCCAACATAAATATCACGCTGGCTCAGCATTGAGAGAGATTCAGCCTCTCATTTTTTAAAACTACTTTCATCTCTTCTTTTTTGGTTAAAGGCTCCCCATGCCGGTATAAAGTAAGTGTTTAATTAATACCACATGGAGTGTTTTTTCCCCCAGTAACTGCTCAGCAAAGTCAGTCCTTGTAGGATTTTCTGGTTTAACTCAACTGTGGGGGAAGCTTTCAATGTAAAATTAACTAGAATCTCATGTATAATTGACTTTGGCAGGAAAAGAGAGATATGTAAAGGTAAGCTGCAAGATCTTCTGGTTGCTAATTACTAGTCCTTTTAAAGTATACCAGTTTAGAAATCCTTATACTAAATTTAGCTTAAGGAAATAAATTTCTATCTCCACATGCTCTTCCTTAACAGTTTCTTTTTTTATGCTCTGGCAAGGTGGATTAATATATGGAATTCTGAACTTTAAGTAGTTAACTCAACATTTAGAGATCAGACATAAATGAATATCAACATTTAGATGAAACATTTATTCAGGAGATTAACTACAGGTTTGGAGAATGTCAGTGTCTCTTCTTTCTTCGTGTCATTATCTGCTCATCTTGAGAGAACAGTTAAAATGACATTATGATGAGAGCTTTTGGGTCATGTGAGTTCAAATCTCCCGAGTTCAGGGTTTAGATGAAGCTTTGGTTTCAGAAAGAAACTTCAGTCAACTGGCTGAATTTCACATAATTTTAAATTAGTAACCACTTTGTCTTCAGTAAAAACGAGAAAGAAACTTCATGGCAACTTTTGCCTGAAGGCAAGGACTCACTGCAGGGTAGCCCTACTGAAACAAGACTATGCACTTCATCAGAAAGTATAGTTCATACGGGACGTTCAATGGCAAAGCTGTAGCTGTATATTTGAGGGCATCCTTACTGAAAGACTCTGCTTCTCAAGTTTCCTGAATGTGCTGCCACTGTTTATTTTGAACTTGGGGCAGTGTGCAGTTACTTGGAGCACAAGCTGATAAGTAATTTTTGGTGTGCCTGCAAATCATCTTTGGCTCCTTTAGGCCTTAGCTCACTGAATCTCATCACTTTCAGGCTGAAACAGTCTAGGCATGCAAAATCCATCCAGCAGATGTGGAGCACCCGGAAAGTATTCTCACTGATGGTAACCTCTGGCAGTTGTTGCTGGAAGTTGACTCAATGTACCGACCACATCTCAAAGCCCCTTTTCACTTAACTATTATTTACTGTTTCTTGAATTGAGCTGAATTTCCTCTACAGATTCCCCCTGTGGAGTTTGAATTAGAGGATAAACTTCATACTTTGTTGCCTAATGTTTTAAAATGCTCTGGAGGCAAATGCATGAGGAGACAGTGGATCTGTGTTCATCCGTTTGCTTAATGACTATTTCTGTGAAGGCAACTACATACAAAGTGGCAAAACATGATCTTGGATTGTGAAACTGACTTTTTTTTTTTTTTTTTTTTAAGTGCTGGTGGTCAGTATGTGATGTTTCCTTTTCTAATGCTCCCTTTTTTGTACTTCATCCTCCCATTCTGTAGGCCTGTATTTGGTGTAATGGATCTGGTGTACAACCAAATCAAAGCTATACCTGAAAAACAGAGTGGTGATAGGAAACAGCAGTTGAAGTAGCTGGTGAAATTGCTTAAAAACTCCAAATCAACTACCCATCTGCTTGGCAACTTAAGCAGGTGGTCATGAATATCTGGTTTGGCACTTCATTGAAAAGAAAATACCTATCCAATTCTCTTTCCTGATATTCAAAGCTATTGGTCTTCCTTAACTATGAACTCCTAGAACATCTACATTGTTTTATAACAAAAATTCTCAGTCAGTGTGAAAATTTCTCAAGCACAGAGACAGAAGTTTTGCAAGAACTTTGACTGCAAATGCAGAAAAGAAGGCTATGAAGGTAGACACAGAACTGTGACATATTCACAGCTGATAAATGTAGAATGCGTTGCAGGCTTCCTTCAACAAACTATGCACATAATTGAAGCACACATGCAGAGATATAAATTAAAAAAAAAAGCAATCTGTAAGCTGCTCAAGCTATTTACAAAAAATTACTGTTGGGAAGAGAGAAAGAGAAAGAAATGTTGCTTTCATTTGCAAGTACTTCAGAGACTTCCTGTGCTATGACAACTTAGGATTTATAGGCATGTAGACAAAAGAACTTGATTTTGGCCCCCAGTAGATCTTTTCTGGCCTTAAGGTGTTTTATTGAACCTTAGGTTTCTTCATAGATGATATTCCTCTGTAGTTTGTTAAGCTTCACCCTGAAATATATTGTATTAGAACTGAACTGCTTGTAGTGTATATGCTGGTGTTCTTTGATTGCTTTCAAAATTTGCCCCTATTTCTTTTTCCCTAGGGTGCACTTTCCCTATAAACCCAAGTATTGTGTCTTGCAAATGCTTGTTTTGTCAGGCATGAGAGATCACTTATCTCCTTTGTATTCCTGATGGCTAGTAAAGCTCTATATTTTGGAGAAGATATTTCCAGCAAATTTGTTAGGAAAATCACTTGCAGATTTGCACACCAATATTACGCTTTATACATGTAGATTTCTCAGTCCATAAACTGTTTGAATGGCTATCCCAGAACAAAGGCAATGCCTTTAATATTGAGGCCTTTGATCTTTTCTGCGTACTAATTATCAGTTTTGGCTTTCGTTGTGCTATTCCTTTTGTTCCACTGTTGGATGTTTTCCATTTTTTTCATTTTAATTCTTTTCCCTGGTATTTCATATTAATTTTTAGTAATTATTTTTATGTGACTGACTTTAAGTATTACATTATTGTCATGCTAACTTGTACTCTTACATTATGCCTCTGTATGATATTGTAAAATCACCAGCAGCAACCCCGTTCCATTACATCATTGTTATCCTGTTATGCACAACAAATTTTTAATGGCTCTTGAAGGTGTAGTCTTTTCTGCCAAAAAACGTTACTTCACAATTGCTTTCTTTCCAGTTATAGGTAGACTGGTTGAATGGTGGGCATCCTGTTGGGGATTAATACATAAAGAGTGACCACTACCTTTCCATAAACCTTCCTCCTTAGAACAAGGTGAAAATAAACCAGAACTAGAAAGCTTTCTTGTGGTTAGCCAGTTTCTTACTCCTGATTCTTTTTGCAGTGGAATGATTTACACTACAGATCCACATTTAAACATCTCCAGATTATTTCCATAATGTGGAAGAATTGCTACAGGTGGAAAGTTTCTGACCCTGTTACCCGTTGCATTTGTGCTGCTTTTACCCAAAGCAGTGAAATTTGAATTTTCACAATGATTAAATGGTGGCTAAGGAGGGGAGAGCACAGAGAAGGGATAAGTCTTTCAGGACAACCTTGTACCAAACAGAGAAGGTCTTATGGGCGAGGATTAAAAGAAGTCATTCCTATGAAGAGACAAATAGTTGAATCTAGTGACCACAGATGTTTGGGAAATAGTCTGAAAATGTAAATCTTTGAAAGGCATGTTTGCCTGGTAACAGCACTTCAGTCCCTGCACCTGGAAGCATTCTCAAGAGTAAGAGAGGGAAGGCAACCAGAAATAACTGGCACGTCTTTTCTTCTCAGCACAGGTCTGGTCTCCCAGAGTTTCACTATCCGCAGTCCAAGGAAGGCTCTGAGGAGAGGAGATGAAGAGACGCGTCTCCGAGTGGGCAGTAGGAGGATAAGGAGCAGAGGGGCTTCCTGCTTGCCCTTAAAGAAAGGCACAAATTTGAGTGGAAGCACCTCTGTCCTTATTTCAGACTAGGCTTCTGCTGCTGTCGTACCAGCTCCTGCTCAGAGCCCTGGCCCTGTGTTAGCTCTGCACAGCATTGTGCTTACCTGCAGCTACAGACACTTTCCAAGCAAAGCCTCAAGACTCACCTGAAGCCCTCTTTTCCTTACAGGCAGATCACAGTCTTTGGCTTTCCTCTTGCAGTTGAACTCCCTCGGAGGAGGGTCCTCTTGAACACCATTTTGTCATTGTTTCACGTCTAGCTCCAAAGCTGTCACCTGCCGTGTTGACACCTCGCTGGCCTCATTAAACGCATTCCAAGGTTGAATTTCTTTACAATTTCTGTGCTGCTAGGTGTTCCTTTAGTCCTGTAGGTATCATGTTAAAACAGATCAATTCCACTGTACTGCATAGGGTAAAATAACACGGGAATAGAAAGCCCCTCTTCCATCAGTATAAGTGGTTTGGTCACATGTGTTGGCCTTTTCCCCTTAATGTGCTGATAGGACTTTAATAGCTGAGGTGGTGTTTCTTCAACATAATTAAGGCAGTTTTAGTTTCTTTCTGCATTTCTGGTTCCTGTTGCCTCTTCAAGCTGCAGGCCCCGTCAACCAGCAAACTCCTCTCTCTCGCTTTCTCTATGTCTCCCTGGAGTTCTATTTGAGTCTCCTTTTGGAACCTGCTCTCAGAGGCTTTGTAATAAAGAGAAAAAGTGGGAATATTTTGGAAATCTTTTTAATTCAATAAATTTATCTTTAGAGGTCAAAAGCCTTCTTAATTCTCACTAAAATGCAGGTTTACATGTTTGGAGACGTACTGGCTATTCCAGTTGTATCCCAGTGTGACAGTCTGCCATAAATTTCAAGGAAGACTTTTCAGCTATGGTAACTTGAATGAGTGATCATGAAGCTAAAATGCTCCTTTTCAGCCCTTCAGGATATAACCAAAGAAACAAACAGAAACCCAAAAAGTAGCCTGTCCTTTTCATATCTTTTGTATTCTTCTTATAGCTTCATTTTATGTTTTCTACATGCTGATTTTCTTAATTCTAGGTTCTATATTTAAAGTATTCATTTGTGATTAACAGAGGTCCTTTTAATGAGTTAATTCCAAACAGTAACAATCCACTCCCACAACTGTTTGTCAGTTGTGATATCCAAACTTGAATTTGGAGATGGGTCCATACCTCTGTGTGTTCATACCTCTGGTGGGATGGCCCTGGCTGGATGCCCCAGGTGCCCACCAAAGCCGCTCTATCCCTCCCCTCCTCAGCCGGACAGGGGTGAGAAAATAGAACAAAAGGCTTGTGGGTCGAGATAAGGACAGGGAGAGATCACTCACCAGTTACTGTCATGAGCAAAACAGACTTGACTTGGGGAAATTAATTTAATTTATTACCAGTCAAATCAGAGTAGGATAATAAGAAAGAAAACTAAATCTTAGAACACCTTCCCCCCATCCATCCCTTGTCCCTGGGCTTAACTTTACTCCTGATTTCTCTCCCGCCTCCCCCCAGCAGTGCAGGGGGACGGGGAGTGGGGCTTGGGGTCAGTTCATCACCCGTTGTCTCTGCCGCTCCTTCCTCCTCAGGGGGAGGACTCCTCACTCGTCCCCTGCTCCACTGTGGGGTCCCTCCCATGGGAGACAGTCCTTCACGAACTTCGCCAACGTGGGTCCTTTCTGTGGGCTGCAGTTCTTCACGAACTGCTCCAGCGTGGGTCCCTTCCATGGGCTGCAGTCCTTCAGGCACAGCCTGCTCCAGCATGGGTCCCCCGCGGGGTCCCAAGTCCTGCCTGAAAACCTGCTCCAGCGTGGGCTCCTCTCTCCACAGATCCATAGGTGCTGCCAGGAGCCTGCTCCAGCGCGAGCTTCCCATGGGGTCACAGCCTCCTTCGGGCACCCATGTGCTCCGGTGTGGGGTCCTCCCCGGGCTGCAGGTGGAGATCTGCTCCACCGTGGACCTCCCTGGGCTGCAGGGGGACAGCCTGCCTCACCGTGGTCTTCCCCACGGGCTGCAGGGGAATCTCTGCTCCGGTGCCTGGAGCATCTCCTCCCCTCCTTCTGCACTGACCTGGGGGTCTGCAGGGCTGGGGCTCTTTCTTACATGTTCTCACTCCTCTCTCTGCTGCTGTTGTTCCCCCAGCGGTTTTTCTTCCTCCTTCTTAAATCCGTTCTCCCAGAGGCACTACCACCGTCACTGACGGGCTCGGCCTTGGCCGGCGGCGGGTCTGTCTTGGAGCCGGCTGGCATGGGCTTTGTCGGACGCAGGGGAAGCTTCTCGCAGCTTCTCTCAGAAGCCACCCCTGTAGCCCCCCCGCCATGCAAACCCAATACGATATCTGTATGTATTACACGTCATACATCTGATGAAACTGGGGCTCCGTTACTGACTAATAGAGAATATGGCGGAGGTGTAATCGAAGTATCTACAATCCTTTACACCTCAGCAGTTTTCCCCTGAGTAGGACTGTCATAATAATTGTTTCCCTACACCTTTTCTTTCCTATAAAAATAGGGCAGTTACTAACTGTGTATGCATGAGAAAATTTGGAAATGAACAATAATACGAAGAAGACGGTACTTCTTCCTTCACAAACTTTACCTCATGCAGCCAGCTGAGAACACTAAGAGTGTGTTGGGTAATTGGCTTTCCTGCATCCCGTGTTTTTAATTGCCTGAATATACAATCAGCTCAAGGTACATTTCTTGTGCTCTAATGAATTTTAACATAAAGGTTTATTTCCAGATGGATCAGCACTGGAAGAGCTTTTTGGCTGTCTTATAATTTAAATTAACACATTGATACCAAAACCTTGCCACCCAAGAAATTAAACATAGAATTTATTATGTAATTGTGTGGTTATTTTATCTGTGGGAATCAAGGTGGCTTTTGAAAAAAATGCAGCATTCCCTAGAGTTTCTTTATATTATCGCACTAGGTTGACGTTAATTCAGGAACTGTTGTAATTTAGATAAAATTGAAGATATGTCATTTCGGGGTGAAAAAAAGCTTATTTAAACCTTCCATAATTTTTAATTCACTCTTTGCATTTATTTGTGACTTGAAAAAACAAGTAAATTAAGCTCTTCTTTCCTGACAGTCTTTTGGATTAGAGACATCTATATGAATGCAATACGTGGAGGTTTTAAGGCATGTCCTTTCTCAGCTGAAAAAGTCCCATCTAGCTGCACTGTAAAAGTGAGTGCAGCACAGTTCATAGAGTATACATGATCATTTAATTACTGTTGCTGCCAGAGTAAATATGCAGCAGTTTTGACATATGTGTGCAATCCATATTTATAGAAGGTATAGAAACAAATTAGTATGTTGGATGTTTGGGTTTGCACCTGCCTGTGATGTAGCTGTGACTTTGACTTTGTCATTTAACTTTCACGTGCCGCTATTGTCCCACTTGTAAAGAGACATAATAATGATTTCCTTCAGGTGGAAGTTACAAAATTTGCAGAACACGCAAGCTCTTGAGGAAAAAGGATTTCTATACCAGAATTATGAAAGACAATGCAGACATCTGCTGTGACATGGCCGTGGGCTCTGTTCATTGTCCTGTCCCACGTCGACCTGCCATGTGAACTTGGCACTAAGAGCCAAGTGACTTAAACCTCATTAAATAAAGCAGTAATAATTGTATTTACCCATCTCTGTCAAAAGTTTTCGTACCTGTGTATACAATGAGCTCTACTATTTGTAGCATCTATGTATTTTTGTGATTGAAGACTGCCATTTCTCCTCTCTTCCCACTCCTTGTAACCGTGAGTAAATGGTTGTTATCAGAATTGCGGTGTGCACCGACATGTATTTTGATTCACTTAATAGTCTTTAATTTAATTTCAGTCAGCTTTCATTGCAGCAAAAGGTCTGAAGTCAGAGGGATCCCTGGTGCTCGAATTAGTTCCTGTCTATCCTATAAACCTGTTCAAGACTGTAGGAGGTCATAGTGGCTTACACTCAAACCAGAAGGTCTAATTTTAGTCAGCTGTCATATAGAGGCTGCCTCTGATAACTGTGCATCATTTCTGTATTGTTGTAAATGTGTATTTGTCTGCGATATTACTGCATATGCTGTATTTCAGGAAAAGCAGAGATTTCTGACAGATGTCCTACATGAAGTGATGTTGCTGGATGGTTTAGCCAGTTCACATCCAGTATCCCAGGAGGTGCAGCAAGCCACCGACATTGACAGGGTGTTTGACTGGATCGCTTATAAAAAGGTGAGACTAATTAAACATATCTGTCTCTATATATAGATATGTCAGTAGCCATTAGAAGGTCACCTTCCATGTGTAAAACAAATACCATTGTAAAAATACATACACCACAGTGCTTATTAGCTGGGAAACTTTAATTTGTGTTGAATATATTTGGAATATACTACAGTGATTGTAGCCAATTACATTCAACACACTGAGTGTTATTAAATGTTGTACGTGAACTTGGGAGGCTTTCAGAATTGAACAAGAAGATTTGAGGTTTTTTATTACTATTTATTTTGTGGCAGTGTCTGAATTGTATTCGACGCTTTAAAAAGCAGAAGCATGTGTAGTCTTTGTCCTATTGAAACTCTCTAGAAAATTTGTCAAGTACTAAAGTTAAATGTACTGGGTTTTTTGTTCTTTTTCTATGTGTGAGAATTTTTCTGTCAGCTAGTGAAAACTCTGAAGTCATTGGTGAACAGTGAGAATGGAGGAACTGCCTTGTGGGGTGATGAAAGGATATGTATTAAAATCAGGCGATTTGAAATTGTATTTCAATGAATAGGAAGCCTTTTGGCCAGCTTTGGGACTGACTGAACAGCTTCTGTGCAGGAGTGAAAGGGCTGCACACTTCCACCTTCTCCATCATATGACTAAGCTTGCTGTTAGCGTATGGCCCAAAAGCTGGTGCTTTCCATCATACCACATGATGATTCTCTGCTACATGGTATTGTGTGTAATGCTCTGCCTTAATTTCATGACCAGACCTGCTTGATGTGTGGTGCAGAGGCTGCTGCCTGCAGCCTTCCGCTGTGAAGGCTGTACGGGAGCTCTCTGCTGGCGATTTGGTCTTTTGACTATCATCCTTGTAGTTGATAATAACTTTTCGTCGCATCATTAGCTGCCTAACATCAGACTGTAACAAGACAGCAGTAGCATAGCACTGACTTGTCTACTGAGCCTCCAGTTTATCCAGTGCTCATTCTGGGCTAAAAAAAGAGGTGTATCCTCTCTTACAGTCATCAGTTATTCCCAGTCAGCAATAACTTCAACTTGATCCTCTTCCATTAAAGGATCTTACGCCTTTAAGGATGGGCAAATGAGTGTGTGTGTGTGTGTATGTCCATGTAATAAGTGTAGAATGTACTATGCAAACAGAAAATACTTAGGAAAATATTTTAAAATGCTGGGATTGCTCAAGAGCCCAATAACATTTTCAAAAATCCCTTAGCTGGTTTTGAAAACATTACTGTTGGTCAATTAAGCTATAATAGCCAGCAGCTTTTAGCATACTGAAGTCTTCTCATTGTTTAAATGTTTCAATCATATGTTTGCTGGTGATAGCTGAACCTCGGTGGGTTCAGAGGCTTATCTCATATCAGTATCTTAACGTTTCAAGCTAATTATTTTTTCTAATTAATATGATAATAGTAATATCACCCAGTAAACTGTAATACTTGACACTTTTCATCTTATGAACACTTTGCAAACATTAAGGAATTTTCATTTACATTGACGTGACAAATAGGACAGTAGGACACATCTGTATACTTTAGCTATTTTATGCAGGCTAATAGGATCACTCCGTTTTCTGTGCAGATTAGAGTACAATCTCTATCTTGTATCTGTCCATTTAAAGGTTCCTTTTTCAGTGTAACAGTGGCCATGCCCAGTGGATACGGCAGTGTCTCCACTCAGCTTCTCTGATGGCCAACTCTCCTGAACCCTCAGTGACACCGAGTGTGTTCATAGCAGGGCCTGATCCTGTAAGTTTTGAACCCAGTTACCAGATCTAGCAAACCACCTTGAGGAACGGCAATGGAAGAATTTACTTACACACTTTCATAGGTGAGGAGTCTGAAAGACCCACTCTTTCGCCGATGAAGTCTTTGTTTTCCTGTCTGATAATCAGTTTGGCTGTCTGCTGCTCTCTGTAACCATTCATCCTTTTGTTTTAGATACAAGCAATATCTAACAGGAAGAAACTTTCCTAACTGAATTCATATGCTGCTCTTTTCACTGTTTCTGTATCTTCCTCCAAGCACCTGACACTGTTTCCTTCTGAGGATAAATTAGAACAAATTTAACATTTTGTAGATTTTACATTGTTTCATTCCTATGTAACCTTGTATGCATGCATGCATAGCTTGGACTTAAAACGACCAGGGAATCATGCTCATTTATTACACAGCTAGAACATTTGCATATCCTTCTAGCTCTCTAGTGTCTGCCAATATAAATACTGCGATGAATGGTACGTTAATAAAATCCAAACTATAAAGTTATACTGAAGGCTTTACTTGGTCAGACATGTGCCCAAATATTTTCAGGTGCCTCAAAGCCCTCCTTATACAATGAGCCCTGCTGGAGGGATATTGTTGCTGGTGTTTCTGGGATGGCTTTTTGGTTGTTTGCTGACTGATTTTTTAAATTGATGTCAAGTATTAAGTTCTCAGGAATTTTTTCTGTTGACTCTAGTAAACTTTGGATCAGAACTGTCAGTGAGGACTTTTCTACTGTCTTAAATAGAATGCTCATTTCTAAACAGTCTAGCATTATGTGCAGTATCTTCTTCCTACATTTTGGTATGGGGTTTTTTTCCATTCTCTTTTAATTTTTTTTTTTAAATGTCCACCTTGTGTTCCCTGGGACCTTGGATTGTCTATGTGATCTCTTTTCTCTCTTCACAATTTTCTACACGATATTGAAATGATGAAACTTTCTCCCATCTAATTTTTTTCAGTGAAATGAGAGTTGTAGAATGTGATTGTCATTTCATTGTCTTTACTGTCATCAATATGGCATAAATCAATCAGACACCATTATAGTGCCCATCTCTGCTAGACAGTCAGCTGTCATTTCAAAGACATGCCTCTTCTTACACACTTCAGAGATGACCATTGAAACTGTGCTATTTAAACGCCTTGGAACTGAATATATTTTTCATTTCCACTTTCTTGTCCTCGGTGATTGCACATGTTAAGAAATCTCATGACATAAACCCCTGAAGACTGGCATTCAGGTAATCCCACAAGCAGAGTGAAACAGAAACTACAGCCCGGCAGCAGACAATGTTTTTCCACTTAAGCTGTTGAGGGTAATGTTTGCCTCTTTCAAAAGCATCATACTAGTCATCCTTCAGATAGGAGCATGTCATCCTCCACTAGGGCCACAAATATGTAGAGAAAAATGAGAAGTCGTGATAGTTCATTAATAAACAGTACTGGTAGATGATTCAAGGCTCTCAGGTTACATCAGAGAGTGGATATGTCTTCCTAGTGCAGCTGGAAGTGAGATAGTGTCCTCCCACGATGACGGGAAAAGTGGTTATATCCCAAGTGCAGTAGGAAATATAGCCTGTTGAACACAAGAGTGGATCTGAGAATTGTTAAATCAAAGCAAAAAGCGTGACAGCCTTTCCACACCAGAAATAACTGACAGCAGGAATCATAGCCCTGGAGAGCTGCATCAACAGAGGAGGAGAGAGTGCAGCAAGAATAACGCGAGGAGCAACAATCAGCGAGGAACAACCGGCTGTAATAAAATGGAGAAAGAAGACAGCTGCATCTCAAAGGGAGCGGCCAGACCCAGAACAGTGTGAGGGAGACATCCCAGACAGAACTAAAGGAGTCATAGCCCTAGATGAGCAGTCACAGCCAGATAAGAGAAGGGATGAAAGGGCACCAAGGACACTGTAGAGAGCCAGATAATACCTGAAGTCCTTTCTGTCAGCCTGCTGCATGCTTTGAAGTGTGCTGGTTGAAGATTCTGGCAGCAATCAGAGCAGGCAAGACCAGTATGATGGAGTGTAACTATAAAAATACCCCCAATAGAATATGTCTTGGCAAGTGACAAACAATAATCAAAACAAGGAAGAGGATGACTCGAATAGGGAAGAATATTCCTTTTTTTCCTTCCCTATAAGCAAAATTAACTTCAGCAGTGAGCTCAGTTACTGGCCCTGGCTTTGTAATGCAAACAATTCATTATATCCTAAACCTTTGTATGTATAATTTCCTTTTCCTTCTTAACTGTATGCCACTTCTTTAAAAATGCTTTTTCCTGCTTTCTCTGTGGAGTGATGGAAGAAGGATATATTTCTAACAGTAATAAAGGGAGACCGTGATCCCTGCCTCCTCTCAAAGGTAATGTTCTGCATTAGGAAATCCGTTCAACTAAAAATTTGCACAAAGAAAAATGCTCAGCTTCCCTGTATGTTGCGCTAACAGTTCTGGCAAAGGAGAATTTAAGAAATTGCAAGCAGTGCCTTGCTCACCTTTTTGAGTGTAATTCTCTTTGAAAATTTACAGCATAACGTATTCTGCAAGAATGTGGAAGAACAGGAGGGCTAACTGCAGTCGCTGGAAAGGCTTTCTAAAAACTTTGTGCTTTTTACTTCTGTTGCTCAGGCCCTGGGAAGGATATTGGCACTGTAATGACAAAATAAAACACCCCCCCACCCCCCCACCCCGAAACATGTATTCTTCCCAGTAAGACCGGGATTAGTATCAGAGAGAAATCCACTCAGTTCGTGAGTGCAATGAAATTGTGACAATGTGCATCTATGAAGTCGCCACAGAAAAGTGAGAGCAGCTCATTAACAGTGAAAGAAATACTAGATAAATACTTATAAATAGTAAAATACAGTAAAATAGGTTTTATTTTTAGTTATTCACTTAACTAAATCAATAACATAAGATGGTGTCCAGCTAGTTAAAAGTCTTACGATACAATACGGGTGGCTTTACAACCCACTCCCTTACTGCAGTATAAAGGGAGAGCTTTTTGTTCTCCCTGACTGACTGAGCCGTGATGTCATCTGGGAATGCCATTAAGTCCTGGGTGCGCGTTTGCGTGATGCTGGTTTCTGTTCCATGACTTGCAAGTGCAGCAGGTCAGTGCCCAGGGTGCAGAAGGAGCCATTGTAACAGAGGAAGTATCTTGTAATGAAAATAATTTCTTTCTGTTTAGATAAAAAGGTTGAAGGTCATTACTGCTTCCAATATGAAAGCCATGGAAGCTCAGAGTTGGTGAAACCTTTATGTTCAAGTTCAGAGGAGCCCCAAGAGTGCCTGACTTAAAGTATGCGGGCTGTCCCACTCCAGCCAGTGGGTGCTAGCACGTAAAACTAGGCAGGTGCCTCAAGATACTTAACATACCTCTCTTAAGGCATCTGAGCACCTTCCTGACTCAAACTGAACTGTCATTAACCTTTTACACTGTTCAGTGTATGCTAAGATAGTATTTTCTGAAGAAGAAACATAGAAGCCACTGTGTGTGGTATATAAACAGCTACACACCTACAGTGCTTCAGGAGTGTTATGTTCCCCATGCTGGGGAGAACTGTATATGAGTTTGGAAATAATAAAAATGGAGCACAAATGTTAATAAAAGCATTTTATTTTAAAGAAGAGCTCATTAGACTAGATTGCTCAGTCAAGGTAGAGCAATTGGGAAGACGCAACCTGTTGTGGTCCAAGACTGTCTGCTGCCCATTCCCCATCGAAAGGCAGCGGCAAACTGCAGCTCCCAAGGGCTGGAGGAGGTGATCAAAGCAGAAATGGCAACGGTGGCTCAAGACACTGTGCCCTGCCATCATTCCTCATACTTCTTTCCCCGACAGGGAGTAGAAGGAACAGAATAGTGCATCTGTGTCTCAGATGTTTCCATGGCTTAAAATAAAGTGTTGATAAAGGGGGGTGTACACGGAGGTACCAGCCTACACACCAGAGTTCCTGAAACGCATTTGCCTTTCCTGCTGTTCTGGCTCTACTTTGTAACGGTTATTTTCAGCAAAGGGCAAAGCAGAAAGTACCTCTGTAAGCCTGTACAGGTAGTTTCTGTTTTTTTCTCTGAAGGAGTCCAAAAACCAATGATGCCTGAGTAAAGGCAAGGGATAACTTTTGCTGACACACGTCCTAGTTCAGATCAGTAAAATGAGCAAAGATTACAAGTGTTAAAATAACTTGGAACAAATTGTAAGAATTAGAAATAGAAGATAAACTGGAGGTAATGAAAGAGAGTAAAAGGAAAAAAAATTAACATAAAAATATGATCCTTCAGGCCTGCGGGACTTCTATTCAGGAGGGAACAACCTCTGCCACACTGTTTTGTTGTTATTCTTGTCTTTTAAAGGTATGTTTAAGTACTGGATAATTTCTGAAGCTTAAAAGAGGTATTCAAAGAGAGAACATAGAATGGCATGTTTAATTACAGTTAGTTGCAGATCAGTCTTAGGCAAATGGATTGAGATTCTTATGTGGTGTTTAGTGAATTAAAAACCCAAGAACATCAATTTTCATGCTTCATGGAAACAAACCTGGTCAAACAGATTTCAATCTTTGATGAGATTAAACGTGTGGTTGGTAAAGATAAATTGTGTTGAGACATAGACTTTTAAAATCTTTGTTTCATTATGGCATAATACTCTAGTTAAAAAAAACCCAGTGCTATACCATATCACTACAGAACACATTGGCTGGATTAATAGATAGCTATCAGATCATACTGATCCCCAAGGTAGTCTTCAATGGAGAATCATCTCAAATTCTGAGTTTTATTTTACCTAATTTGCTTTTGGATTCTCTGTGGAGCTGGTTGGTAAAATGGTGATGCATTTCCTCTTTGAAGTGAAGTAACTGTGACCATGTCAACACTTCTGTAAGTATTCATCATAAAAGGGAAGACCTTTGTCCATTACTCTTAATCGAAAACAGGGATTTGTGGAGCCTGTTTTATTATTACAAGAGATTCTTAATACACAGGATTTTAAGATGAACTAGTTTATTCACTACTTACTTAAATTTTGGTGATGGCCTGTCTGTGTAAATAATTTCATTAACCTCTTGTGTCTGTCCATCCTTGAAGACTTCCTCATATGAGCAGTTAATGAAAAAATATAACGTGCTTTTGTCCTTGTCAGTGGTGTCAGAGCATGTAAGAGAGATTTTGGTGGTGAGGCGAAATAAAACTCTTGTTGTAAATGGAGTTCCGATAGCATTTTGTCTAGGCAACTGATACTTTTTACTATTCAAGGAAAATGATGTGACAATATCCACCTGAAGAACATGATTAGTTATGGTCATTTACCCCTGAATTTTGTTCTTTGTGTCATGTTCCTAAAATTTGCAACAGAATTTATGTCTAAGACAAACATTTCACCAAAGCTCATCTTACCATCTGACCATTTTGGTATTATCCAGCCCTAGAACAGCTGTGTTTGTCAGAATAGAAAATGATTATGATTTCCCAGTGAAAAGCTCTCCTTGAATATAATGTTGCTTTTTCAGTGATGTTTTGGCATCAGATAAATGGCCTCACAGTCTATAAAAACAACATAAGATGCCTTTATGCATTTTTAATGATTTAGCACAGTACATTACAGGTTTATAGGTATATTTGCTGATTTTAAAAGTATTGGCTCATCCACACTCTAAGTAGAGTTTTAAAAATAGTGTAAGTTTAATTTGCTTATTAAATGAGCATCAACAGCATGTTAACTTGTGGGTGTGCTGTCATGGTTTAACCTCAGCCAGCAGCTAAGCACCACGCAGCTGCTTGCTCACCCCCCCACCCCCCAGTGGGATGGGGGAGACAATCGAAAAAAAAAAAAGTAAAACTTGTGGGTTAAGATAAAGACAGTTTAACAGGACAGAAAAGGAAGGGAGAAAAAAATATATATACAAAAGAAGTGATGCACAATACAATTGCTCACCACCTGCTAACCGGTCCCCAGGCCAACTCCCCCAGTTTATATACTGGGCATGATGTCACATGGTATGGAATACCCCCTTGGCTTGTTCGGGCCAGCTGTCCTGGCTGTGTCCCCTCCCAGCTTCTTGTGCCCCTCCAGCCTCCACTGGCAGGGCAGTGTGAGAAGCTGAAGAGTCCTTGACTGAGTATAAACACTGCTTAACAACAACTAAAACATCAGTGCGTTATCAACATTCTTATCCTAAATCCAAACCACAGCGCTATACCAGCTACTAGGAAGAAAATGAACTTTATTCCAGCCAAAACCAGGACAGTGTGCACTGCTTGATAAGCAAATATCAATTGGAAATTCTGTATTACTTTAAAAAGTAAAGAAGATAAATGAGGGACTTTTTTATCTAGTCTCTACTGTTAAAATCAAGTAGGGATAGTTTTTTTGGACTCCTTTTAATGAATGTAGTCTCTTACTTTTTAACAATTTAGTACCAAGTGCAGGGAAGCCAGTCAGAGCCAAATTCAGCCAAGTACATAGTTACTTGCTTAATTTTATGTGTGTAAGCTGTGGAATTTAAGTTGCGTTGCTTACATGCTTAAGGTACTTCAGTGTCACTAAATGATGGCCTGGACTAAGACCTTCAGGATTAGGCTCGTATTATCACACTTTGGACTAGTATGCTGCATAGTTTGCATATACCTATCTCCGTCCTTCTTCTTACGGCCTTTACGTGGGTTTTCCAAAGGGAAAGCCTCTAGGAATTCATTTGAACATTTTACGTTTCTGCCACAGGGCGGAAATCATAGGCACATGTTTACTCATTTACATTCTGTTATCCTCATCAAATAAGGAAGCATTCATACTCATCAAATTCACATGCATTAAGCTTCATTTTTCTTCTAGTATTTGGAGATGCCATTGGAGAATACAGAAAATAGCCAGGCCGGTGTATTACAGTGCTCAGTTTCTGAAAATGAAAGAGGGATTTAGTGCTGGTGACTCATGATACACTCTAATTAATTCCCTGAAAAGAATTTCTCGGTGAGTACTTCTGCAGTTCCCAGAGATGAGATATTTTGGATAGAGACAGTTGAAGAATTCCAGAGCAGGCTTTGCAATTATCTCCGCTGTTACGGCTTGATAGAAGGACTTTAGCAGAGGTCTCTCAGGAGCCCACCGCAGTACTGTGTTGTAACTGATGGCATGAACAGGACACTCTTGTTCCACAGCTATCAGGGAAAGGCTGCATACCATGAAAGATGGTTCAGATGACAAAGGTAGGAAGGTAAAATCCATTTCAGCATGACCTTCTGAGTGGGAACTGAGGAATGGTTGGACTTCTCTTGGGGAAAAAGGAAAAAAGCAAAGAGGGTATGGTGAATATGTTTGCTTAAGGAAGGACAGTTTAAATGCAACACCTGGCTTTGAAAGTGGTTACTCAGTTTTCAGTTGTTCTTACAGGAGAACTAAGGGATGTCTGTTGATTTGCTTAAGGTCACACCAGTCGCTCAACAGACACTACAGCCAGACTTCTCCCATCTCTTGGTCGTCGTCTTTAATGTGCTGAGGGTAACAATTCAGTTAATTCAGTGCACTACATGTAGGGTAACACAGCAGCTCAATTGACCAAGTTTTTAAATAATTCATTTACACACATATACACTATTCTGTATCTACGTTTGAGCAAATTCTGCAGATGTGACTTAGTCAAAACATATTTTTTGTGTTAAATTTCTCCAGGATTTGACAGATTTCATTTTGCTTTTTAATTTTATGTAAGAGTTCTTTTTTAAGTGTCACATTTTTGCTACATGTTTGATGTACATTGTTCTTTCACTTTAATTCATGCTGTGTTTTTCCCAATAAGCTAAATTTCATGGGGCATCCAGCTGTGGTTGCTTAGTACCAACAAAGAATGATTGTTTTGGAAAACGTGACTTGGATATTACTTGTTGGCTAGTGTTCACATTACAAAAATAATGTGCAAATGTGCATTCTTTGTATGAGTGCTTGGTAATATGCTCTTCTAATATTTAAAATGAACTTAGAATCACAGAATTATCTAAGATTTTGAGAAATAAAGAATAATGTATGAATTCAGGAACTTTGAACTGAAATGAAATTATACTCATTTACTTAAGAACCCATTTGATTGTGGATACCCTTAGGCTTCTATTTGACAGAATACTGTAAAAATATCTTCAACATTTTTAAGAAAAAAAACCAACCCGCATGCTGCTTTTATTACATTTGCAGTTCTAAAAAATCTTTCTTCAGCAAATTTCATGAAGAAAAGATTCAACTATTATTCAAAACATATTAGCCAAAATTTGAAAGTTGTTGTGTGATCTTAAGTGATTCTGCTAAGGTAGTTTATGCCCGACTTGAGTGTATACAGGAGGTATGGCTCTGGCTTACTGGGTGAGGGGCCGCGTCGTGGCCAAAGTGTAAAAGGGGGACTCAGATTTTTAAGGATATAGCGGAGAAGTGCAATGAATTATTTGTATTGGACTTTCCTGCTGAAGAATGGGTTGATTCCCATGCTCAGTTTAGTCTTTGTAACAGGTAGGTTGTAGGAACTATCAATTTGAGGTAGGTATATGGGAAACAATAACTAAAAGAGGTCAATTAGTTTTTAGGAAGTCTGCAGAGCTGGGTGGCGTCCACCTGCACCTTCTGAAGGTAACCAGATGTGGAGCTGCAGAACTTCTGGCAATGGGACGTAGACCATCCTTGCAAAAGGCCACTGTGCTGGAGAATTGCTGGGGTAATGTATGGAAAGGGCTCCAGGAGAAGTCCTAGGAGCTATAGGCTGATGAGTTCAGCTTCCTTCTCCAGCTAGGTGGGGACTTCATAGGATATAAAGAGTAAGATAACTGAGCATGTGGATAAACATGACAGTCTTGCCTGGACGTAACTGCTGCAAAGGGAGATTCTGTCTCACTAACCAGCTGGAGTTCTTGGGGGGAATCAGCAGACACTGGATTTAAAAAAAGTCTTTGACAAGGCACCTCGCCTATAGCTCAGGGTAAGTAGTTGAAGGAGGAAACTATTTAATGTGTGTGACTCATGACCGATTCATTAAATAAAAGAATACTAGTATATGTCAGGTATATATTAGTAGCTATCAGACTTTGTATATTGATTCTCATCTTAAATCAAGAGCTCTTTATGAAAGAATGGTACCTTTGTGAGTGCCTGTGTGTGGTCTGAGCCTTGTTTCAATCAATGAAGATGAAGGTGATTATAAGATATTATTATTGATAATAATAATAGCTCTGACAATAATATGAATAAAATCTAGTGTAACTGAGGTAGAGGATAGAGTAACTCATATTTCCCTTAGCTAGAGAGAAAGTAACCCTAATCTTGAACTGCAGGTATACCAGCATACAGAAAAATAACTGTAGGCCTCCTATCTGTATCCCATTGTATTTGAAAAACAAGCAGAGCTATTACATATTAATCAAGACTGATTTTGAGCTGACTACTACACAATAGAATAATGTTAATAAATCACCTGTATTCAATGTTGCTTTTGGGTTTGTTTTTAAATGAGAGAAGAAGCAGCAAAATGGATGGGTGGAGGTTTTGTGGAAAATTGATATATTAAATTTTTTTTAATTTTTTTTTTAGAAATTCAGTTACATAGTTTTTGTTGGTAGTCCAGTGCTCGTCTCCTCAGTAGCTCACTCTGCACTTACACTTTTGATACCACAGTGCTGTTTTTCATACCAGAATACTTCCTGATTTTAGTTTTTGTGTCACAAAAGGGATCGTTCTGAACTAAATCAAAATAAACAGCTCTCATTCCTATAACAAGGATGGCAAGGCAGACATTCAGTGAAGAAGAGATATATTGAGGTCTGTGTAATTATTATTACTGATACGTGGCATTACGTGGGATAAACGGATAGGTGAGCCTGCAAGGTGCTATCTCAGACCGCAAACTGAGGGAGGTGTTTTTGCAGTGTTTACGCTTTCCCATTTTCTAAGGTTGCTCCGTAAGTTGCAGGATAAAATATCTTCAGAGGGATTCATGCCATCTCACTTGGGATGTTCCCTGTGTAGACTCCTGCAACTGACTTGTCCCCTAACCTCCCTGTATCATCAGTGAAGATAACCAGGCACTTTTAGGGTGAAATTCATCTGTCCTATTTTAGGTACATGTCTTTGGATGAGATGAATCAGGATGAGCTGAAGTGCTTGTTTCTCTCTCCGTT
This sequence comes from Harpia harpyja, assembly GCF_026419915.1. Lineage (NCBI taxonomy): Eukaryota > Metazoa > Chordata > Aves > Accipitriformes > Accipitridae > Harpia > Harpia harpyja. The sequence goes on along the minus strand of NC_068962.1, from coordinate 14,510,176 downwards.
GCCTTTAAAGGGAGTCTAGGCAGCTGGCTCAGCTGTATAGAACCGAGGAAGCATCAGATAGCTACAGTGTAGGCATCTGCATTCAGTCAGATGAATCTCAATCCTACGGTTAGAACAAAACCAACAAAACACACAAAAGCAGAACCAAAAATAAAAAAGAAGTTGATGTTCTAGGAAAAAATGACAAGTTTTGGTGGGAAGGAGGATGGAAGACCAATGCTTTTTCTAGGTCAGCCTTTTATGGTCTTTTTTCATTCCCCCACTCCAACTCATTTACAAAACCATAGATTATTTCACCCTCAAAAGAGTCAGCTGTAGTTCACAGTTTCTGTTTTGTGTTGGTGACATTTTTCTCTCATGAGCACGTTTTAGAATTCAGACATAATTTTTGGTCCTTAAAAGAATAGTGCTGAATGAGTTACCAGCTCATTTGTATCTTTTCACACGTGGCCCCTTGCCCTTGCCTCCTAGCTTCTGTATAATCCTATGTGCTGGTTTACTGATTTTTGTATTGTTCCCTTCACTGCAACTGCTTCACCAGTTTGTTATTTTAAGTGCTTTTCTTTGCAGTCTGCTCGGTACAGAATATCCACCTTCAGCTAGAAAGCACTCTCTTCAGGGCCCTCTCTCGAATACCTACCGTTGCTGGTTTTCTTATATGAAAGTATGACAAGGTAGAATAAACTGAGATATATGTTATTCAACTGTATATATAGAAAAGGATGGTGTCACACCAGTTTTATATCTCCGCAATTCAGAAGTTCTTGGGAACTGCTTACTAGTACAGAACTTTTGTAAGAGAGTGGGGAATCAGTCTCTGTATGGCCTTTTTGGACAGTGCAGTTGAATTCATCTCACCTCACTTTAGATGTCTGCAGTGCAGATAAGTACATATAAGCTAGTCACCCAAGGCTACTTTTGGAGTAAATTACAAGAGATGGGTGCTTTTAGGGTACAATTCTCCCATCTCGAGGTCTGCTTTAAGATGACATGAGGTGTACCCAGAAATGACTGGTGCTGTCCATTGACTGTAAAGGAAATCTAAACAACTAAAGTAATTGTAGACACAGACCCTACAGATACCTGTATTGAGTCAGCTGTATCGCCTCCTATGTGGCTGTATAACAGTACTGTGTTGTCTGCAGTAGTCAGATTTTTGTGGGTTCACACATGAGACTTACATTTTTTTCCTGTTAAAGAAAATTCCATTTGGTACTTTCTTTTGTATAAGAAATGATTACAGGATGCAAGTTGCAAGTGAAACAATTAATTTAAGAATTCAGGTATAATAAAATTGGATCATTCAGTAAGTCAGAGAATTAAATTAACTTACAGTAATTGTGACCTGTAGTGGTGCCACAGGATCAAAAAATGTAGGAGTGGGTCTTTAAAAATTAGTTTCATTTAACGTTATTTTACGTTGGCATGGAGAGAATTTGAATGCCTTAACTGTGACTCTGCGTTTTGTAGATTTCAAAGACAAGTTCAGCTCACATATAAAGGAATTTTGCTCCTAATTTTAGTTATGGATGGTCTTTACCATGGTGTGAATGTGCAAACAAGTTTCTTCAGGGAAAGGAAGAGCATAAACTTACAGCACTTCAGCCAGCGTTGGCTAATTGCCCATAAGCATGCCTTTTCCCCAAGAACACTTTGCAGAAGAAGGCTGTGTATGCAGTTAATTTCCATGGAGTAGCCAACATGCTCCACCTTCCTTTCCTATAGCGGTGGAGTCACAGTGCTGAGGAAGTTTTGACTGTGTCATAGGTTATATGAGGAGCATGCTGGGTGATCTTTGGCAAATAATTTCACTATGATGTGCCTCAGTTTCCCTTTAATTTGCAGGATATTGATATCAGTGTCTTACGAAGCACTTACGAGATCTGCTAATGAAGAGTGCTTCACCAGAGCCAGGTAGTGCCATTAATCATTGACTGAATATCTAGTGTATTTGTCTGAGTAGACTTTTATTAAGATGGGGTACAATAGCTTAAGGTGAGTCAGATTTTCCACTGGCAGGAACATGGGTACGTTTTTTGAATAGGAAAGAATTGCTTTCCGCTAGACCTGTTAAACCAATGTGTTTTACCTCTTGAGGAGGTACTGAGTCATCCGCTGCCTGGAGGAAAGCACTTAAATCATCAATAAATAGCTATTCTGCCCTGTAGGAGAGCCGGGTTCACTTCTCAAGACTCCATATGTCATTCCTCGGTTGGACAAATGTTGGCAGAGCAGAAGTGGCCCTGAGAATAAAATGGGGAGCGGATCGGTTGCATGTCAGGGCGTTCAGGGAACGATGCTGACAGGTTCCAGAGGGCATCCTTTGCAGCAGGACGGATGTGTTGTGGTTTAGGATTTTTCTGTAGGTTTAGGTCTAGGTCAGAGAAGCTTTCAGAGGGTGTGGAAGCATAGGTCCTCTGGACTCCATCTAGTTCACTGCTTGCTAGGTGGATAGGCAGTGAAAATGCTAGCACATTGGGCCGTTCAGATGACCCCAAGGCTATGTATTCTATTACTCCTGTAACTGAACTTACTGCACATACCTTCTTTACCTCCCAGGACCCTCTGGTAAGGGTCATCGTCCAAGCTCCTCTTTTTAGTAAGCCCCTCTTCCTTATGCCAGTTACTCTGCATACCTCTTGCTTTTTATCCTTCTGCCTGCAAACCTATTTCTCTTCATTTCCCAAGTGCCAGTATTTGCTGCTTTTCCTTCCCAGAGCTGGGAATGTATTCATTGCTTCTGCTCTTACGAATGCATCACTGTCCTCTCTTCTGCTTGCTCTTAAAGTGCAAGAAAGATTAAATGAGTGGTTTCCTCCCATTTCTTTTCCCTCCACACCAAGGGCTGCATTTACTCCTGTTTCTCCTCCCTTCTCCCCAAGACATTTTTTTCCTCTTGAGGTTCTCTGTTTTTCTGTTTTCCCCTTTTTCTTTAGAATCCCCTTCCCCTTCCCTTCCTGGCATTTGCTTTCCCTGTGTGGGGAAGATGGCAGAACTGGGACAAGCATATCATTCTGGAAACTGTAAGTAGGACTTCTGCGTTTCCTGAAGGTAATTAATTGGTGGAAAGTAATTCTGAAGTAGCTGTGAAAAGGCATCGATCCTGAGAGACTAGTCCTGCCTTTGTGCCTTGGATTTCTTATTCAGTCTTTGCTTGCTTTTTTATTTTGTTTGCTGTGTAAAGCCCAGCCATAGTTCCATCCAATGTGTGGCTGTCACCTGTGAGAGGAATTCTATAATTTTTTTACGTGTATCTGACAGTTCTTGGCCTCTGGATAGAAAAAGACTCTGTGAGCAACATCATATGAAGGTATTTGCTTCCTTGCTTCTCACAGCAATCAGTAGAGTTAAGGTGCCTATATAAATATATGTCCATTGCTACAATGTGAAATCTAAACTGTGAGAAAAAAACAAGGAGACCCTGGAATACTAACAAGTGAATAGGAAAAGGGATGTGTGATGAGTGAAAACATGTCTTTGTTGTTAAGGATTTAGGCTGATCTTTATATATTTTTGGTTCTGCTACAGATGTTTTGGGTTGCCCTGCCCAAGTTACTTACAGGATAAATAGGATTTATCTATTTGTTAGATTTTTTTTCTCTTCTCTTTATCTGCTTAGACAGATTTATCTGCTGTTTATCTGCTTAAACATCTCTGAGAACTTTACTCATTCTGTTCCTCTAGTAAAATAAGGGTAATAATGCTTCCTGACCTATTGTCTTGTCTGTTCAGGTAATAACCTGTTTCGGCAGGGATTATTTTCTATGCTGCTGTGTGTTCCAGACTTGATTGGTCTCCCAGTAAGATTATGTACCACCATAAAAACATCGCATAGTTGTTAATGATGCAAACACCGTCTTTTGGCTTATCCACTGTTCAATTCTTCTAAGCAACTACAAACGTCTCCTCAATTAATGATTTTTTTTCTTTCTTTTTTGCTTCAGTTACTTTACTAACTATATATCATTTGTTGTTGCTGCCTATGTGAAGAACTTGTGCCATTTTCTTACAATTTCCCAGTAATTTATGAATCTTTTTGATTTATGTCATTATTTCAAATGTTGGTTATTACAGATAATCCCTTTGGTACTTCAGAAATAGTCACTGTACAAAAAATCAGTGGAACATGTGTAAAATGTTCTAAAAATTGGACAACTGTTAAATTCCAAAACTAATCTGAGCTTTAATCTAGCAGGAAAATGCATAAAATCTTGTTTTGAAAGCTGAAGCTAGAGAAATTCAAATTAGTAAAAAGATGCACATTTTCACTGTGAGAGTAAATATTAGTGTGACATGTTATGTAGTACTGTGAAACATTTTCATGTTCTTGAATCTTCCTAAAATAGATCCTATTGTGTAAAGAGGAGCAATAGGGTTTTTGCTTAAATTACTGTTTGACCTCTGTTAATGCAGGAAGTCAGATTACATTGTTGTAATAGTTCTTTTCGTTTTAGAACCTTTGAATTTTTGAATCTGTGAAATGATTTGGGTTTTTCTATTTTCTAATTGAGCATTAGCCTAATTCCTGGACCTACATCTGTAGCTGAGGTTGTTGAGTTCTAGCATCACGTTTTCTTACGGCCTTTGATTCACTGTCTTTAAATCCAAAGTTTAAATCAATCCGGATCTGCAAAGATGTTTCTGCTTGAAATAGAGCACTTGTGCAAGGGGAAAATACACAGCAATTGTGGTTCTGAAAGGGAGTGAGAAAACAAAAGGAATGCCTTAAAGAAAGCTACTCTGGCAAGTGTCTATCTGTTTCTTGGTGTAAGTACTGAGAATTAGAATCACCTGTGGAACAAAAGAAATTTTTTAGATGTCTGCTTTGCCTGAAGGGGCAAAGGGATAAGAACTGGTATAAGTAGAGAAAGAGTGTTATACAAGTACTTACCTCTTTGCATGACAGTCTGGGAAATAAGCTGACTATTAATAAGTCAAATACGTATATCTACATCTTATAATATTCTTATGAAAATGATCCACTTCCAGATCATCAGATCTTGAAGGCTTTTACAAAGGAAAGTCGTATCACTAAGTCCTGATTTACAGTAGTATAACGGAGGTAAAAATATTATCACTGTGGTAGAATTTAGCATGGACATTATTTTTTGCCCTCATTTAAAACCGTGCAGTACTGCTGAGTGCACAGAAGGGCTGGGGGCAACCAGCTGTGGAGCTCACACATCCCTGCTCCAGCAGTGGAGAGAGTGTGTTTTATGACCTGTGTCTTATTCAGTATATGGGGCAGGATATTAACAATGCCAGTCTACTTACTCACTTTTCCTTGTAAGCATTTGCATTATCTTCTCTCTCTCTTTTTCATTCCAGCACAAATAAAGATTGTATTGATCATGGTGTTTCCAAGATGATAGTGTTGGATGGAAACGCCTACTTCAGGTTGTTATTATCGTGTAATGTTGATATGCAAACCCGGTAACTTCTTTTTTTCTCTATCATTTCCCACAGGGTGCAGCTCTAATTCGAATGTTGGCTAACTTTATGGGTCACTCTGTGTTTCAAATGGGCTTACAAGTAAGTAAAGGCATTTCTGTCTTTGTGTAGGTGTGCATTTCTAGCAGTTTCTCTTGCTCTCTCTTTTTTCTTTTAAAACTATATTTGCATCTATTTGTGGAGATGCTTCTTTACTTCAGGACCATCTGAGGCACCAACACATCCCTAAAGCTGAATTTGATGGAAGACACTGAGTAGCGTAACACACATTGCGGTGCCGCCAGTTTCACCTATATTTCTTGGTGTATCAAGTGATTGCAGTTTAACTGGCACATTGTTTTGTGTCCGTTTTGTGTAGATTGCCACATAAACCCCATTTTGTCCATGTGACAACTGTGTGAAGGGCTAGCTGAGGAGAGAGCTACTTCTTTTCAATTACATTTGCATGCAGGTATAACAAATAATAACAAATGATGTCAAGCCAGCTAGAAAATACACAGCCCTAAAACTAGTAATGCTTTTCAGATAAATATTTTTGCCTTCCCTTCCCCCCCTAGCAAAATCCTTGAGCTTTATTTTTACCTTTGATAAGCATGGAGTGCTTTCTGCCTTAACGATGTTTTGAAAACTCACTCTGCCTTTTAAAAGAAATTTAGAGAGGTAACATTTCTGTACAAAGAGAAAGAAATTCAACATGCTGATTACCAAGGATGAACTCTTTTCAGCAATAATTCAGTGCAAATGAGTGTTTCGTAAACTATTTAAAAACAAACAAGCCAAAGCATAAAAAACAATACGACTCCCTCTATTCCATTGAAATCTGCTTGTGTAAATCATGTTACAGGCAGCTGTGATTGATGAATTATGTATGATGCAGCCTGCTACTTAGAAGCGTCCTTTAAAGTAAATTGATGTTCACCTGAAGTACAATTATGCTAAGATGGAAAGAGCAATCAATCTTATCTGTTCTTAGTAAGCTTTTCATTTTGAAATTTAAATAAACTCTGTCTAGGATCAGGTCATTTTTTAACAGAATAATTCTACCTCTAACCAAAATAAATTGGAAGATAAAATATAAAACAAAAGTTAAATAAATGCATTGGTTATGTCAGAGAAGTGTGTTCCATTCAATAGGCAATGAAAGGAAACCTGCTGGGGAAATACAGCTTTTTGGAGAGTTTACAGGACTTTCAGGGCTTGCAGCATAACTTACTCACAGGACCCAGTTGGATCATTTTCCTAGTTGTAACATGAGGTCACAGCAGTTAGATAATCTTCTTATCCAGATAAGAAATCTTGAAATCATAAGTTTCCTTCATAAAATCTTGTATATGTCAAGGGTGAAACCCTCATCTCATTTAAGCCAGTAAGACTTCTGTCCTTAGTCCAGCAAACTCCATATTCCAGCCAGAAACTTCTGCCTGCACAGATCCATTCATATGGAAATTCAGTAGCAATTTCCCCAAAAAAGCATTGCACTCAAGGTTTTAGAAAGGGAAAGTTTTAATAGGTGCATCTCAAGCCTCATTTTTCTATTTTCCTCTATGTTTGCCTGAGAAATAACAGTGTGCAAGTTGTCCTGAAATGAATTTAGAAAAGTTCAGATCAAAGAATAGGGATATGCAGGGATTAAGTAATCATAATTACCATACAGTTGTAATGGAGCTTTGTTTTTTGATTTGAGTGGTTTCGTATTATTTCTGCTTTTCACGGGTTCTGCTCTAAATAGAAACTCTTCTGTTTGCTAATGAAAGTCTATGAAAAATCTAACTGTGAAAATCTGACTAGTGAAAGTCTTGGCATCAGTTCAGTAGGAAGATGATATTCTAACTTCTTTTATAAAAACTGTTTGAAATCCAGACAGAGATTTTCCATGTGTATGTCTCCAAGTTGAACAAAATAAAACATAAAGTTCATAAGCTTGTTCATAAGCTACAAATTATACAATTGGAAATGTCTGTCAATCATTTAATTCTTTGTGTTTTGTGGATCTAATGAAATAGTGTTCCTGCACTGTAGAGTTGGGAGGATAGCTTTGCTAATGATAAGGGGAACTGGAGGACTAATTAACCCTTTCTATTACGCATTCATTTAGGCTTTTTAGCTCTTTAGCCCTGGTACCATCTCTTGGGGTTTAGCATTATGTTGCCTTGAATCCAGTTTTACCATGGAATTCTAATATTCAACTAAATGGCCTTTCTTACGGATAGCTGCAAAATCAAGTGTTACTACTATTTATAAATCTCTGCAAATAATGAAAACTCTGAAAGTGCACTTGATGGTTCATTCCTCCTGGGTTATTCTAATGGCTTGCTGGGTAACTGAGTTCTGAAGGAACTTCACTTTATCTTATTTGCTTTGTTTTTCGTTAGCCTCCAGTACATGGAGCACATCAGTGTTAACAGAATCACAGAATCATAGAATCGTTTAGGTTGGAAAAGACCTTTAAGATCATCAGGTCCAACCGTTAACCTAGCACTGCCAAGTCCATCACTAAACCATGTCCCTAAGTGCCACATCTACATGTCTTTTCAATACTTCCAGGGATGGTGACTCAACCACTTCCCTGGGCAGCCTGTTCCAATGCTTGACAACCCTTTCAGTGAAGAGATTTTTCCTAATATCCAACCTAAACCTCCACTGCCGCAACTTGAGGCCATTTCCTCTTGTCCTATCACTTATTACTTGGGAGAAGAGACCGACCCCCACCTCACTCCAACCTCCTGTCAGGCAGTTGTAGAGAGCGATAAGGTCTCCCCTCGGCCTCCTTTTCTCCAGGCTAAACAACCCCAGTTCCCTCAGCCGCTCCTCATCAGACTTGTGCTCCAGGCCCCTCACCAGCTCCGTTGCCCTTCTCTGGACACGCTCCAGCAGCTCAGTGTCTTTCTTGTAGTGAGGGGCCCAAAACTGAACACAGGACTCGAGGTGTCACCTCACCAGTGCCGAGTACAAGGGGACGATCACCTCCCTGCTCCTGCGGGCCACACGATTTCTGATACAGGCCAGGATGCTGTTGGCCTTCTTGGCCCCCCGGGCACACTGCTGGCTCATATTCAGCCGGCTGTTGACCAGCACCCCCAGGTGCTTTTCTGCCGGGCAGCTTTCCAGCCACTCTTCCCCAAGCCTGTAGCGCTGCGTGGGGTTGTTGAGACCCAAGTGCAGGACCCGGCACTTGGCCTTGTTGAACCTCATACAGTTGGCGTCACCCCATCGATCCAGCCTGTCCAGATCCCTCTGTAGAACCTTCCTACCCTCCAGCAGACCAACACTCCCGCCCAACTTGGTGTCCTCTGCAAACTCACTGAGGGTGCACTCGATCCCCTCGTCCGGGTCGTTGATAAAGATATTAAACAGAACTGGCCCCAGTACTGAGCCCTGGGAAACACCACTTGTGACCGGCCACCAACTGGGTTTGACTCCATTCACCACCACTCTTTGGGCCTGGCCATCCAGCCAGCTTTTTCCCCAGCAAAGAGTACCCCCGTCCCAGCCATGAGCAGCCAGTGTCTCCAGGAGAACGCTGTGGGAAGCGGTGTCAAAGGCTTTACTAAAGTCTAGGTAGGCAGCATCCACAGCCTTTCCCTCATCCACTAAGCTGGTCACCTTGTCACAGAAGGAGATCAGGTTAGTCAGGCAGGACCTGCCTTTCATAAACCCGTCCTGGCTGGGCCTGATCACCTGGTTGTCCTGTACATGCCGTGTGATGGTGCTGAGGGTGATCTGCTCCATAACCTTCCCCGGCACCGAGGTCAGGCTGACAGCCCTGTACTTCCCTGGATCCTCCTTCCAGCCCTTCTTGCAGGTGGGCGTCACATTTTCTAACCTCCAGTCGGCTGGGACCTCCCCGGTTAGCCAGGACTGCTGATAAATGATGGAAGGTGACTTGGTGAGCACTTCTGCCAACTCCCTCAGTACCCTTGGGTGGATCCCATCCAGCCCCATAGACCTGTGTGTGTTTAAGTGGTGTAGCAGGTCGCTAACCCTTTCCCCTTGGATTATGGGATTCATTCTGCTCCCCTTCCCCGTCTTCGATCTCAGGGGCTGGGTACCTCCAGAACAGCTGGTCGTCTTATTAAAGACTGAGGCAAGGAAGGCATAAAGTACCTCGGCCTTTTCCTCATCCTTTGTCATTAAGTTTCCCCCCACATCCAATAAAGGATGGAGATTCTCCTTAGCCCTCCTTTTGTTGCTAATGTATTTATAGAAACATTTTTTTATTGTCTTTTACAGCAGTAGCCAGATTAAGTTCTAGTTGGGCTTTGGCCCTTCTAATTTTCTCTTTGCATAACCTCACAACATCCTTGCAGTCCTCCTGAGTTGCCCGTTCCTTCTTCAAAAGGTCATAAACTCTCCTTTTTTTCCTGAGTTCCAGCCAAAACTCTCTGTTAGACCAGGCTGGACTTCCCGCTGGCTTGTCTTTCGGCACATGGGGACGGCCTGCTCCTGTGCATTTAAGATTTCCTTCTTGAAGAATGTCCAGCCTTCCTGGACTCCTTTGCCCTTCAGGACTGCCTCCCAAGGGACTCGGTCAACCAGGCTCCTAAAAAGCCCAAAGTTTGCCCTCCGGAATTCCAAGGTAGCAGTTCTGGTGACCCCTCTCCTTACTTCTCCAAGAATCAAAAAACTATCATTTCGTGATAGCGATGCCCAAGACGGCCTCCAACCACCACATCACCCACAAGTCCTTCTCTTTTTGCAAACAGCAGGTCCAGCGGGGCCCCTTCCCTCGTTGGCTCCCTCACCAGCTGTGTCAGGAGATTATCTTCTACACACTCCAGGAACCTCCAAGACTGTTTCCTCTCTGCTGTATTGTATTTCCAGTATTAATATTATTTCAGTTCTTTTTAGTGTATTAGGTATGTCCTTAAGTGTTTCACAGATGATAAAAAAAGAGTATTCTGTAGTCTTATTACACCAGTATAAACCAAAATGAATAGCCCTTTATTTGTGTCTGCATTGAGTGTTTGTGGTTTCGTTGAAATCAAGGTATGATTCATCATGTAATTAAGAGCTACAGAATTAGAGAGGCTACAACAAATATGCTAACCTTTGGGTTAAGGAGAGGAAAAGGTAAGGTTTAGAGCAAGAAGCAAATGGGTTAGCTACCTTTTTTGTTTGTTACCAATTTTTTCTTAATCTAATTACATGCTATCACCTGGCAGGTCGACTTTTTGAAGAGCAAATCAAGATAGCTTGGGGGAGAAAAATCCCTTATATGTCAAAGAAAACAATCAATGGTGTTAAAAAGAAGAAAAAAGTTGATGAAGGAGAGTGGGGCTCTTAATTGGATGTTCTGTAACAACGAATATGAGCTGAAGCAAATGTACAAAATGTGTGTAGGTGCACATAATCCCTAACATTTCAGCAAACCGTTCTGTTGAGGACTCTGCAGGGAGGTAAAATTGTAGTAGAGATGCTCAGTTTTACAGCGTACATGGCTTTGGAGAGATTCATATCTGTCAAGAATAACTGGCCTGTTCCTATCACAGTAAATACACTGTAAAAGACCCTTGGATTATAGCGTGGAAGTTCCACAATAGAACTGCAGCCAAGAGACTACCTAGTGAAGGTATGATTTTCTGGAAGCCCTTCAAAGACATAAGATGTCTTGAATCATGTGACATTTTCAAGCAGAAGATGTAGTAACAAAGACAGAAGTTTCTCACTGTTTTCACATAGCACTCCATAGACAAAACTAAAAAAGAACATATTTGTATTGGCTGTAATGAATAATTGAATAATGACAGTAATAGCCACAGCTGGTCACACCTGCATATGAGAAAGTCACAGCTATTATTTTTGTAGAAAATGTCTAATAAGCCCTTCCTTCTCACAGTAGGTGATTTCTTTCTTTTTAAAAGTCCTGACATCTTTCATGATGTGCAAAGTTTCTTATGCTCTAGGGAAATTCAAGAGGTGCACGTCACTGAATGCCAATACTCTTCTTCCAAAGTGGTGTTGCTTTTCAGTCAAAAAGCCATTAATCAGCTAGGACAGCAATTAGAGTATGAAGAGGCTTGGTCAGCACCACTTGCTCTGATTATGTTTCTGAACTGCATGGATTGGTAGAGGAAGAAGCCATAAGTTGGCCTTATCATTCAGTCATCACTCAGGGCAGTAATATGCAATATAATATTAGATTTGTGTGCGATTTTAATCTGTAGGCTGTTGTTCCTAATCTGTGTGCTTGAAATAGATGGTTGCTTACATGACTGGTGTCACTGTATTACATTTCGTGGAAGGTTTTACTGCTTTATGGCAAGGCACCTCTTCAAGTTATCAGTGGGGTTTTTTTCATATTAAATATAGAGAGAAAGCCCAGTGATTTGAAGGTCTGGTACTTAGATGTGTGTAGAGGCACCTCCAGCTCTGTAATGAGACATTTCTGCACTGGTTTATTTAAATTTTTCATATATTTGGTTTGATTATTTTGGAGCCTCATCTCTGTTACTGTACGTTTGTCAACACTGCATTTCATTTGCCATGTGGCAGCTCATTGATCACATAGATCTGTATCCTTTTGAACTTCACTTGCTGCTTATGTATGTGTTCATCACTCACTCTGATTTAGTGCATCATCAGCAGTTTGAATTAGTTACTGTAGGAATCTCTGCTTCTGTGATAAATTAACTGCTTTTGTACTTTAGGCTTCACATTGTACATTTGGAAGAAGAATTTCCATACAGTGCTTTGGATATACACTGTCTTTTTTGGTGCTGTTGAGTGGCCACTGTATTGAAACAAATTGGTCAACCTTTCAGAGGAGCTGTCCGGGGAAATGTGACATGCAGGCTGTTAAATACAGCAAGGTTCAGATTTCAATCACTTTTTACTATCATAAAGCTGGCTAGTTAGACTTTCTTTCATCCACACTGCTTAGTATTTCCTGCTTTTTAGACACCTCTGTGCATGCCTGTGTTCTGTTTGAATTGTGGCAGTCAATGTGAAACCCTATCAGAAACTTTCTAGGTGTAAAATAAAGCTCTACTGTGCTGTTTTCCATGTTGTTTGCCACTTCTGTCCAAGAATCTAGTAGTACAAGAAATGTATTCATCTATTTCCACAGTATTATTTTATAATCTGTTTTTTACATAGTATATTAAACAGGTTTGTGTAGCCATTTTATCATACCTATTTATTATATCTTTGCTCCCAATTCACAACAGTTAGCTGTATGCTGCGGAAAATGAGAAGTCATTAGAGACTTCTTAATAGAGTTTTCTGTAAAACCAAAAAAATCAGGCACTTTAGGGTCAGGCTCAGTGAAGCAATGAGCTGTGATGCTGTCCCTGGATCAACAGTGCACGTGAAACTATCTGGGGTCTTTGTTCAGTGGGAGGATGTAACTTTTGCCACCCAGCAGGAGCGTCTTTACAGCTGGAGTATCTCTGGTGTTGCACCTGGTGCGTTTAGTAGGTGTTGAGTAAAGTACTTTTCAGCTAATTCTGCACCCATCTTCTCTGGTTTAGAAGAGCACAGAGTGTATGACCTTGGTGAACATCAAAGTATCGCCATGGGCATACTGGCTATGACCTGTCCTTAAGTTAGTTGCTACTGATCCCTTTATTTTTTAAACTGCCTCACTTCTACTGACAGTTGTCAACAAGATAACTTGAGCATGTTAAAAGCAGGACATAGGAAGTCATAGGAAATCTCATAGGAGCTGACATCACTGTTTTCTACACTGCATGTCATATGAGATTGATAACATCTTTCGCCTTTTCTGGCCCCTCAGCGTTTCTCATGCTTCTAACTTACATCACTCTGGATTTTACGTTTATATTTGTTAAATTAATTCAGTGTTATGGACTTTTTCTGTAGCTTTTTCCACCATGACTTAAGTAGGTCAGTAAAAGTTTACATGAGAAACTTCTGTAAGTTGCAGTGTCACAGTATTTTTTCCCTTTGAAAGTGTTAAGAGATGTACAGCATAGTAAGGGCCAGACTCGGATATCACTGCCAAAAACGGAAGTCCTTCCTCTAGCTCTAAGAGGATTTGAGTACACTATGTGTATAGCAAAATGCTTCTGTTTAAAGAAAAAATGTGATTAAAGATGCATAATTTAAATGTACGGTTACTGAGAAATGCTAAAGCTAATTTTATATTTGCATTCTTTTCCTTTTTTTGTACATACCTTAACCAGGATTTTTAATTATGCAATTGCCCAGTGTTTTCTACATAGGACAATGTCTGGTTCAATTCACAAAGTGGACCACACTAACTGAATTGTCCTTCTATTCAATAGTTTTGTATGCTTCTAATTAGCTTTGTAGCCCCAGTTCCTGCATTGCTGCATACAATTTTCTTAAATGCCATCCAGTATGGTATCAGAGCGCATCACCAACAGTTAGTGAACAGAAGATGTAAACCTCATAGGGAGGGAAGGGGAGGTGCTAGCCTCAATTTTATGAATAGAGATGTAGGCCCACAGAAAATTAAGTTAAAATTTGCACAAGTGTGGAGTATGCAATATGAGACGCCCGGTGCAGCACTTTTCCCTCCCGTGTGTCTCAGCACTTACGGATCGGAAGAGTTTATGTGTTCGAAGCACAGCTTCCACTGGCTTCATCATCAGGTGTGAGCACTCAGCGTGGCTGCAGCTCAGCCTCTAGGGACACCAAGGTGGACCTCCAGAAAATGTTGATCATACAATTAATGTTGCTTTAAATAAATCAATGAGAGTGGAGTGCCAGCACATTTGGGGGGAAATTGGACCAATGTGATTAAAACAAAAGATATCCAAGAAATTTGGATATCTATTTTGAAACCCAAGAAGATGTTCTGTCGAGGTATTTAGCATTATAAACTATTTCAGATATTCAGAACAGACTTCACATCGGGTTCAGTCACAGAGTCCAGCTCTGCTACAAATCAGGCCACGGGGCCAAACGTAATGCACCTGCAATTAGAGCAGCCACCCATCATGACTGCTGGTGGGTTTTGCCCGATATAACACAGGTGCTGAGCTTCTTCCTAAAATGTAGCATTAGCAGAATATTCCTGTTGGGTTATATTAACTTAACTCCTTTCCCTTCTGTCCGCTCTGCTTTTTGTCCCTGGAGCGTTTGGATCAGACTGTCGGGGACTGCGGAGAGAAGGGACACACGGGCTCTTCGCTTTCTGCTTCAGGGCCCTAACTCCCTCTAAGCTTAAGCAGCTGTGAGCCGTCGGTACGGGGAGGGAGAGGGACTCTCTAGCTGCTAGGTCACCTCAGGTTGATCAGTGGTAGGAAAAAGCATGTTCCTGAAGCAAGATGACTTTCCTTCTGACCTTTAGACCTGCGCTCCAGTGCATGGGGACAGCAGAGCTTGTCAAAGGGCAGAGTGACAAGAAAAGGTAAAATGTGATGTTTTCCGATACTTTCTGGTGTTGACTGAAATTTTGGAGACTTTCTGAAGGTAAGATTTCAGCTCAGACAGTTGCATTTTGGCCACATTGGAGGTCCCAGCAGGGAGAGTTATGAAAAGCGATAACGGGAGGTACTGCTGAACCTCAGTAGCCGGTGGTGTCCCCAGTGCCCACGTTCAGAGCAAGGTTACGGTCAGTGTCACCTTCATTAGGAGGAAATTGTGCTGTCCTTCAGCTAGGATAAAATGTTGCTTTATTGCTCCATTGCTAAAGCTTCTTACAAAAAGAAAAACAATTAGTATACAGACAGTTTACTTGTTTGTTTCCTCAGAAGAGGATTGCCCTTTATGACAATGCTACGATCAGTCACGTTACAGATACCACGTACGTATTCACGTGGCGTGCTTTCAGTGAGCTTCTCTTATTTTGTTGCATGTGAAATTCAGTTATGAATATTTTTCTCCTTCATTTTTATTATAGAAATTATTAAGAGGAAGAATGGTAGGTATGAATTCTCAGATAATGTCAGCGGGCTGAGCAGCTATTTAAGAAAATGTTTTCTTTTGGAATAAAATTATACTGTTTTCCTGACAGGAGCTCAGTGGCAACCTCGCCTCTGTTGCTATGAGGCAGCACAATGGACTTTCCAGGGCGCTGGAAGTACACGTTTTGTGTGCGATTCTGCCATCCTCGTGCAATCAAAATTTCCATTAGCTCTTTAGAAGTCAGTGGGGATATTTCCAGCACAAAGACTGTAGGATTGAACTCCTAGTTAACACTTAATACATGTCCAAAATGAAATAAATCTACTTCTGTACAGCCCAGTGGAGGACATTCAGAGAAAAGCTGAATCCCTACTGGATAAACCAGGCTGTCATCAAAACTTTCTCCTTCTCCTTCTCCTCCTCCTCCTCCCACCTCTTCCTTTCTCTGCATGTATTTAAAGTTCAGTTACTGTAGCTAGGTAGACACAGTAGCATATAGCCAGATGTAAATGCTAATGATTTTTAAGGTGTCTTCATTCTGCAAACTTAAATGCAGCTGTAGTGACTGTATTGTATGATGGTCTTTTGTGCCATGAGAAATATTTTCACAATTGATACAAACAACAAATAACTTAAAAGCAAAGTCGAAGTTTCACAGTTACTGCTTTGCTGTCTGTTATTCATTGTTACTGTACAAATGTTGCAGGTCATTATGATCTAGACACAGTGACATGCAAATCATACTTACAATAAGTTTTCTCGAGTGATTTATGGTGACCTTTTCATAGTAAGTAGCATTAATTTCTTTCCAATTCTGGGGCTTCTATAGAAAAAAGTATTACAGAAAAGTACAGCAGAGATTTTTTGCCTGGTTAGCAATCCCTGGGCGTAGTTCAAGTTAATGCAGTGGAATGAGCAGCCAACCTGTCACAATTAGCAGGTGCCATCCAAATATCTCTGAAAAACATTCCATCGTTTTTTGTGTGCATTAAAAATATATTTATTGAGCAATATATGGTTTTAGGTTCAAATGTATTATACAACCAAACAAGGCAGAACTAAAATGAATGTACAAATTCAGTTGAATATATGCAGTTCAATTTCAGAGAGTACTTTATTTCTGTAAGATTTGTTCTTAGCTCAGTAGTTTAGTACCACTACCAAATAATAGATCAAATACATTTTTCTTTAAAGCCAAGCTTAATATACTAGCAGGTGTCTCACTGCACAGCAGATACCATCAGACTGTGCTAGGCAATAACTCTGCAATCCTTCTAACTGTTCCCTTTAGACTTCGTGTGCAAACTGTTTTGCCACCAGACTGCAGTTGCTGTGTTTCAAAATGGAACCTCCTTCCTCTTCATGTTAATAGCTAATAGGTGAAGCTGAATTTTACAAGGGAAATCAACGTCTCTATTTAATAATTCTGATCTTTTAATAAGGATTCCCAGCAAAGCAGGATATATTTTAAAGTAGCTGGAAATTTGCGTAAGTACAAATTTTGAATCTGTTTTAGATGCCCCATTCCCATGGATTCACTCAGTTGCGATGCAGAAAGTGTATTAGTTGCAAAATTGCGTTTCTTACAGTGGCTTGAGGTTTGATTCTTTTCTCGTGTTGGAATGAAAATGACAGGGCCATATTGATTTCACTTGGGTTACTTCTTATTTACAGTAGTGGTCTCTTATCAACAAGAAGCAGGTAGAGCAAAGAACGTAGTCCCATTGACTTAAGGATGGCTCTTGCCTCCTCCTTTCTCTTACTGGTTTCTCTCGTGTCTCAGCCTGGATGGCGTGCTGTTTGGGACAGGATGCAGGTCCTATCTGTATCCTCTAAATGAATGTTATGCTTCCAACACCGTGGATGAGATACTTTCAACATTGCCCTAATTCTTCTCCCGCTGAAATCAATGCTAAAAATCCCATTGACCCATATAATGCCAGAAATGTCAGTTCTGCTGATCTGATTATTGGTAGAGCGTATGGGAGTGTTATGAATTACAAAGGAAAAAGGACAAAGTAAAATACTATAATCATGTGGCCTATTCAGCATCATTGGCTCTAGAGAAAATTAAGATTTATTTCCATATATGGTTCCACTATCACTCTTCCTGATTAGTAGTTATAGCTTGCTGTTTGAATGTAATGATTTAATTGCAGATATGACATGTTGACAGTGGGTATTTTCCAGTTGCTGCTGATTGTGAGCATTGTATCACTATTGTGTGTGAAAAAAAATCTAAATATACCTTTTGAAAATAAAGGGCTGGAATTTCAGCTGGTGTACATTGATGGGATTCCACTGATTTCCTTCCCTAGGTTTTTATGCATTGACTGAGATAGCAGCCCGAAGAGAAGGCAAAACACAGCTGAAGACAATACTTGCACGATGCCTCTGAAGTGTGTTGCACACCTCTAAGGCTTTTTAAAACTTTTTTTTACCTATTCGTAAGTTTGAATCTAGAAATTAGCTAACAACTTCCTGATAGTGAACATTTTAAACACTGCTTTACTGTGATACCACAATATAATTATTGGGAACATTGCAAGTGCTACTTGCTCTTAAGAATTTTTAATTGCTTAATGCAGCTAATGGTAAAAATACAGGCTGGATAAATTAGCAATTGAGAAAGCGTGATTGTATATGGAACGGATAAATTAATTCTTTTGTGATATTATTTAAAGAAAAAGACAAAAAAGATTTGGAGAAGATTAAAAAAAAATAAAAAAACCCCAGTCCTATCTGCCAGACCTGGACATCTCACAGGGACACCACTTTCAGAAAATGAAGAGACAGATAGAATTACTAATCACTTAAAATATGTTAGCCAATAAATTTCTATGTGGAAGAGATT
The DNA here is from genome assembly GCF_026419915.1 of Harpia harpyja. Lineage (NCBI taxonomy): Eukaryota > Metazoa > Chordata > Aves > Accipitriformes > Accipitridae > Harpia > Harpia harpyja. The sequence continues at coordinate 14,492,037 of NC_068962.1, read as the reverse complement.
CAACAGGTAGCTCCACTGGTATGTGTAGAATTATTTGAAATAAGGAGAAAGAAAAGATTATCCTTTAGCAGCTGTATTCTTTGATTGTTCAGTGGTGTAAAATTCTAATTCAGAGTTGTATTTTTAATGCCAAGTAAACAAGGTTTAAGCTGTGTTTATACAGGGACGCACAAAAGTTCATTCAAAGTACCTGAAGGTGTGAACTGTGATTGGATTAGTTAAACGTCATTGTAGCCCCATATGGGCACTTTCAAAACTGAAGTTAACTGTTATTTCATTTACTTTGGTTCATGATAGTGTTTTCATTGTGACTTGAAGTCGCTCTGCATTTAGTCTACTTCAGTTCTGAATGACAGTGTCCATACATAAGGTTTAGTGAAGTTTAACTATTTCACTGTAAAAATTAGCTTGTTGATGAGGAATGATATCATCAACCGTTAGTCGAACATTTGAAAAGAACATTTGAGCATCACTTTTAGAGAAATGCCCTTCAGAAGAATCTTTTTGTTTCCCTTAAATGTGATCCATTGATAATCTTTCTTTTAACTGTCTTCTGAAATCACCACTGTGTTTCTTTCTGTCTGGTCTCTTCCGTAATACTCAGCGCATACTTGGACGGGACGCTGGCTTAGGGAACCACCCTTCTGTTTTCCTCAATGCTATCTCCAGCTGCTTGTTCCCATCCACGCATGGCCACCCAGCACCACTTCGTTTGTACTGGTGGGAGAGTTTGGGGTCCTTTTTGGTAAACTTGATTAAGGAAGGAAGGGTGTCCTTGGTGCAGAATGATAGATTTACTTCCTATACAGGCCATTTCAGAGGTCTAGTTTGCAAAGGGGCCTCACAAACAGGGGGATGGGGACAAGGAGGAGCAGAGGTTGTGGAAGGTACTTAGTCTGGCTGTACCACCAAAGGGTCACCAAACTGTAGCTCAAGGGAGATACAAGAATGCATGTGATGCCGTGTCTGTATATAAAACAGATGTGACAATTTTAGTACTAGGTGGGGACTATCTACACTGCAGGCATGGCCTTACACTCCTTATGTCCTTGCTGTTTCAGTGTCATTTTGGGCTGTTTTTTGTTATTGTAGGTTGAAACGCTTTTTTAGTTAGTTTAATTCTTGGCTCATTGGCCAGTAAGTAACTTCATTTTTTGCTGGAGGAACACATTTTAGTGCAATAGTAGATTAAAGTATGGGAAGGATAGCAACATTTTTGATCCTGTGGTAGAACTCACTCATGAAAGTTAAAATATATTCCATGACTCTAGTATATTCTGTAGGTTGGCAGTTTCTGACAAGACTGCCTGGAAGCAGTTTCGGGCACTCTTAGTAAAACTGATGCAGAAGGTGAAGAAGTTGGCTTACTTGGCTTGGCTTACTTGACCTGGAAAAAATCTGTTTCCAAGGTTTTCCTTAGCTGGCTTTGCAGTACTGCTTTGATAAGTGGTCTGATCACAGCTGTGCTTTCAGTCTGGAGGTAGCTCTGCAGCTTGACTCACTGGTACAAATGAATTCTGACACAAATAGAGTTAACCCCCATCTGATTTGCCTTATACTATGCTTACCATGACCAATAAGGTGAATTTACCTGCTGCTTATTTTGTACTCTGCTGCTTGTCTGACTGCCCAGCCAGGAGGGTGATCATTTCTCTTCCTTAACGCTCTTTCTTAAGGGTTAGTCTGTTGTACAGCTGAAAAATACGGCAAACCTAGTTGGCTGGTTTAGGTTTTCTATTCGGTAGTCTTCCTCTCTTACAGTAATCTTCACTTCTTTGTAGCTTGCTGGTAGTGCTTTACCACTGGTTCTCACTCCCTCTTGTCTGTCACTCACCGTTGCAAACATATGCAGTACCTTCCTCCCTCTGACCCTTGCCCAAGCTTTTTTATTTGAATGTTAGGCAATGTCAAGATAATATGCGATAGCAACTTTGATGTTAGCAGTGTGAAGGAACGGGGGAAAAAAGGTGGCATGTTATAGTCAGTGAGTCAGCATCTGTCAGATGGTGTCTGGTGGCTTAAGGTTAAGTATACAAATTTCTGGGAAAACAAACACGCTGGATTTGATAGCCAGAGCCTTAGAGCCTGATTTCCACCTGAACTAAATGTTTTTATTAGTAGCTCTAAATCTTCAGTGAGATACAGCAGTCATGTATAAAACTGTTCATCAAGAACATATTGTAGGCTGAAGGGAGGAGGATGTGCACCCAGGAGTAGGAATGAAATACAAAAGAGGGAGGTAGAGGCAAGACTGCTGTTTCCTGAGCCTTGAGAAATGAGGGCATTCAGAGGAATGTAGCCACAAGAATTTGATGCCAAAATATTTTGCTGCTTTCTCCTTGCTCATCTTATATAGTGGAATTTCCCAGTTATCTTTAGGAGAAAAAGTAAGTTATTCAATGTTAATCTGTTTCAGATTTCAGCATCACTCGTATAAGTCGGGAGCTGTTCCTTCAGCCAACCAATCAACTTCATACAGATAAACTAAGAAAGGAGTTTGGTCCTAGAATTGATGTTTCAGTTCCTGGTTATAGATCTGAAGTCTCCCCTGAAAGTAAGATACATGTTTGGAGACTTATTCCCCCTTTACACTTGTTTAACCTCTTTGCATTTATCAGTCACTACCTTTTATTAGTTGTGAGTGTTATCATGTTTGGATGGTGGTGTAGTTCATTTTTGTGAAACCAAGAGACTCAATCCCTAGCAGTACTGAGAGAACTAAGATTGCAAAGGGATGAAAGACTTTCTCCTTTTAGGTAATCTCCAATAAAAGGCCTGCAAGCTTAATCAATACAGCATTATCAAAAACATCTTTCAAAATTGTTCGGCACTTTTTGCTGTACTCCTATTTCTACTACTGTTCAAGTTATCTGCTTCAGTATTCAAGTAATAAAATAATTCAAAAGCATTGAGCCTTTTAATTTTTGGGGGGTGGATTAAGATTACTATTTGACAAAACATTATGTTATAGTCCAAATCTGTTGGGATTTTTTGCAAGATCTCAGGTTTTGATTGTGCGGTAATTGGACTGTTTTCATGGTGTGACAGATTCTGGATTTATTTATTTATTTATTTGATGTTAAAAATTACTAAAACTCGTGTTGGAAAACCACATTGATTAAATCTTTTTTATTGATAGAGGTGAGGGGATCATATTCCGTTATTTTTGTCAAAGAGTGCCTTCATGTTTTAATGAAGACATTAAGAAGAATATTACAAGAGGGTAGTTGCTGAAAATGTAAAACCAAATGACCATTTTTGTGTGTGTGTTTGATTAATTTTCACGTTGAGTGACACTGCACTAGGGTCTGTGAACTCTCTGCTTTCCCAATGACAACGAAAAAGTTTAGAGGCGGCATTACAGTGAAGGAGAAAGGGAGTTGCAGAAGACCACTCTTGAGTCTTGGGTTGTTAAAGAGGTTTTCATGCCATCTTTTCTCTTCACACATACAGTAGGGTTATAGCTGAAAGTCGGGAAGGTGGCTGAAACATATCTTCATGCTCCAGCATACTCCAGTTGATGGAAGAGCTTTTGTAGGTGATAGACTTGCGAGTTTCTGATGGGAAGCAGCCTTGCAGCCAGATGGTTCTGGGCATATGTGTTCATGAGAAAGTGGGTTTAAGTCACTTTACCTCCTTTGGAGCTGTGCTGAACACAGCTTAGATTCAGGCAGCTGTGTTTTCAGTGTCATCCTCCTTTTCCGTTCTCTGGCTTGCATCTCTCTTCTGTTCGCTTTGGTTCTTTTCTGTTCAATGTAAAGGCGAAGCGCTGGCTAATACTCCTGCCCTGGAGAATTACAGTGAATGGGAACATGTCTTCTGCCCCTTTGCAAGCTACTTAAGACTTAGATATGGGTCCCCAGGAGGAAAAATGGATTATATTCCTGCGTGTTCCATCCTTAGAACAGACAAGCAGGGTATGTGTAGATCTTTGGCTCCTATTTTAATGCTTCCTGGGATGTATTTGATGCTGATATGTATAAGCCTTTTCTCTTCCTTTTTAAGTTGAGTGCCTGTCCATGAAAGGTACTTCAAGAGAGGCTGATAATTTGGCAAACAAAGTTCAGACTGGGTCATGGTAACTCTAGCTAGCTTTGAAGTTAACAGCTTGGATGGTAGTATCAAAATGTAACTTTGCAGCACAGCTGGCAGTGGTTGGGTCTGGTGGTGTTCTCAGTATAAAACCAAGCTCTGGTATGAGGACACATACGATACAGGTGTGTAAAAGTATGAAAGGCTTGGGGAGAGTGAAGCAGGGAACAGTAGTGCACTGTGTCTTCTAGTGCCAGAACTGGGGAGCAGCAGATGAAACCAGCAGATGGGCAGATGTTTGAAACGGGTATCTTCACACAACAGACCACTGAAGTGGGAAATTTTCATGATTTAACCCCAGCCAGCAGTTAAGTCCCACACAGCTGCTTGCTCACTGACCCCCTCCCCCCACAGTGAGATGGGGGAGAGAATTGGGGAATAAAAAAAAGTAAAACTCGTGGGTTGAGATAAGAACAGTTTAATAGAACAGAAAGGAAGAAACTAATAATTATTGTAATAACAATAATAAAATGACAATAATAATAATGATAACAGAATTGGAATATACAAAACAAGTGATGCACAATGCAATTGCTCACCACTTGCTGACTGATGACCAGTTAGTTCCCTAGCAGTGATCCGCTCCCCACCCCAGGCCAACTCCCCCCAGTTTATATACTGGGCATGACATCACATGGTATGGAATACCCCTTTGGCCAGTTGGGGTCAGCTGCCCTGGCTGTGTCCCCTCCCAACTTCTTGTGCCCCTCCAGCCTTCTTGCTGGCTGGGCATGAGAAGCGGAAAAACCCTTGACTTGGTATAAACATGACTGAGCAACAACTGCAAACATCAGTGTGTTATCAACATTCTTCTCATACTGAACCCGAACCATAACACTATACTGGCTACTAGAAAGAAAATTAATTCCATCCCAGCCGAAAGCGGGACAGAAATGCTTTTTTATAAGGTGTTGCAAATGCTAAACGTTTATATGGGTTCAGAAAGCAACTGGCCAAATTCACAGAAGATAACTACTAAATACAAAGATACTAATCTGCTCAGGATTCCTTGTGCCATGAAGTGCTGGATGATGGGAGAGCATACTGGGGAAGTATCTATCACTGTATGCTTCTCCTGTTTTATACCCTTTCTAGGTGTCTGCTGCTGGTTATTGTTGAAAATGGGATACTGGTACATGAGGACATTTGATGGGACCTCGTTCAGTAACCTTTTGCTCTTGTGCCTTTAGAAAGTGCACTCAGATTTTGGATTGCAATGTAGATTTACTATTGGAAGCATATTTTGATGCACACTGTCACTTAGGGCTGCTTTTTGTGTAGTATGCTTTTGATAACACTCCTAGTTTGATGCTATGTATATGGTGTCAATGCAACTTTTATGAAATAATGAAAAAATGGATGATCAAGTTGTATGGTACCAGGACTGTACTTGTATGTTCTTACTTCATTGTAAATGTTAGAATTCCTTTTGTTTTCCTTTGTATGATCAACGTGTTAGATTGGAGGGTAATAAATTTTTAGCTGAGTGACAAGCCACATCTAAACCTCCCAATCTGTGTATTGGGAGAAAAAAACAAAAGAAAAGGACAGAAGCATTTCACCTTTTTGCAGTCTTTCTGAACGCAAAATGTAAAAGTCAAATATAATGTCTAATGGTAGATTGGTAAACAGGGTTATTGCCTGGATGGAGTAATCCTCAAGTTTTCCACCCATTTTATTTTGCTGTGTAATGATTCTGAAAGCAGGTCTCAGAAGGACCAAAGCATGCAGCATTTTCTAGTACCACTTAGAATGCACATGTGTATTTGTTGTTATTTATTTACCTCGTCCCACTTTTGTTTATTCCTATTTTAGCTTTTTAATTTGCAATTCAACTTCTTTAGCTTTGAAAGCTATTGAATATTTCACTGTGCCTTAAATGATTCTGTATTTTTAGGCAAAACGGAAGCACAGTGTGCTATAGGTGCAGCCTATATAATACTGTCTTTTTTCCAAGTTAGTCTCATGACATTGTTAAGACTCGGCACTGCATTTACAGAGTCAGTGTTCTCATTTAGCCTTCCTAGCCTGTGATTAAATGGGAGTTGCTGCCTGTTCTACTATGAGTTGGCTGACAAAAGCTAAATCTGTCACAGGTGCTACAATTTGTGTATCAGAAAATTTGCTTTCCAAATACTAATTATTCCCAAAGTACCTTACTTCACACAAAGCATAGATAACAGAGTCAGCAAATTTGTCCCAGTTTTATCATTGTGCTGTAAAATAGGGTTTGTCTCCTACCATTGTGTAAAGTGAAGATGTTAGAAATTCAAATGCAGGAGAACCCATTGATTTACAACCTCTGATGTGGTTTTTTTCACTTAATTCTTCCAATCAAAATACATGAAATGTATGTTATTCAAATAATCATTGCTGAATTTCACTTCTGTAATTGAATGAGCTGTTGTCCAGGGTAGGATGGTGGGAAACTAACAGTGTTGTCTCTCCAGATGTTGTTAAAAATTGGAAGCGTTTTGTGTCTGAAGGGCCCAGACCTGACCTGGTCATATGCTTAAACTATTAATTTGGGAAATTAATTTAATATGATGGTACCTTACCAGGAATTATCCTTCTAGTTGCTATGGGAGAAGAATGGACCCTCAGTCGTTGAAACTGCAGCTGAATAAGTGAAAGCATTCAGTTTATAACCTCCTCAGAGTCTATGAGTCATGTATGTCATGACAACACACATGTAGTACATGTGCACAAGCATGGAGTTGGGTTCCTGTCCCCCCTTTTCCACTGCTCCCTTTCATGGAGAGCCTTTCCTGTGATAACCTGTTACAGCCCCAGTTGCCTGTATGATGTATTTTAACATTGAAGCGCATCCTAGATAAGTTTGTAGTTCAGGTAGGCTATTGCTCAGTTAAATATTTTGTAACAAATCTAGCTGTTGTCCGAGTGAGCAAATGTTTGACATTAGATGCAGAATGACCTGCTAAAATAGCAACTGGAACTGTGTTTCAGCAGCTTCTCCTTTTGTTGCCGAGAATTACCTAGGAACCCCTTCTGAGATTAGACAAGTATTTTCAATGTGTATGCAAAATATTTAGCTTATAGAGTGACTTACACAGAAAAGGAAGAGCATTAAAGGCTGTAAATGAAATTTTTAGCAACAATTTTTGCATTATAAACTAGCTTAAGAAACTGTTTATTTAGTCCCTTGATGAAAATGTTGTATATTTCTAGATTTCTGACAAATGCAAACACTGATGTGATTTAACTTTTAATAGCAGTGATTCACAGCTCTAGTTGTTTGGCTTGTGTATAGTAATACTGATTTGTATTTTTATTTTGTTTCTGTAGGACTATTTAACCATTCACAAGTATGGCAATGCAGCCAGAAATGATCTCTGGAACACATTGTCAAAGGTAAAATGCTTTAATTTATTGCACTGAGGGAGAAGCAGGAATTTACTGTGGTATTTTTCTTGGTGAGGTTAGGAGTGAGTAGTGCATATTGAGATCTTCAGACCCCAGAGCAAATATAAAAATGGATGCAAAGAAATTCCATTTGATTTAACATAGTGACAACATTAAAATATGTTTTTAGCAGCATTTCTATTCTTTGTTATGTTAGAATATATTTCCTGGATTGGGCTATGTCGATGTGCAGTAAAAGACACTTCATGGAATCTGCTATCATTGACTTTAGTGGCAGCATGCTGAGGCCCATAAGCTGGAAAGCACATGAAAGTGCTGAGCTTTGGCATTTACATCAGGTGTGTTTGGGATTTTGTATGGAGTTATGATTCGTTTGAAGGACAAATCTATCAAAGCTTTAAAGTTTGGTGTAAACAGATAACTATTTACTGTAACATTTGCATCCTGTAGAGACTTATAGTTGCTATGTCCATGCTCCCTTTGGTTGCTATGCTCAAGCTTGGCTTGAGTTTCCAGAGCCCGGTCCAGGGATCTAGAGGGGCAGAGTTTAATTTTCATAAAGTGAGCCAAGAATGCCTGAATTTCATGCCTACGGAGCTAGTCTGGGCACTCCAGAATAAAGACAGAGTGCAAGGCAGTGTAGAGTACAGTCAGGGAGTTTGGGCACAAGTACCAACTCAAGCCATGTGTAAACATGACAGTCTAGTTGTAACTATTGACACCATAGCTAGGAGTCAGGTGGAGCTCAAGACATCTGCATTTACCTAGACAAGCAGGTATATACATATAACTAAGACATCTGCATTTACCTAGACAAGCAGGTATATACATATAACTGGGTGTCCAAGCTCCAATTGTTGTCAGTGAGGGCTGGATTCGGTTGCCTGGTCATAGACAACAATGTTTACCTTAATTTATCCTACCTGGCTTCCAGCTGCCACATGAGATAAGCATGCCTGCTGTAGGTCCACCAGTTCTGCAAGAATGTGTTGAATATTTCAGGACATCTCATTTGACACTTGGTGAGTAGGAACAAGTGGAGTCCCAGAAATCCAGACAATATAGTCAGCAGAGCGTAGAGAGCAATTCAGTTGACTAGCCACTACACGATTATTTTATAGTGAGCCTGAACCACCAACTGTTGACTAGGGACTTGAAGTAGTTGTTCAAATATAGGCAACTAGTGCCAGATCAGGTGCAGTAGGGTGTTCAAGACATTCGGGTGGGTCTAATTGATTTGACACAAATTCTGTGGGGAATTCTGTACTCTTCTGGAGAGGCAGGTCAAGGTCAAATGACATTCGCCACCTATGTGTGGGCAACTGAACTGAGTCCTACGTCTGTACTGACTGCTAATGAGAGTTGAGACATGTAACATGCAGTCAGGCTCTTAAACCTGTGTCTTAATCTGAAGTTGAATGCCACTGCAAAAGTCTTTCTTGCTTCTCACCTGGTGTCTTCCTCTGTTAAAGCCTTTGGGACAGCTCTGGGCAATGGGAGGTCAGAGGGATGAATGTAGTCTTGAAAGAACAGCAGAACCCATAGCTAATAAAATAGAACAAAAACGAAACTGTATTCTGGTCCATAACCACTACGGCTATACTGTATGCTCAAATCTATTGTTAAGGCTAATAATTCCGTTTCCCTTACCTGTAAGCACGTTTGTTGCCAGCCGCTTTGTTCCTAATGCATTGCAATTGCAGCTTCAGTTCTAAAGACTTCTTGCTGGGTTCTGCTTGTATTTATCAGAAGTTGCTCAGTCTGTGATCTAGGATCGTTCGGCAGCTAGGGACATTTCCATCGCTGAAGAACAAATGATGCCTGTCATTCTTCTCATACCCAGTCTCATCTCCCGTGATGCCATAGTATCTCTTTCTGTTTCAGATGAAAATCCACTTGTAAAACAGCATTTTTATTGACAAACGGTATCAAATATGAACACATTAATCCTCCATGTGTTATGACAGGTGCAGTTTGTGAAGGAGCTGGGGATATCTAGATATACATGGCCTCACTTTAGACATGAGGGACAGTATTTTCAAATAACTAGTCATTTGATTTTTAGAAGAGAGACACTCTGTGCTTTTAGAAATCCGGTCCTTTGAATATGCCTTATTGTAGGTACCCTAGATCAACTAACACGGAGTCTTTTTTAACCTTAGCCGGTCAAGAATATCTTTTGGAGACAGCCACCCAGTATTTCCGTGCTCTTGTTAAACCTGTAAAGCAGGTTGTTTCTTCTGTTACAGCAGAAGTGCCTGAGTGATGTGGGAAACATGACTTTTTGACTGTCACTCTCCTCTCTGGCAAGATTGCTCCATGTTTATTTTTAAGATATACAGAGACTGTTGGTTAAATTATGTAGTGTATGTGTACTGGGTGTAAATGTCTGTGTGTGCATGCATGATGGTTGTTTAAACCTCTAAAACTAATTATGGTCTCTTGGACAAAAAAAAAAAAAGAGTTTTATATGTTGGATGATGATATTGCTTCAACATATTGAAACTTTTCTTTTTTCTTGAAGGCTTTAAAAAGGGTTGGAAAATCTGTAAATATCCGAGAAGTAATGGATCAGTGGACACTACAGATGGGTTATCCTGTTATCACTATCTTGGGAAATGAAACTACAGACAATGTCATAGTGATCTCCCAAGAGCGTTTTGTTTATGATAGTGATGCTAAACCCAAGGATCCTGCCCTTGGAGACAGCAGGTACTTATATTTCTCAATGAATATTTTTCAAGAGGCTGTAGTTGTTTAAGTAAGTGCTTCATGTGTGTATTTTTATGAAGATGGGTCTTTAGAAATTTCTGAGCTTTGCTTGGTATGAATAGCATGTGGTGGCCCTTCCATTTGAACTGTAGTAAAGATGAGTCTAGTTAAAAGAATTGAAAAAAATCGTTAGAGTAATAGAATAACAAGATAAAGCTTTTAATGTGCCCATTTGCATTCTGGCAGTCCTCTCTGTGATTACATCTTATGTCTTACATCACACATCTGTTTCCTCTCCTTTTCTTTTGATTTTGTCACACTCCACGAAGTAATTTGGATTCTGGTTGGAAGGTCTGATACTTCTTTTTAAGTAATTCCTTGGAGTGGTCCTCTCCATGCTCATACATTGGGTAGGCAGATGTAACCGTGTGTCAGATACATACCTCGCTTGACTTGGGAAGCAGTCAAGAGCTGAACTGGACCTCTGTACAAGGCAGGGGGTTCCAGCTGTTTCATTTTTGAAGCCAGCTGAACTGGTCCTATGGGGACTGTGTACGTTGGCTGAAATCAGCAGGCACTTAGGCATCTCTGCCCCTACCCTTTTTTCCACTTCTTAGATTCTTTCATTCCTGCTCCCAGCTGACTCCACATGCTTCCTTCATCCCAGAAACAAGCTGACATTCCTGGTTGATGCTGGGGAATCCTCATCTTATTGTTTTAAGCAGTTTTGGCATCATACTTCAAGGCCAAGAATATAGAGCTGATGCTAGAATTACAGGATAGCCTTAGAAGCTTCTGTGTTCACCTCTTCATGCTCAGCGGGAAAGAGGGCACGCTGTCAACCTTGAGTACTCTGTGTTAGTCCAGTAGATTTAAATCATTAAAAGGTAAAATTTAATACCAAGTTTTGATTGACATATCTGGAGCTTGTAGAATATTCCTGCTGAGGAAGGCCTAAAAATACAGTTGCATTTATTGGGAAATGTTTAGAAGTTCATTATCCTTTTTTTAGAACACGAATATGGAACTCAAACATGACACAGAGCACGTAGTTGTTTTTCTGGCTGTATTGGAACAACCCAGCAGGGTATTAAGCATCTGTTTAAGTTCTGGGCTGAAATTAGTTCCTTTGTGAAAAAGAGATAAAACAAGTGAATGTGGACTGTTGAAAGTGTTCATGACTCACAGTTCAGTGCAGCTTGAGAGAGATTCTCCCTTATTCACTTGAAAATTTCTTTTGTGCAAGTGTATGTACATGTAATGTAATGTGAGTAGATTTTACTACTCAGAAAAACAGAGATTATTAGGCTTTTTGATTGATTAAAACAGAGATGTTAAGCCTTTTAAGTATTGTAGAGACTTCCTTAAATAGATTTGCTAGGTACTCAGTATTGATTGTAATAACTGCTGCTGTAATTCATGAGTAGACTACTGGGTGTATAAATGTTTTGGAAGGTGGAATATCAGGGGTGGTGTGGTGGGTTGACCCTGGCTGGATGCCCCAGGTGCCCACCAAAACTGCTCTATCCCTCCCCTCCTCAGCTGGACAGGGGAGAGGAAATATAACAAAAGGCTCCTGGGTTGAGATAAGGACAGGGAGAGATCACTCACCAGTTACTGTCATGAGCAAAAAAGACTCGACTTAGGGAAATTAATTTAATTGTATTACCAATCAAAATCAAAGTAGGATAATAAGAAAGAAAACTAAATCTTAGAACACCTTCCCCCCACTCCTCCCTTCTTCCCAGGCTCAACTCCACTCCCAATTTTCTTTCCCTCCTGCCCCCCCAGCAGCGCAGGGGGATGGGGAATGGGGGTTGGGGTCAGTTCATCACACCTTGTCTCTGCCGCTCCTTCCTCCTCAAGGGGAGGACTCCTCACTCTTCACCTGCTCCAGTGTGGGGTCCCTCCTGCAGGCTGCAGTCCTTCAGGCACAGCCTGCTCCAGCGCGGGCTTCCACTGGGGTCCCAGCCTCCTTCGGGCATCCCCCTGCTCTGGCGTGGGGTCCTCCCCGGGCTGCAGGTGGAGATCTGCTCTTCTGTGGACCTCCCTGGGCTGCAGGGGGACAGCCTGCCTCACCGTGGTCTTCCCCACGGGCTGCAGGGGAATCTCTGCTCCGGCGCCTGGAGCATCTCCTCCCCTCCTTCTGCACTGACCTGGGGGTCTGCAGGGCTGTTTCTCTTACATGTTCTCACTCCTCTCTCCGGCTGCAGTTTCTGTGCTGCAGCAACTTTTTTTCCATTCTTAAATATGTTATCAAAGAGGCACTACCACCATCACTGACGGGCTCGGCCTTGGCCGGCGGCGGGTCCGTCTTGGAGCCGGCTGGCATGGGCTCTGTCGGACGTGGGGGAAGCTTCTAGCAGCTTCTCACAGAAGCCACCCCTGTAGCCCCCCTGCTACCAAAACCTTGCCATGCAAACCCAATACAGGTGAGAATTAGACTTAGTTTTATTTCCATATGTGACATTAAATCAGAATTCAACTTGTATCTTGTGATACGTGGAAGGGTAGTGTTCTACAGCAGCATGGTGAGTTATGCTGTTTCTTAGGAGATTTTGTCTACAGATTTTATCACAATTATAATTTCTAAATATTGGAAGTAAAATTTAGTGCTATAGGGAGCACAGAGAAGGGTATCAGCACGAGCCCTGCCAGGAATTTACTGTTCTAACAGGCAGTACAACACATATTATATGTATCTCCTTTGGCAAGTCTCTTTCCTGTTCTCTTCCCCCTTTGGATTTGTTTTTCTTTGTGCTTCTGTGTCCTTTTAACCACAAATGGGAAGGAAGCCCCTTGCCCAAGGAAGGCTTTACAGATGGGATGTTTACTCCAGCCAGTTAGATGATGGAGCTAATTTGCCACTTCCCAGTTGAAGTTATTTGAAAGTCATGTTACGTAAGTATAAATACCAAAGAAGAGAAACCATATACATTTAGCAAATCGTAAAACTTACCTATGCATTCACCTTTCGAAAATCATCCACCAATTTACATTGAAGTCCTATGGCTTAGTTATAGAACGGTGTCTAGAGTGTTATAACAATGGCCATGCAATTAATTGGTGCACTGCCCACAGGCACATGTGGCTTGGTATGCACAATGGCTCTCTGTCATTAAATATCCTTTCATACCATCAAATTAAGTAGAAAAACAAGATTGACATACTGTAAATAGATTTAGTCTTACTGCCAGCAATGACCTAGATCTTTTTCAGGGCTTTTTGTGGTTTCTTTTTCATTGGAAAAGTCACTATTGCTTCAGTTATTGTGAAAGCAGTAGACAGGGAAAATCACATTAGTGTGATGTCATTTGATAATTCATGATACATTACTCTACCTTGGTTTTTAACATTGCAAGAGCTGAAGTTTGGATAACATGATACAAAGGGGGGTGACGACTGGAATGGAAACAGCATGTTGATGGATGGTCAGCACTACTGCGAAGTGCAGTGTTCTGGCTGATTCTGCTGGTGGCTTTGGTCAGGAAGTTGGCAAGGGTTTACTGATGTTCCGCAGGGCCTGATAGCACAGGTAGGTGTTGTGGGAGGCAGAGAGGTGTATGTATATATACATATATATATATATAATGTCAGCCTGCAGGCTTTGGGGGTGTTACGTATCAGTGGCCTAATTCACGGTCCAATAAAGTCGGTGCTCATCTCCCCTGCGTGACCCATGAATTAGGTGTCGGAACGCACGGCTCCCTGGGGAACCATAATAGGCACTGTAAATAACGGGGAGCAAATGGTATTTATGCCACATTTGAGGCCATGCTCTTGCAGGGCAGGCAACATTGGCTTCCTTAGGGTAGTTTATCTATGGATTAATCGTGCTGATCATTTCAAACACCGTAAAGAGTAGAGCTACACAAAACACAGAAAAATGTACAGGTCCAGGCCTTTCCAGGAGTTTATCATCTAAACAGATAATACGATACACACTGGAAGGCTCCAGGGAAGGCTCTTAAAGCATCTGTCTGCCATATAGTCTTCAGTTATCTAGAGGTGGGGCTGTAGTTCGACATGGCACAGCAATAAATGTCAGTTCTGTTGTCTTCAAAGTGATGAGGAGTTTAAACTTACGGTTCAGACCCTCTCTAGGCAAATTTAACTTTGCCCTCCTTTAGAAAGAGTCACTTCAGAGTAGGTCTTTCAGATGTATCTGCTGCATAAGAAATGTGAATAAAGAGGCAACTGAATATTTCAGAACCATTCTAGTTTTATAAAATGTCCATGCTTTTCTTTATGCCATGTATTTATGCAGCAATTAACTGTTAAAAATGAAATGTGAAGCAGCATATATAATTTTTCTCTGAAATCATATAGAGGAATATAGAAGCAGCAAGCAGATTTTTCTAAGTGATAAACGGTAAAAGTGAAAACTGTTGATACCTTTGGCAGTGATTTACTCCTAGTTCTGCCTAGTCCATTACTATAAGTGTCTTTAATTCTACTGCAGAAGAGAATGATTACATATAGCTGATTTTCCCATCTCATGTACAGTTGGACTCCTTGTTTCTATAACTGCAGAAAAATGTGTTTCAAGGGCCATACATATATAAACCATGGTTTATTTGTGTGCATAGAATCGACTATATGGCATGCTAAGCTCTAACATTCGGCCTGAAATTATAGAAGGTATACAATTCACTTCTCTGTAAACTGAACATAGATTTTATTTGACACTTATGCCTTCACATGATCCATAGTTCTCATTTTATGAGAGAATAAAACGAACAATGACAGACACCGTTTCTAGGAATGCCATTCCTCAGAAGGGCCAAAATCACTGGCTTTGATTTGAACGTCGAAACCTGTGGTTGGTACAATGTTTCAGCAGCAATTTCAGCTTATCCAAGCAAAAGTTTAAAACTCCTGTAATAACTGTATAATTCATATTCTTCCCCCAAATAACAATCCTTTAGTTATGTGTAGGTTCAATCCTGGACTCCTGTATACCCCTGTGAGAATGGATTATGCCCTTACATTATCAGGCTAGAGGGGAGGAGGTGATATTCCATCTGACAAGGTTCAGTGGGTTTCCCTGCTGACAGAGAAAATGATGATTTTAAGGCACCAGTCTCATCCATCATTACAAGAATGGCTCACAGATATGACAAGGAATCTTATGAAAAATAATCTGTGGTCTAGACAATAAACTAATCAGTTTTGATGAAATCCATAAACCTTTTATATACTGTATTGAAGAGCAGACTAAAGCTTTCTGGTTATGGGTATAAGTTTTGCCTTTTAAAAATATACGAGCTTATCTCTTCAAAAGTGGAGAAATAACCTTTCCAATGTTATCAATATAATTAAGTTCATGTTGCTGAGGTAATATTCACTCGTATAGTGTTCTTATCACGCATGCAGTTTCCGTAGCTAATCTTTGCTTGTTCATGATAATATCCTAAAGGGAAATGTCTTGCTAGGTGTTGAACACAGCTAGCTGTGAGGAAAGAGAAAAAAGCAAGAGGTACAAACTGTGATACAGACAGGGTATTCATTCACTACGTGCTGTAGTGTGGTAATCCTCTGTGCCTTTTTGCGTGTGGCTGGACTAGGGAAAATTCAGTTGAATGGTGCAAGCCAGGGACATGACCAGCAAACTAGAGCTGCACAGACGCATGGGTCTAACACCGTGTAGTAATTACAACAACTGAAAGGCTTTACAACGGGCAGCAGAGCTGCTCAGCAGTCACTCCACTCCAAGATGAATGATCAACTGCAGAATTTATTTCCCTTCAAGTCTCTTCTGAATTTCCTACACAAAGTTCATTTATTCAGGCTTTGTGGAAAAAGGGCTGTGCTTGTCCCTTTACTGATAATTATTTGAATAGTAAAAGCATAGCTGTGTTTGGATATTGCTGTGTGTATTCTTACTTATTTGTATGGCATTATCACTTGAGCAGCGATGGGGAAGTTACTCTGTCCACTTACCAGCTGAGGGGCTGGTTAAACACAAACCAAAATATTAGGAGCACACGGAGAATGCTGATAAGTATCTTTGAGATCTTCTTAGAGCAATTGTGGAATAACGTAGCATATGTAGTATTAATTATGTGATAAAAAGGACCATAATATGGACAAATATTGTTCCATAACCTGAGGAAAAAGGGCTAAGACAATATAAATAGAAAAAGAAGTACTCATTTACCTCCTGTCTTTGGGAAATATCCTCTAATCTTCCATTTTCTCATGTCCTTTGAGTGTTTTCTTGTTATGCCTTTGATCTTTACTATACCTGAAAGATTGCGCTTATATCAGCGTTTCTACTAGAAACAACTTTTGTGTTGCTGCCTAGGGAGTGGATGAGGTACCCTGGTTCATCTTGACTGACCTGAGTGCCTCTATATCAGCTATAATAATGATGAAGGGAATGGGCTCCAGGAGAGGAAGGTACTGGTATTAGGCACAGAGGAAATGGAATTATCAGGAACAAGATTAAAAAATCAAGACTCCTTAGTGGAGCACAGAACTGTGCGTGAACACAGCCAGATATGATTTAACCAGATTTTTTGCTGGTCAAGCAGGGACTTGAAAATACTTGTTCTTGCAGAAGAGTGAGAAAGTGTGGGGAGCTCCTTCTCTTTACAGCTTTATGACACCGATAGATTTTGTCTTTCGGCGTGTATAGGGACAGTCCTTAACCCCAGCAGCCGGAGAGAGGACGGTGCCGCTCCTGCAAACGAGCAGGCAGAAGAGCTGCTTCTGCGAGTGACCCGGAGGAATCCTGCCGGCCTCGGGCGCGCGGGAGGAGTGCCGTTGCTGTCAGATGCTGGCGTTTGCCAGCCCAATACTTGTGCCGCACGCTGCCTGCTGCGATAGGATTTTTTTTTTTCTGTAGAAGCCACTGGGGAGTCCCCAGTCTTTTGTCTTGCCTTTTGACTTTTTTGGAGGCTCTTCTGATTGTTGCATTATTGTTAAGTCAGAATAGGAAGCGCTCTTAAAATTTGTTCCTGCACATATCTGTGCTGATACCTCTTCAGCAAGATTTTGCTGCTAGCAAAGATCTCAGAAATGCCAACTGTAATTTAACACTTTATTTCCAAAACCACTTCACAGCTTCTATTTGTGAGAAACACTTCTCGCTAGGCAAACTTCCAGGATGCTCTGGTGTGCAGGACATGGGCAACTTTCGGTGTTAGAATTTGCAGAATGCTAAAGAAGGCAAAATTGGTGTATTGTGTCATTGCTTCCTGTGCGGTGGCAGCACTTGTATCCTGACAGAAGTTAGGCTAACAGGGAAAAGCTGCTGCTGTATTTTATTATCACTGCAGACTGGGTCACTTTCCTCATCTTATTTCCCAATACTAACTCTCAGGAATTGCTAGATACCCAAACTAGTTAATTAACTGTGACATTAATTAAATCAATTTCATGGTGAGGGAAGGAGCATGTACTTGAGGGCAGCACTGTTTTAATTCCGAGTGAGGTGGAGAGGCGAAGAGGAGAATCGGGGCAGCAGTGCTGGTGGGGAGCTGCCTAACACGCAGCGGGAGGGTGCAGGTGTGAGTGGGAGTTGGGAGCATTAAAGTTGTGTAGATTGAATAGGCAAATATGGAGAACCAGGGGAACGGAGAAGGTGGTTATGATGGGGGCTTTAGTGAAGTAAAGAGTGCTTGGGGAAAGCCCAAACAGCATTTGGCAGAGACAAGGGTAATGAGGAGGCATGAAGGTGGATAGATGTTGTATTTTGTTCGCTTTGTTAAAATCAGAGATGAGGATTCCCCGTTGTAGATCAGAGGATGAAATTACTAACGTGCTTCCTTTTTTACCTCTTCTTCCTTTTGCTTTCTTAAGTTGCTGATAATGGATTTCTTTTCCTTATGTCTGTATGTGAGCCTTCATGCTCAGTAGTAGAATCTCAGATTTTATGGAGGAGATACTTTGGTGGGGGACTCTTAGGGAAGTTTACTGAGGAAAGAGAAACTATCATAGGACTTATATTTTAATCTTGCTTAAATTCACAATATTCTGAGACAAAATCAGAACTGAACACTGGAATACACTGAAAAATGCTTGGCACTAAGTCTCTGAGACCATATTGGAGGATTGTAGGCATAGCTAAAATGCTACTCTTATTCCTACTAGGGGGGTCCCTCCTCAGCCCATAAGACATCCTTCCACTCCGTTCAGAGAAATCTCAGATCTGCACTCTGTAGTCAAGTGACTATGCTCATGGGTAAAGGACAACACAGAGATGGGGTCTGCATGATCAGCACCACGTGTGCAATTCTGCAAGGACGTTTTGCACTGGTGCAAGACGGAACAGAGGATGCCAGAGAGATTAAGAGCCTTTATTGGAGGGTAAAGAGGCAGCTGTTAGAATAGACACTTAATGCTGCTTAAACCCAGCTTCTTTCTATCCATCTCTGACTCAGCACCCAAAATTGCTTGTCACGTTTGAAAACAAAGCCTTTTGTGTTTTAGTGTAAAAAGGTAATGTTAGGCAGGGAGGAGAAAGCATGTACTGACAAAGAATTTGTAGTATTTGTTCTTTGCCCACAATATTTTTTCTAAATTTAGTAAGGTACTCTGCTAGCACTGGCACTGAAAATGAGTCCATTTTAGAGACCCCCATAATATTTATAACCACCTGATTTATAATTTATTTTGGTATGAAATGTTAAGCTAAAATTACACAGAACTTCAGAGAAGGCTTAGTAATCAGATAATTATAATCAGATAATATTATATTGTTATCGGACAATGCAATTTTTTTCCTTTTCAAATTGTGTAATTTAACTCAAATTAACTCATTTAAATTACCTTGTGTCCACCCGTAAAAGAGAAATCAGACCAAAGGAGAGTGGGGTTTATACGGGATGGCCAAAGACACACAGCTGTTTTCTAACAGAACGTGCATGCTGTCATGATAAGGCAGTCCCACAGTGCAGAGCCACACATGGGCTCTTTCATGCTAGTGCTGCTCTTACGGCACTGAAGCCTTTTCTTACGTCTGGGACTTTGTGGTTTTGTTGCATTGGTAAGGGCATTATATTTGGCATAAGACTCTTGAAGAATGTAAATTGTTTTCCCTCTTTCATCTCTAGGACTTACTTATTGCTGAAAATTATTCCAAAGATTCTTGTGAAATCCAGGAAAAATTAAGACTATGGCAGAGTAAAGCAAAACCGCAAAATCCACATCTGTGATATATTGTTGTTAAACATGTTAATCACTGTTCTGACTACAGATGAATTATAGTGCCAATGATTGCATTAAAATACATGCCTCTAAAATACATTCCAGCAATACTGTATTGCCACTGAAAATATTTTTCCCTCCTTATCTTTGTATTTAGATCCTTATACAGAAAAAACCCAAATGATCTGTGATCTATCCTAGAAATAGTTGCTCTTAGAAGCAACTATCAACCCTTATTTTAGAATATACCAATATGACTGCCTTTTTTAACATGAGTTTCTAAATGAAAGCATACATACTAGACAAATATATAAAATCAGCATCTGTATTGAGGCAGAACTGCAAATAAAGAGGCTTACCATCAGAAGCAAGTAATCTCAGAAGTGCTAGCATCTTTCAAGACTAGAATATAAGCTTCCTAGTAACCCTCTCACGCAATTCTAAATATTTCTCCAAACTATAAAGATTAACCATAGTTCCCTTCATGTATGCAGCTAAGTATAATTTGTATTTAAAATTATAATAGGCCCACAATTCCAAATACCTCCCAAATCCCCAAGTTTTGCTTCCGTCTGAAATACATATTAGGTGGATCCAACTACACATCTGATCAGAGCCTTTGAAAACCTCAGACAGAGTAGATAGATCTTAGTAGTTAAAAGGCAAGACTGCTCTACAAATCGGTTTCTGTTCATCTGTGAGGCATCTATTAACTTCACTTCTATTAAAAACTTGCAATACTCTTCAAAACCTGATACCTCAGGTGTGGAGCCCATTAGGATCCACCAGGTCATTGAGCCCTGGCAGCACCTGTCAGGAGCTGACCCCATGGGGTTGTTTTGGTTGGTAGGTTCCTCTGTCTAAAAACTTGAATTCCTCCATCAGTGACGCATTAGTGAGAAAGAAGAAACTGATACAAAAAGCTCAGTTAGGTTTTGACACTGTTGGGTATAGTTGGTAACACGAAGACCATTAATTTTTGAGTAACATGTGCCTCGCTTGCAGTTTTGTTATCTGCTTAGACAATACTGCATGTGTATTACAAGGCACCCTAACTCCATTCTGTCTGGACTCACAGATGAAAAAAATACAGTCTGTATTACAGTCAGATAGAGCTCCCTAAAGACTATGCTGGAACACTCTTTAATTCACAGAGTCCACCAAAGTCCAAATTCTTACCTTGCTTTTGTAAAGGGGCTGGAAGTGCCTCTGCCCAGCATAGTCCAGAATGATCTTGGAGTAAACACTTCCACAGTCTTTTTCTTTCAGTCTTTTTCTACTTGGTCATGTAGTCACTGTTATTAACTTCTCTGTTCTTTTTGTTGCCTTAGCTTACCTTTTTCTTGTTGGCCAGTCTGTTAGTCTGGGGTGAGGGCAGAACCCCTGGAACCCCAGGATCCCAACCTTAGCACAATTTCCTTCCCTCATTTTGCTCAAGTCTGGCAAACCCTTGATATGTATCCCACAATTAGTGTGGTATGGCACACTCACCGTGTCCTGCTCTCTTCATTTCCTCACTGCACACAGTGCTGCAGTCAGAAATTGTCTGTCTGCAGGACTTGTGAAAGTCCTGTCCAATTTAGACACCAGCAGGCCACCTCCAGTTAATAAAACCTAAGTGCTGTCCTTTCTGATTTCAAGTTGGCTAATTGCAACTTCTTATTTGATGAAAAAGTCTGTTGTTGTCTGCTTTGTCATTCCACTTGTAGGGGAATCCAACTTAATCGGTCACCTTTACTGGTGTTTTTTACCTGTTTCTCATTGTTGCTTGAACTAAACTTGTTCACACTCTGAACATAAGCATTAAGATCACACTGGGCATATGCAGATGACCAGTGAATACCTTCAAGCTGTGCTAAGTTGATCTCAGTTACTTCACATTGTTCTCCTTTACCCGTTTTCATCTTGTATTTGTCTTTGCTACGAAGTTAATGAAATCTTCCCTTCCTATCTGCCCTCTTCCATGCTGACAGGGT
Organism: Harpia harpyja; assembly: GCF_026419915.1. NCBI lineage: Eukaryota > Metazoa > Chordata > Aves > Accipitriformes > Accipitridae > Harpia > Harpia harpyja. The sequence continues at coordinate 14,470,720 of NC_068962.1, read as the reverse complement.
ACAAGGAATCCCTTGACACCCCGTCTCAGTGTAGGAGGTGTAATACTTGTGAGAGTGGGAATAACATCTTCTTCTGTTGTGTTGTGCCTCTGGGCGCAGCCTACAATCACTTTACTGGCACGTATTAAATCTAATGAAATCTCTGTGTTCTTCAGTGTTGTGAGAATGATATTCACAACATGAATATATTGTCAGCTCCTTATCCATTAAACAGCACTAGCACTCTATAGAATCACGCTTAATAAAAGTATGTGATTTCCTGTGATATTCACATGAGCTTCCCCTAGAACCTGAAATACTCTTTACTGAATTAGATACTATACTATATAATAACCTGGGAAAATTTCTGTGATGCTTTTAAATTATGTTTCCCAACACAGTCTCTCTGGAAAGTGTGGCTTACAAAATTTTACCCTGGTACCACTGAGTTCTGCTTCATGTATAATCTGTTTCTGCAGTAGGAAGCTCTAAAGCTGTTGTGCTGTTCAACAACTTTCACTTGTTTCCCACTGACCACCTTATGTCTAACTTGTGCTCTCAGCCTAGGAATAAATGCTTTCAGGTATCACGGCAACAAGGCTTGTGATTTCGTAGATTAGTTGAATACACGTTCAGGTTTTCCGTTAACAATTTATCTTTGAACCTTCCACTATCTTAATATTCCAAATTCACTGAAAACAAAGGCCTTCTTTTGCCTTGCTAACAGAAATTGCAATTGTTTTCACAAGGAGAAGAAATGAGAGATCTCTACTCTCTTCCTGCTATACTGATTTAATGTCCAAAGTTCACAATATCCTTTAGTTAGTTCATGTTGTCAACTTTCTGTGCCCTTTATTTTATAACAGGCTTTAAGGTTATTATCCAGAAACTTTTACAGCCATGCAGCTAAATGCTTCTTTTACTGGCCACTATTTGTATATGGCTCTGCAGATCAGCCAAGTATGTGACTGAAGTAAAAATACAAATCTTTAATTCTTAGTTTTCATTTTGTTTTGTAAGACTTACTTGCTTTCCAAAAGGTCCCACTTTTCTCATTACTTTGCTTTCGTATTCTTTTGTCTCCGAAATCCCAACAACATGAATTCATGCGGACGCCTCATAGCAAGGTATTCCCTTGGTAAGAAATGTCCCTGTCAGCATCCTAACCTAATCAAGGAATCATCACTGTTGGCAAGGGCCACACTGGGAAGGTCTCTCCTCCTCAGACTCAGCGCTGCTCACCCAAGCATATGTCTCTGTGTACATGAAATTCGAGCATTCTCCATCTGGAGAGCTGAGAATGGGAAACTTAATGCCAAGGAGTCCTTGCTCCCCGTTTCTCAGCTTCAGCCACTCTGGATGTACCAGATTTTTATCTTTCACTGAAGAGAGAGAGTTAGCAATTTTGATATTAAGTTCTGGTAGTTAAAACAAGGAGGCAGGTGTCTTAACTAGTCAGTTTTACTCTTGGATTTCCTTTTTATCCTTTTTACTCTTAAATTATTTTTATGCCTCACTTTATCTCTGTGTTAAATAGCTTTAATCATATCCTTCAGTGATATGAAGTCTTAGACTGTTATGTTCTCAAAATACTTTACAAAGATTATTAAGTGTTACAGGTGAGCCAGAAATGGATTCCCATCCCACATAAATTTTCAACATATCAAAACATTTCCCTGCACTGAATCAGGACAAAAATCAAAGCAAAAATTGAGAGAAATTGGTTTAGAACGTTCATTCCAATTCTGTAATTTCAGTGCCTTACATTTCAGTTTCACTCATTTTAACATCTCCCTTCAATTAACTTGTGTTTCCAGCTGAAATTCATTTTGAATCAGCAAACTGGAAGTTTTTATTTAAAACATTAGTTACACACTGTTTCAGCAGTGCCTGTTTTAAATACTGTATTTGAAAATCTGTGCTGAAGCCTCCTCTTTCTTACAAGCAGCTTGGTTTTGAAAGTTTGCCTTTTTCAGTTAGAAATGAAAAAGTTTCCTTGGGAAACTGCCATTTAATTGTGGGAGGTATCATTGTCAACATCGAGTGGATGGAGAGGCCCATTTAGCTGCTCGCACAGGTGACTGGTGCCGTTGGAGGTGCCCTCAGGTATCTTAGTTGACCTCGTGCTGCCACTACACAGGCGGGAGCATCCGTAGGTGCTCTGCCGTATCTTACAGCCCACGGCAGATGTCTCAAGTACCCCACAGCAGCTTGCTTGACACTGCCTTGCACCTTGCACAACTGAATTTAGCCCAGAGAAACTGAGTCACAGAAGAGCGATGGTTGAGATTTCACCAGTGCCAGCTGATGGGTACATGATTTCTGTTTTTCCAGCCTGGGATAATTTAGACAACTCACAATTTCATTTCTTGGTCTAGTAAGCTGTTTGAAGGTATGTACAGCTTTCGGTGTTCAGCTTTTCTGAAAGTAGTTCTGTAATGCTTTGCAGTGGGAGGGATTAGGACAAAAAGCAGATGGCAAAACGTTTGCCAGATTTGAGTTGTTTGACTTTGTGTGATGCCACTGAATATACAGCCTATGTATCCTCCTCTGATCTCATCTTCTGCCTACAATGAAACTCTGTTTTCCTGTGCTGTTAGCACATTTGAGCAGAGGGCTGTATCTCCTAAGGTTTCTTCCCACCTAAATCGTTCTATGATTTAAGTTCATGATTGCCACTACACTTTAAAATAATTATGCTTATTATATCCTGCTAAGAGGCAGATCACTTAATTTGCTTTTGTGCATGGCATTTTAATTTTGTCCCTTATTCTTCTGTTGTTAGATGTACTAAAATATAGTAATTTTTTTTCTAAAGTCTGTACATTGTTCTGTTCTTCTACTTTGTCATGGTTCTCCTCCTTTGATTGCCTAGCTAAGTATATAATCGAAGACTATTAATAGGTGTGTTCTGTATCTAGATGTATCTAGCCTCTTGTCATTTTAACTGTTCTTCATGTATTTTTGGAGGCCCAGCTTCCTCATTAAAGATTCCTAAAGAAAATAATCTGTACTTGGATAAGAGGGAGGATCTCAGTTAAGAAATATAAACAAAAAGTGAGAAATTAAATTGTTGAATTTCTCAGTGGAGGGCGATAACCCATGAAATTCTTGAGAAACCTGTGCTGAAGTTTTTCCTACTTAGCCGTGTGATAAAGGGCATGGAAGAGTGAGGTGACAGAGTTTTCTGGTAATAGCAGGTTTGTGAGGGTAGTAAAAACAAATGTTAATTACCAAGATTACGGAACTATTCCTCAGTGCTGGTTGACAGGGTGATAAAATGACCGATGAAGCTTAATGTTGATAATGAGGTGATACATGTGGGGAAAACAGTCTTAGATGCTCAGTGGTGGCTTCTGAAGAAACTGTTCTGTCTCAGGAAAGCGATCTTGGAGTTTGTGGTAGGTGATTTTCTGTAAGCATCGGCTCAGTGTGCAGACACAGTCAAGCAAGTAAATAGAAAAATAGGGATTAGTAGGAAAGGAGCATTAAAAACAGTATAAACACTGTAGAAGAGAAAAGAATTATGCCACTCTTAATCCATGGTAGACATGCCTTCAAAGCACTGAGGGCAGGCCTGGCTTTCTAACCTGGAAAAAGGTATAATAGATAGAAAAAATACAGAGGTGGACGATAAGAAGGATTAAGTATAGTTTCTGTGTAAAGAACAGCAGGGTAGATTAGGAGTCTTTAACCCAGAGGTCTGTAAAAGCAGAAGGATATAGAGGGGGATGTGGTTGTTCACTTCCTCTCCCATTCAAAAAGTAGGTAGGCTAAATTCTGCTGTGGTATTTTAGGTACAGATGTTCTGTCACTTTACGTGAAGCAATCGCATTACTTGTATACTCTTTATAATGCAGCCAAGGATAATAAGCTTCTGAATATTGAGCAGATATCATCATTGTTCTATGAGTAATGACTAGGAATAGCTAAACTTCTTTGTTTAGTTTTGAATGCAGGGGAGAAAGGACAAATGTCACTGGAAGAACATGGTATTCACTGCTGGCAGTGGGTGGAAGCTTGGCACGTTATGGTTACTGGGAAGATGAATCTTGAAAACGCATAGGTTTACATCTCAGCAAAAACGTTCGTTAATGTGAAAAAGTAGTTGAAGAGGTGTGCAGAATCTGAAACTCCAGGAGCCTTTCCTTTTCTTTTTTAATGACCTGAGATCTTTGTTTTGTCAGCAGAGGAAATAAACTACTGCCCTTTTTTGGCTTTGCATAGCTCTTTACAAAGAAGCCAACTAATTGTTCCACTGAAAATTCAGTGTTACTACAACATTACTGTTCATCAGAGGCAGAAGTGTGAGGCATCATGTTGGCTTAATACTTTATTGACTCAGAATTTGCCCACGAAGGGGTCTCAGTTCTTATTTGTTGGAAGTCAAGGCGTAAGCAAGAACTCATCACAAATATGATTGTTTTCTGAGTGAGATAAAGTACACTAATACTGGCTGCGTAGTCATTGTGTAATGCTCAAGACAAAAAAATCTATATAATCCAAGCAGAGCATAATTAGCTAGCTTCTAGTATTGCATGTACCTTGGCAGATGCAGGATTGTATTACTTTATCAAACAAGTCCCTCTGGTTATTCTTTAAGGTGAACGGAGATGCTAACACACTTTGGTGTTATGCATTGATGTGGTGCTACCAAAAAAAACCCAAAACCAAACCAAAAACCACCAGTGCATTCCCTTTAATTGCGCATGTTATCATTACTCCAGTTCACAGTCCAGAATATTAGTTAAGCCAACAATGAAGGTATCTTCTGAGACTGAGAAACGGAGAAGCTAATGTACCAGTGGACATCCTTTTCTGCTGGCTGTGCGCTATGGAGGGTGGTAACATCCAGCACAAGGAGTGGGCAGACTGATAAAGGCAGTAGCATCTTCAAATGCCACAGCTTAATTATCTAAAAAGTGTCAGCCAGCACATGTGCTCATGTGGAGCGTGTCTTTGGTGCACGAGTAGATCTAATAATTTTCCCCGTGTGTCATGATACTAACATTCGGAGAACCCCAAATCACATGGGACCTTTTTTCTTCTCCCATATGGCAATAAATGCCACGTTTTCTTTCTAGCATCACTCATAGCTCTTTCAGCTGCACAGTTTTCCAAATATCTCCCCCTCTCTGCTGAATCACTGCTGTACGGACGAGTGTTTCCTGGCACATGCGGTTCTGTTCGGAGCGCTGCAGACCCCCGCGGAGGGGGAGCCGGGAGCCGAGCGTGGCAGCAGGGCTGGGGTCTCTCCCCCAAGCAACCCTCGCAAGCCGGCACGTGTCGACTGCGGTTGTGGCACATTTGGGTGGTGTTTGTAGTTCAATGGAGCAGGCTTCTGGGTAAGCGGAAAGGAGCAAACCTAATTTTTTGGAGTACTGTAGGCTAGTTTTGCAGCGCTGTGTACTAGCAGGAGAGAAGCTGATGTAGACATCAAGAACTCTACCCACACTCATCCTTGCACCACTTCAATGCAATCAATCTGAAATGATACACATGTTTGGTATCAAAGTAGTAGCATGCAGTAATTTCTGAGTTGGGGCCATTCTCTTGCCATGCTGCCTTGCTTAAATGCACACATAGTCCCTAGACAAAGGTACTACCTGTACCATTACTGAGTGCTTCCCCTTGACTGGTGTACAAAACGACGTGGCAGGCCTGTGAGGGAATGCCTGTTCCTTCCCTGGCTGGTGGAATGATACTTTAGAGAGTTCAGGAATAGAGGTTATAATGAAGACACGTAGGAATTCATCCTTTCCGTCTTTCCCCCAAAAGATTGACTTCATACAGTCAATTTAAGTCTTAGGTAAACTATAACATTTATTCCAAATGAGAAACAATTTGTGGTACCCTATAAAGAAGTTGGGATGTGATTACACCAGCATATCTCCCAATCCACATGTAGCATGTTTTGTCCAGTTTGCGTACATGTAAGTGATAATAAATGGTGCAAAGAAGTGCAGATCCATCCCATTCGTTCTGTTTTTATAAACCAGCAGCTATGAAAGCCCATCAAAGCTTTTTAAGAAGTTGCTAGAAGAGTATGTTATTTTTAATCTTTGGAGTCCTATAAATCAAAGCATGTTTTACCTGGAGGTTCTCTTTTTCTAAGTAAATGTAAAAAAGTGTTCTTCTTTCTGTGGGAAATCATTATTTCCTCTTTTGTGAATCATTTTGTTAAATTAGGAAAGCCTTGCAAAAAAGTCCTCATGATGATAGTGTGTGAAAAATGTAAAATATAATTTAGGGTTTTTTTAAGATGAATGACTTTTTCATTGTTTTATTGCTAATAGCAAATGCATTTCAAAATCAAAGTAACTTGTTAGAATCCACATCTTTACACTGCTACTGAAATTGTGTTTTGATTTCTTTGACATGATCCCTGATTGCTGTGAGAAGAATCAGTTCAGTATTTTTGTTCTTAGATTCCCCCTCCTTTGTCTTGCAGCTACTTGTGGCAGATTCCATTAACAATTGCAGTAGGAAATACGAGCCACATCTCATCAGAGGCAATTATATGGGTGTCTAACAAATCAGGTAAAAGTAAACTTTCCTCCCAGTGGAATCTCATAAAGCATACTTGTGTTTTCCTCAACTGTTTCTTTGGAATTGATCCTAGATAATTGTTTAGTTGCTCTGCACCCAGTTTTAGCTACTTGAAATGAATTACAAAAAAAGGAGAGTTGGGAAGGGAGGGAGGAGGAATGAAGGATGAGCAACAAGCAAGATTTATAATTATCACAGAAGTTAGACAGTATAATGAAACGCTTTTGCATAGAAATGTGTACCTAAGTGCTAACTAAGTGTTTTGTATTTAGCAACACATATCAAATCATTGATGAATGCAATTCACTTTATTAATTGGTGAAAGTTAAATGTAATATTTTTATAGCGAAGCATCTGATGAGTATGACTTAGTAAATGCAAAATATTTAGAATTCTGGCATTTTTAACTCCGATCCATAGTCTGAACCATGCTAAGAAATGTTTACTGTCATGAAAAAGTTTCCTTATTGATCTATCAAAGTATTTCTTCTCTCTATTAGATAACCAGATGCTGGACCTCAAAAGTGCATTATTCTGCTTACTACTTATTTTCTCCCTCCTCAGTTCCTACGTAATCATAATAGTTATTACTGTGTGGACAGCTAGGACTAGATACCAGTGGTTTTTTATCACCTAAAAAAGGAATCCCGCCATAGAAATTTCCTAAAATATTTCTCTATTTCCTTAGTAGTTCATGCTACATCACCTGACAGTTTTGGCCTGGAATTGAAGAGAGTGAGGGAAGAAATCTGGTGACTTAAATAGAATGGTTATATGGAAGAGAAAAGAAGCATCCGTGCAGGCCCTCAACACATGGCTGTAGAGGGAGGACTGGCCCCTTCTTGTTATATTAGAAGGGTACAGAGAGTTCCCTCTGATGGAAATGTAACTGGAGAGAGGAGGGAGTCAAACCTGTGTGAGCCTGTGTTTTTCCCTTTCTTTCTCTTTTGTAAGTCACTAAAAGGTAATAGTCACATAGAGCTTAGTAGCCAGCGGGACTAGAAACGAATGGTGCACAATCAGTGGAAATCTGAGCATCCCAACTTTCTAGTGGTATAAGGTATGTGTTTCTTTGCCCTGATCGTTTGCAGCCTATCAGAATGTAACAAGTTTTACGCTGCTCCCATGATACAATGATCTAGAAGTGTGCTTGGGACCAGGACACTTCTCATACCTGGGAAACATACTCTAGTCAGAACATACAGATGCTGCCTCACTCTGCAGAAATATCACATTGGCCATACTTTTTAATATTACCACCTCCGGAATACTTCAAACCTGTTTGCACTTTCACAATCTGCCTTAATGACCTGCTCTACTTTTGTCCTTTAGGGCTTGATTGAACTCTCATTGAAGTTAATAGAAAGATTCCCACTGACTTCAGAGAGAGTTGATCATCTCATCTCATCTCATCTCATTAGGTTGTACATGCATGCCTCCTTCCCTTCACTCCTGCCTTGAAAGTTCAGTATATCACTATTATCTGCACAGTTGCTTCCTCGTTGCCTTTTACTTGCAGAGTGCTGTGGAGGAACAAGTCCATAAAACCACTACCCACTATTTTAAGATCTACTGCTCCTATCGGAATGCCTTCAAGAAATCAACAAATTAATGATGGCCAGTGTGAGCAATGATTTCGGGGTGGCTGCTATATAGAAATTAAAGAGGAACCTTTCTGAGTCATCAGTTTCCTGTGTAGCGAATCAATGCCACTCTGATCTATTGTCATTATCCTTGTCCTTCCTCATTACTTTCTCACTCACTCACTTGCTGTGCCTCATTGAAAATGAGACTGTAAACTTACGACTACAGCAAGGATGTCCTCTTGCTTCTACTTGTTGTCTAGCTCAGCTGGAGAATTCCTCAACGTAAAAAAGTCAGTAAGAACATCACTGGATGTAATCAATGTATGATTCATTGTACATGCTGTTATGTATTGGGGCAGGTATAGATGATTTTGTGATACTCCTGGCTGTGATTTTCTGCTGCTGGTATGTTTGCTTCATGGGGATGTGGGAGGGATTCTGAGACTGGAAAGGACAGTTTCCAGGATTGATTTTTGTGGACGGGAAGAATCCTGAAGACCTTCTGTTGTGCAGAGGACACAGTTTCAGTGTTGTCTCAGCGAGTAGTCTGGGAACAACTCTGCAAGCTGGAGGTGAAACAAACTGCTCCAGAGGATATTTGGAGGATAGGAGTGCTCACATTGGTCTTCAAGTGAGTGTAATTGAATGTGGATACTCAAACCAAATTTGGAGGAAATGCTGTTCATGAGGATGGTTTCCATGCCCTCTTTAGGAAGGACTGGGCGATTCCTTCTTGTTGACTGAACTGCTGTGCTAAAGAAGCTTCCAGTGTAACCTGAAGAGTGGATAGGAGATGTTGAACAGCTGTCTGTTGTCTGTCATGTAATACTGATCACATACCTCATCTCAGCTGCCAGTAATGAAGAGGGTCCAAGTTAATGACTACCATTATGATATCTTGGCACATCACTTAGATTTTTCAATAAAATTAACCTTATCTGTGTGTTACCTGAGAGAAATGAAACCACAGCAGTTTTGAAATAGCTACATATATTGCCATCAAGAAATATTCCTTTTTTGTGGTAGTTTAAATATCAATTTCCCAGGGGAGTACACCCCCTGCCTTGCACTAGAGTTCACCAGGGATGGTTATTTGCTGATGGAGGAGTCTCTTCCTTCGTGTACATCCAGAAGGACAAGAGAGAATTACTGATTTTTGCATCCTTTTTGCTACCGTGTCTGTGACCTCATCGAGGTATTGTAGGATGCCGTTGGCATTTTTATGAGCAAGGGATAAGAGGCTGCTTTCCAGTCTTGTGAGAGCCACTGAATGTAGGATGCTTGGGTTGCTGCTCCCTACTCATCCTGGCCATGTCTGGTTGCTTACTAGAGATAGTGAGGCATGCAGATCGCTGGTTGTTCAGTATGCTGAGCAGGATTAGTTCAGATAATTCACATCATCCCAGCTGCTGGCAACAGAGCTCATTCTGTCCACTCTTCACAACACCAAGGTGAAGGGGCACACTGGAAATTACAACTATGCAGCGTCTTTTTGAGATGTAATTCATTGTCCTTTGCAACAAATCCTGTAGAGAGTGCCAAGCCTTGGCAACTTGTCTGACAAAGTGCAAGATCTCCAAGATGTTTCATTCACCTGTTTGTGGAAAGTACGTAGTCCTAGTTTTGGAAGGTTTCATTTTGCAAGTACTTCTGCCAGTCTCTCTTCTCCATACCCAGTGAGCCATAGCATTTACGTAATCATTTTTCTACTCATCAGTTCATATACCAGCCATCAGATGACCCTTTTACTGGCTGAGTTTGGGTGTGTGAAATGGAGCTGTCCCTTTTGCTCTCAGAGCGCTGCAGAGATATGTCACCATCACCTTTTTCCCTGTTCACTCCCCATAGCCGTGGATGAAGCCGTTCTGCTTCAGGTGAGTGACAGCTATTAAACCTCTGAAAACTAAACCGGTCACAAAGGAGACATCTCATGATTAGCCTTGCTACCCATGCTGAGGTCCAGCACATCACACTAAGATGGCTGCAGCGTTCTTTGTGCTCCAGTCTTGCAGGTCTGCTGAATGGTAGATTTCACCGGCACTGTGGAAGTCATTGGTGTTACAAACTTCTGCTCTGTCACAGATCCAGGGCTTGTTTCTGTTTCTCCTAGATAAGTTGCCTCTTTTGTGGTCACTGTAATGATGTGTGAACATAATGTCCACAGTGTTTTGGGATCAGCCCCAAATCGGTAGTGGTTGAAAAGTCAAGGACCAGCTTTGAACTCAGCCCATCCCCACAAGATGACTGCTTAGCAGGGCTTGCAGGAGAGTGTTGGCGATGGCTGCTGAAGGCGTACTAAGCGTGGAGCACAGGCTTACCTGTCGTGTTTCCGCAAATCCAGGAGAAGTGACCTTAACCTCAAGTGAGGAGGTTTAGCTAGCATCCATTTCAAACAGGTGAGCAAGGCTTTGGACAAAAGCATACCTGCCGTTCCCTGGGCATGATTGTTCTGGTGCTCAGGCTCCGGGTAGGAAACACGTCCTTGTGACGCAGCCAGGGCTGCTGAACTGACTGGTGCAGCTTTACAGTCTCCCTCCCTGCCCTTTCCATCCTCACCTCCTGTACCTCGACTGATTTGTTATGTCCCAGGGAAATATTCCTCTGATGGACCTCCCTGCCTCTGGTAAAGCGACTCGCGTTCAGGCTCCTCTTAGTATCTCTACAGGATTGCCATGAGATGGGGGAAAGAAAGTTCAACAGGGCAATTGCCTTCCAGACAGCAAGCCCCAACTTCCTATTATGCCACCTCCTGCTAGATAATCTCTACTTTAACTGTAAGCCCCTTGACAGTCTGATTCTCCTCCATGAAGTGTTTTGTAGAAGACAGCTGCTTCTCAGCTGGGGTTTGCCGCCTGCCCACCGGGGAATAGAGCATTAGTGCAGCATTAGAAAAATATCCTTTCTTTTCCTTTCTGAGACTCAGCTGCTGAGCTTGACCGGTGTTGCTTCCAAACTCCACTCTTTTATATTTCAAAAGCGGGAGGAAGGGAAGCACTGTGAAGTAAAATAAATGTATAGGTCCTGCTTTACAAGTTTAGCCAGCCGTAGTGAGGACCAGGGATACAAGACCTGCAATGCTGGCATGATTTTGACAGTGAGGCAGAATCACTCCCCTTGTCCCAAGAGCTGAGCAACGATCCTAACAGAAGACTGCTGCTTACATTGTGTATCACCTTAGAGATTAGCAGTTCCATCATATAGGAATGTTAATGGATGGAAGGGTAGTCTGAGGAAAGAGTACGTGAGACAGAACATGATCATATTTACTGATGTGCTCCATTTATTGTGTTGTTCGCTATAGCAAAACATTTTTTTTCAATGTGGAGCTATGGCGACATGGCAAGTGAGATGGAAAGAACAACTTCTTCTGGTTTGCTTTCTCCCCGTATGAAAAGTTCTTGCAAAGAGTTTTGCAGAATTTAGTTAAAGTCAGTATCTTTTCACAAAATATTGTGATTGCGATTAAATTCCTCATGGAACATTTTCTTTGTCAGAAAAATTTCACTTGCTGTTGTTGGCATGAAATTGTGCTACTCTTATGCAGTTATTTTTGGAGGAAAATGGAGGCAGTTCTCCCAGCAGGGATTTTACCAGCATAAACCAATTTCCTAGTATGCTAGGCGTTGTATAAAATGGAGAGTTCAAATAACAACTGTGAGTCTGAACACTTGAAATGGTAGTAGAACTGTGCTTAGCCCACGCTCTTGCCGGCACTGGAGTAGTGTCTTGCAGAGACGTGCCCTTGGCCCAGACCTCACCTCACAAGGTGCTCGTGTTGCCATGCGGAGGAGCAGCTTCCGTCATTCCTGCTGGTTTTGATGGAGTTGAAGTTGCTCGAGAGCTGGGAGAGCTCAGAACTTCAAGCTACGTGCAGTTAGCACCAGCTGGAGGACTGTCTCACACTTCCAGAGCAGAGAAAATGAGAATCAGACCCTAACTGATTTTCTTACTTCAAAACAAATGTCATAAAATTTAACCATTTCCTCCTAAATGTCTCCTATATGTATGTGGCAAGACTGGAGGTTTCAGAGCAGTGTTATCTTCTGAGACATCCAGACAAAACATGACCATGGAAAGACACTTTCTGATGGAAGAAGATTTAAAAAATTTCCCTTTAATCTCAAATACAACTGCATATATATTTTAGATTGAATTTTAAGTGGTGAACTAAAACCATCAAAGATAGATTTCTTCCCCAATGAAATCTTCGTTGTTGTTTAGAAAGTCATGAATGGTTTAATATAGGGTTTAACACTGAATGACTACCTTTTCCCTAACTGTAATATTTTTAACAGGAAGCTAATAAATGTGTTTGTGGTAAGTGGAGAAATTGCCCAGGTGTATAGAAATTTTCAGTGCTGTAATCACCAAAAGAAAGAATTTCTTTTATAGGAAAGCATGAGAATTGACAGACTCAGACATCAAATTCCAGTAAATTATATAGAACTATGTGAAGCACATGCATCAGGCAGTCTCTTAAAATAACCACCTGCTTATATGAGCTGGAAAGGCGTGAAAGATTCCTGTCCTGTATTTCAGGAGAAGGTCAACACATGAGTGGTCTTATCGAAAAATAATAGCAAGGGCTGATGGTTGGATTTAAACTGACCAAAAAAGCAGTAATGCCATCAAGCTTTGAAAAGATACCGTTCTCCATTAAAGCAATATTTTGGAGGTGTTGCACAGTTGTTACTTGTGAAATAGGTTATTTTGAACTTGTCATATTTGACTGGCAAGTATCATTCAATACTCTATTAAAAAGTGTAAGTAATTTCCTCACTTGGAGATCAAAATTTAATACAAATACTCAAGAAAAAAACATGTAGTTTTTTAATTACATCTGATTTTGAAAATTTCCCTTTAATGTATTTATTTCCCCAGATAATGATTAATGAGTGCTTATAGCCCATTTGGTATGCTTTTAGGCCTTTATCACTGTGCTGTAAATTGTTACGATATTTTACGGTATTTCTACAGTAATATTTTTCTTTGTATGAGATTCAGTGATTTACACAGGAACCAGGATTCAAGTCTTCCATAAGTAGGCTGGAGCAGCTGGGAGATTCTGACTTCAGGTCCAGTGAAAAAAGGATTTAAACAGAGGAGCAACTTCAGTACAGCAGTCTAAGAGAGTTTGCTTAGGACTGAGCTCTATAGCCCAGTGTTTAACAGACCTCTGTGGAAGGAAGGACAGGCGGTGTTAAAACCTTGTTCCAAATCGAATTGCGTGGCAAAAGCAGCTTAGGTGCTTTGACAGTACGAATGCCTGGGAAGCCCACAGAGTTGTACGACTTAATTCTGGTTTTCTCACTTAGTCCCATTTCTGCAGGATATGTTGGCTCCTGAAGAATGTGTCTGCTTGGCACTTTATCACAGATAACTAAATGGATGTAATAAGTGTTTTAACTAAAACCAGGGGACTGTATTTTTTTTCTCAACTGTTTATATAGAGTAATTAAATTGAACTGGTGCAAGTCAGTTAGACAAACCCTAAAAGAGCAATAACGAATGAATTGAATAGGCAACAACTGAGTTATTCTGGGCTTAATATTTCTAGAGAAGTATATTTTTAAGAGATTTTAATGATGCCAGAACTACCTAGGTGAGAAGAGGACTTCCTTTTTTAATCCTGCAGCTTTTTATCTGAATTTGTGTGCATAATGCAACTCCATGAATTAAGTTAAACATATAATTAGGTGTCTTTAGGATTGGGGTCTTCCTGCTCTTTGTATTTTTTGCATCTTAATTATTTGATATTTGTGTGTTTGCTAGAGATATTTAGTCAAGGGAGAAGCATAACTTTTATCTGTAGTCCTAGTCATCTATTATTTCCTCAGAAATTACTTTTTTATAAGAAAGGCTGAAACAAATCAATTTCTATAGTAAGTCTAGGTACTAGATAGTATATGTAAATTGTTAAGACCGTATTGTTAACTTTTTTCCCTATTTGTTACTTTCAGGGAATTCAAGCACACTAAACAATTCCCTGATGGAATTACATTTAAAACAAATTTTATTTCTTTCTTTTTTTATTTTTAAAAATGCATGAGAAGACCGTTCCTTTTGTCAACAGCGTACAAACTAATTTTATTACAGTAGAAAAAAATGTCGCTGAATTTTTAGTGAGTTCTGGTTCATGATCAGTTTTGTCAGAACAATTTACTAGTTTGAAGGCTTTTTCAAGAGTCATTGAAACCTGAGGCTTCATTCCATGATGATTCCTTCTGTAGTGAAAGAAGTGTGTGTTGTGAGTTCAGCCCGGTTTGTTGTTGAAATCCCTAGTCCTGCAAATAGTTGTGGACTGCCTGACTGTACAAATCCTGGAATAAATTTAGACTTTTCAGCCCCAAAGTGATTACTTAAAAAGAGGGGGAAGAGGAAGAACAGGTTAGCTGATAGAAGGTTAATTGGTCTAGCTCTAAAGGGGAGCCTCTCAGTGGTTAGTAGCTAGAAGCTGTACATCTGGAAATACTTTAATTTAAAATCCAATATAAAAGCTTCATTGACTACATGCAGAAACACTTAAGAATTTTTTTTTTTTTTTAATCACAGGTTTAGTCTTCTGTCTGTAGTACATCCATTGAATTATTGGAGTTATGGTTCTAGAAAGCTATTTTAGCATGGCCAGAATCAGGGTACCAGGCTTAAAATGGACACCGCTCATATAAATACTATTTTCCAGAAAAAAACTACCCTTGGAGTTCTGTGTGGGTAAAAGGTCCCCATGGGAATGTCAGTTGGTGTCTCTCTACATCAGAACAGATAAAGGAAATTATTAATCCAACACAATGTTTTTGTTAGTCTTTGAATTCATGCCTTCATGGATATTTAAAGAAGGAGAGAATGTAACAGATAGGTCTTTAGAATTTTTAAATTTAAAACCAAGTCCCCTTCCCATCTTGTTTTGTTTCCAGAACACCACAGAATTCCTGCTTTGGAAGAGGCAAGTTGGTTGCTGGGGAACATCAACCAGACTGGCTACTTTAGAGTTAATTATGATATTAGGAATTGGAGGCTGCTAATTAATCAGCTAACGAGGAACCATGAGGTAAGCTCCTCTTCTCATCCCTAAAATCTGCTTTGATAGGTGAACCTTCACGGTTTCATCACCCTAAATGGTTCAATTTTTGTGCTTGCCCCTCACAGGTTATCTCTGTCAGTAATCGAGCAGGCTTGATCGATGATGCATTCAATCTAGCCAGGTATGTTTTCCTGAAGATAATCTATCCTCATACACATTGCTGCAATAACTCATGCAATCATTAACTCGGCAGTTGAGTGTGTTTCAAAGTTAAATATGTTTCAAACACACTTTAGCTCCCCCCCCCCCCCTTTTTTTTTTTGGCATGGCACATAAACATGGTCTGTAGCACATTCACTGCTCTTGATCAATAATAGCCATAGGGTATTTCCGAGTCTGGAGAGGTCTGATCAATTTTGCAGCAAGTTCAATTTAACACTTTGGAGATAAATAATCTCTTTCCTCTTTCTCTAATGAATGAGGGTTTTTTTTTTCTTTTGTTTCTCCCTAATGCCCTGCCTCTTCTTTTTTTATAACTGACCCTTGTGCTGTATTTAATTTGTGATGGAAGGCACCTTCAAGCTTCAGTAATTTTTTTTGCCCTGACTTGTACTGTTATATCATTTTTCCAATATCTTTCTTTTCTTGTAATCTGCTAGAACAGACTCTTTTTCTGCATGATGCTTTTCATGCAGAATGGAAAATCAGAGCTCTGTTGAGTATTTCTGGAATTTATACAACATTTTGTGTTTTACTATGATCACAGTTAATAATTAACACATATAGTGCTGGTTAGGTGATGCCTTCTTTATGAATTGAGTCAACGGAACTGTCCCCATTTTGAAATCAGGACATCAATCTTTTGGTGGTGAAAGTGCAAAACGAGAGGAAAGTAGTGGAACATTTCAAACTTTTTGATTCTTGAGGTACCTGGGAACATTGCATCAGTAAAACACTGTGATGTCAAAGGCAGCGTGAAAAGAATTCCTGATTCTACTGGCTTTTCTGTTTGCTAGTGTATTTATAGCCATATTTGAGCGGGGGCTTGCAGGAATCGGCAGTACTGAGGTACATTTCACTACAAACGGTCACCAGAGATGTTTGAGATTCAGGCACGGTGTCACACAGAAATTACAGCTCAGTGATGTTCCAGCATCACTGCCGTAAAACACAGTTGTGTGCTCTACCACTCTGTTCCTGCTGCCAGTGCTAGACTGAATATATGACATAAACTAGTGATTAGCCCTTACTTAACAGTCCAGAAATGTAGTAGGGCAGGAGGCTTCATGGGGAGAGAAGGAGTATCCATTTGCTTTTTGCATTGCCCTTCATTCTTGCCTTGTGGCATCTTCCCATTTGCAACAGTAACGGACTAGAAATAGGTCATCACTTCAGACTTCAGTGGACCATGATTTGTGTACTCTCTGGCTAGCAGAATATCGCAGAGTATTCTGAAGTATCTAGGCTATTAGAAGAACTACTAAATGTTCAGTAATCTAACAGTCTGTTCCAATTTTATTTGGTTTTGGCACCTCAGAGAAGTAGTGTGCAGTTCTGCAGAGTCAGTGTGGTGCTTTCTTCTTTTTCTATGCGCTGAAGAGAGTCAGATGTGGCTAGACTTCCCTGAAAGTCTAGACACTGAAAAAAGCTGTTTCTTAAGCCGATTCTTGTAGGTGGGTGTTTTTGTTCTGAGTCAGTACTGAGCCAGTGCTCTAGGATGTCTTGTTCACGAAGCATAAAGGCAAGGTCTTGATGAAAGGCCCAACCTACATCATCTGGCCAAGTTTTGTCTACCTAAAAACGACCCAGAGATTAGATGAGTAATGCATTCCCCACTTGCTTTCCAAAGCAGTTTTATGATGATACTGGATCCTGCTGCTTTTTCGGAGGTAACTATGCCAGAGCGCTGTGGAGTCTTTCACAAGATTTCACATTGTAAAAACTTGACTTTCTGTTGTTAACGATACGCTGCAGCGGACTGCTGCTGCATTTGCTACTCAAGCACTGTGGAAAAAAGTAGTTGAGCTAAATATTTACAGTGTATACACCTGTGCATACATAGATATTACTTATGAGGAAATATTCTTCCAACAGGGATATATAGCTAGATTCCTATTTCTTTAAAATCCCTGCACAGACTCCTGTCAGTAGTATTACCTTGAGTACGTGCCTTACAGGGCAGTCTGGGTGGAGGAAAGATCTGCGAGTTTGCAAACAGTAGATTGATGCTCTGTATTTCAAGAGTAGCAATAAGATATGTGGACCTGGCTAAACTTGCCAGGTAGGGTATACTTTTTCTTGGTCTTTTTTTACTTTATTCATCTGTCATCTTTCCTGTTAAAAAAACCCCAAACAATTATAGTGATGCTGAAGTTAGTCTAATTGGCTAGCTGACTATATGGTACCCTTTTAAAAAAGAGTTTGGTATTTTTCATTTTCATTTCCCCTCTCCCAGACAAAGAAAGACCAGGAATAGGCCGAATCCTTGCTCTGTTCCTTTATCATGAGCAGGACTAGAGAGGCATTAAGAGCCTGTTAGGAGTGTGTTGGGGGCAGGCCTTGACGGCAGAGCGCCTGAACTTCTGGGAGTACGAAAGCAGATGGAAAAATCACACAGACCCTTCCAGATTCCTCAAAAAGTCGGTGTTCAGAAGGCCACCATCAACCTAAAAGCAGCTTAGCTTTGCCCCGCTTGGCTGCGAGGCGCTGTGCAGAAAGTCGCTTCGCTTTCTTTTGGAGCGGTACCGTGGCTTGGATGTTACCTGCCCCGTGGATGCAGTGCCGATTCAGTCTCGTCTCCGATGCAGAGCGTGTGTTCCTCCCTGCCCATATAATCTTACGTGATGGGGAGATTAAACACATACGGCTGTCTCTGACTGTGACATGAGAAAAGGTGAGTAACCTTATTGACCAGGCATAGAGGTAGTAATTGGGATTTTAGACCTGACTTTTGAGAAGACTGGCTGTTTTTAATGGTAATTCAGTCCTCAGTTGTGGTCCCTAGTTGCACTGATGTGTTATCTGCTTTTCTACAGCTATAAACATACACATTTTGAGAGAGAGAACTGTGGAAAACATACTTTTATTTTAATCCCTAGCTATTATTTTCAGTGATAAAATAATGCAAAAATGAAAACATAACTTCTTAAATTCATGGTGGTCCTTTTTAAAAGAATTTCTAACATAAACAGTTCTTTTTACTGTACTGAAGAGACTGTATTTCTTCAAAATACCCCATCCTCCTTAGAAACTTCTAAAGTACTCCCTAGTGTGTTGTTGAACTTGATACAGATAATGTCCATTCCACACCAAAAGGGTGTGACTCAATTTTTGCACTGTCCTAATGTGGTGTGTCCTAATATGATATTTCTATGTAGTTTTACTGCTAATTGATTTTGTTTGTGGAACAAGTACAGGTCTTTAGTAAAATTTAATAATATTTAGATCTGGAGAAAGATGAAAATATTGCTCATGTAAATTATTTTGGAGCACCACATTTTATTTTTTTTTTAAAAAACGTGTCTTTGATTTCATTCCTCCAGAAAGTTTATTATCCTTTTACTGTCCAGCATAATGATTTCTCAAAAACAAACAACATAAATGAATTGTTACCTCCAAGGAATATTTTAAGCTCTATACCTTTAATTTCATAAAGTTTTGCCCATTTTATATGGAAATATATTCCTCCTTCTTCCTTCTTGGTGTATTTTGGTTCCATAAAATTAATCAAGCAGAGTTGAATTGAACAATAACAATAAAAGAAAGCTACAGCTTGCCCACTCTGTTTGAATTCTTGCAAGCTTGTTTGTTTTTCAGATTTTTAAGCGTAATTCTGTTCTCAGCTGTAGTACATGCACACACCCTGAGGATCTGGAGAGCTGTAGCCTTGGCAGTAACATAGCTTATGGAAATACATGCCCCAAATTCTTGAGCAAGAATAGCAGCTTGGCAGTCTCTCCTCCCTTCTTCTTGAAGATCCTTTATCTTTTGGGGACGTTTTGTATGAAATTTCAGTACAATTTGAAAATATGTTGATTGTAGTAAATGGGATGTGTTGACTGACAAAGCTGAGAGAAGACAAATAGGTCTGTGGTTCTCTTCTGAGCTTAAACCAAGCAGAGCGCAGTTCCGATGGCACCAGTAAGTAGTGTCACAGGAAATAACAAAAATCCTACTGTGTCTTGAGAGTGCGAGTCGTGTTGTCGGCTTCTCCCGTCTTCCTCTTCCCTTAGGATAAGGGGTCAGTTAGTGAGTATGCGAGGTGGGATGCCTCCCACTTTACTTTAGGCATCCCAAAGGTAGACCTGCAAACCTGAGCTTGGCACCTTGCTGTGCATTGACAGTTAATGGACAGAAACGTGCACCTGACCTCTCAAAGCCACTTAACCACATAAGAGCCACTTAACCACCCTCCTGGAGCAAAAGTCTTATGAGGAGCGGCTGAGGGAGCTGGGGCTCTTTAGGAGCCGGAGAAGAGGAGGCTGAGGGGAGACCTTATCGCTCTCTACAACTACCTGAAAGGAGGTTGGAGTGAGGTGGGTGCTGGTCTCGTCTGTCAGGTGGCTGGAGATAGGACGAGAGGAAATGGCCTCAAGTTGCAGCAAGGGAGATTTAGGTTGGATATTAGGAAAAATTTCTTTACTGAGAAGGTTGTCAGACATTGGAATAGGCTGCCCAGGGAAGTGGTTGAGTCACCATCCCTGGAGGTATTCAAAAAGCTCGTAGACAAGGCACTTCAGAACATGGTTTAGTGGGCATGGTTGATGGTTGGACTCGATGATCTTGAAGGTCTTTTCCAACCTAAATGATTCTATGATTCTATGATTCTATTCTATGATTCTAATGTCAGGAGTGTTGTGTCAACCCTAGTTCTTCCTTGCTGGGTTCTAAATCTTCATATTCACTTCCCCTCATTAGGCTTGTTGACTTAATCCAATATTATGTCAAAGGAATAGGTCTGGTTTGTATTCACTGTTAATTGGTGTTGGATCAGATGTGACTGTGGGTACCTGTTTTACTGTCATCTAAAATAGTTATTGTTCTTTCCAGTTCTGGAAGAATCCATCAGTTTTGTCTCTTGAAACCTAATGTGTGCCTCATACCCCTTTGATCCTGCCTGCACCGTAGTCAGCTCACCATGTTAAGGTGGCGGGTCCTTGGTTTGCATGCCAATTGCTCAGGAAACCGTTTTTTTGATGCTGACATCTGTCTTGCTATCGATTAATATCTTGTCTTCTGTTCTGCAGTTGAAGAGATAGTGGTGGAGTTCGTCGGATACTGATTTTCCCGACGGTTCCCTTTCGGGTGGGTCATAGGCCCAGTGACAGCGCAGGGCATGTCAAGACTGCACTGCTTGGTCACACATTAACAAAGGCCAAAGATAAAACATGACTGTAGTTTTTGCAAATTTCTTAGCAGCATTTCCTGTGAATAGCCACTGCAGCATAGCCTGGGCAACACAGAGAGACGCGGGTTCCTTTTTGCCATCCCTGGAGGTATTCAAAAAGCGAGTGGACAGGGTACTCCAGGGCGTGGTTTAGGGGGCATGGTTAATGGTTGGACTCGATGATCTTGAAGGTCTTTTCCAACCAAAATGATTCTATGATTCTATGATTCTTTGATGTTTATCAGAAGCTTTTTCTTAACTGGATTTGTGAGAAAGCATGAAGCAGTGTTGTTAAATAATTGTTCTTCTGCTCCAGGGATGGATGGCCATGTTGGAGTGCTGTCCATTTCCTTTCAGAGATGAGGGGGAGAGTGAGCTATAGTCTCTTCAGATGAAGTTTTTTTCAGGCCAGAAAAGCCTTCCCCTGTAGACTACACAAATATAGGGAGCTGTGTCAGAAATGAGCAATGACAAAAAATTATACCTTCACAATTATCTGTGAACTAAGCGACTTCCCTGCTGCAGATGGCCTTCATGAGAGTTCCTCTCTCAGAATTTCATTCACCAGACCAAAATCAGGAACCTGGTGCAGACATACGATGAGTTATGATGATTGTTTTCCTGCCATTAATCAGTTCTTCTTGGCTTGCTTCTTTCCAAGCTGTGAGTTCTGCTGACTCTAGAAAACCAAAGTCTGAGGGTAAGGGAAAAGGCAGTGCCTACCTACCTTTCAATATATAAATCCAGATTCTCTCCCCTGACACAAATTAATCTTTAACAGCTGGTGCATTTGACTCCAAGGTTGATTCCAGAAGTAAAATACCAAAGCTAATGCTCACTCCAGATGACCTTCTCACCAACTTGAAAAGAGAAATTCATTTAAAAAGTAAGTCTCAGTTAACCAAGTATAGCCTTTGGGATTTGGAAGATCATGTCTTTAGGACCCCTTGTTTTATTTCTTTCTTTAAAAAAAAAAAGCCAACAAATCAAAGCCAACCCTCTCCTTATTCCTTAAGTTAATTCCCGGATGTGGAGTATTGCCACTCAAGCAAAAACATCTTATCCATTCAGCTATCTGAGGCAGCACCAACCCCCATAATGATTAGCTCATCTTACTTCTGGGAACCAAGAGTTATCTTGTAACTAAGCCTCTAGTTTATACGCTTCCATATAAAATCCGGAATTATTACTGCTAAATTGGAAAAATGTTTTCTTGAAGTTTCCAGTGGAAATACGTGCATAACAAAACTAAACTGTGGAGTTGGAGTGATCTTCTTTGTTTTTTCCTTCTCCAGAGATTAAGATTTCATTTATTGTAGCTTTTGAAGTCTTCCAACATATCTGGGCTAATTCCTTCATGTTACACTTGTTTGTGTTACTTGAAGTCCTCTTCAGTGTAATGTCAGGAAAAGTCAAGGCATTTGATGGCCCATTTAAAATTTTGGGGCTGGATAATAAGTAGGTGACAAGGGTAGAAGTTTTCATCTAGCCCAATTAACGTACTTCAAAACGCTTCAAAATTTCAACAGCCACATCCAGGGTTGTTGACCTTGTTGTGCTTGGGTATTCATAAACAATCATATAGGGTCTATTTAAATGAATAAACTGCAGTTTAACTCCAGCCTTCATTATTACTCCTGATCGCATTTGCTGATAGTTCAACACAGAGGCAAACAACAGATATGTTAAGCAGGTCCCTTAATTAGTGCCTCTGAGTACCAGCTAAGGGAGCGAGTATTAGATCGATAGTTTGTTATCACGCATGATTAATAGTGGTATAGATTTACTATTTTAATAAATGAGGCCTCATCTAAATTATTTCAGCAGATGCCGTAGTAACTCTCTTTCACTGTCAGGCAAATTTTGGTGATGGTTCACCAGCAATTGATTTAGATATGGCTCCCTACAAAAGTTGTTGGATTTCCTTTGACATAAATACTCCCTCAATGGGCCAGAGCAGCTGCGCCTTTTTTAGAGAAAATAGAAAGCTACAAATATTTTAAGGTAGCCATCATTCATTCCATATGCTGCGTGTCAGTCCATATGTTGTGTGGCATATCACAGCCTTGATACCAGCTTTACGTGGAGATACACATTTCAGCTAACGTTTGCATATGTTCGTACAAAAAGAATCAAAGTGATTGTTGAGAGTAATCACGCTAGAAGTCAGTTCTGCTTTTGTAGTATGTATCATGCATGCATCTGATCCTCTTGTGTAGCTAAGAGCAGTAAAGCAAATTGTACAGCATATTCCAGGGAAGTGCCAGTGCTGCAAGAGTATCCTGGACAATAGAAAAACCTGCTAAGAGCCAGGGAAGAAGTAGGAGAAAACTCTTCAGCACGTACAAAACAGAAACTGTAGATCTGAGTTCTCTGCAGAGTGTTCAGTGCAGGGGGTAGGTCTTGCTCTGGCTTACATCTGTCCTGTAGAAGTGGGTGATGTTGTTAATCCACATCCCTACAAAATTTGCCTATGCTTCAATTACTTCTGGTACATCCGAGTTATTATAGCAGTAATTGTTTTATCCCGTAAACGACATTAACTCTATTCTTAGCCGAACCCGGAATAAACTCTCAGGAAAACATCACTCTGGTTTCAAGGGAGTGAAAGAATTATTTTTAGCTAAAGGTTGTTAGCCTGTTTTCTTTTCACCCCATGGTCTTGGTCTGTTGCTGTTCAAGCTGGTCTCTGAACTCAGCCTGGTATGGATGTATCCATGTTGCAGTGCAGATGCCAGGGACTGCTCTGTAATGACAGGGGAGGGGAACAGTCTGTGAAATTCGTTTTGGGAACGTTAAGTAAACCAGGTCTGAATTACATTTCAAGAGAACACTTAACTTGGAGTTTGAGGTTAAACAAGAGGAGGAGAGTGGCATGAGTGGAGCTTGCTGAAGTTGCTTCTTGGCAACTTTGAGTATGGGAAAGGGGGCTGAGAGGTGCAAATACGGCTTCAGGAATCTGTGTGTTGGTGGGGCAAGGGGAAGTCTTCATCCAGCCTCACAACCTATGCCATTCTGGGGGGGCCCTATCCTCTCCTACCTAGCATACGCCTGTTCCCTGTGCCTCCCTCTCATCTACAGACACCTTTTTCTTCCCCACAGCTGCCTGGCCAGCCCTTTTCCCCACCTCCCTCACCTGTCCTCTCACAATAAGCAGCTTTTTTTCCTCCTTACCCTTATCCCAGAACCCCATTACTTGTCTTTCAGAGGGTCTGGCAGGACTAGTATGCTGCTACCTTGGTCAAGGTAGCAGCAATGAGCCACCCTGAGAGGCTGGAGGTGCTGCTCTAAACACCCTGTCCTTTCCCAACATCAACAAAGGATGTATGAATAAAAGGCAAGAACCAGCTTTTCTAGCTAGAAAGGGCAATGCTGATGCCTCATCAGCATGAACAAAATAGCCTGCCATCTTAGTAGCAGTCTGACTGCTTTGCCTGCTGTTTTGACCTGACTGCACCATTGCTTCTCCAAAACGATCCTACTTTTTGGGCTCACCTGATTAGGTTAGATATTAGGAAAAATTTTTTTACTGAGAGGGTTGTCAAACATTGGAATGGGCTGCCCAGGGAAGCGGTTGAGTCACCATCCTGGAGGTATTCAAAAAGCGAGTGGACAGGGTACTCCAGGGCATGGTTTAGTGGGCATGGTTAATGGTTGGACTCGATGATCTTGAAGGTCTTTTCCAACCGAAATGATTCTATGATTCTATGATTCTATGATTGCTGTTGGCCAAGATTGTTGTCAGGAGGTCTGATCTTTGCCAGTGTATGCTCTGTCTGCTTGGCAGAACATACTGCCAGGGTGAACTTTTGAATTCAAAGTGCAGATTATACTTTCAGGTTTTTTGGTCTTCATTTGCTGATTTTATAAAGCAGTTTTTTAACTGTAGACTAAGGTCCCTTCGTTTGACAAAATTTAAGAGGAATCTTGGGAATCAATGTTGTGTTAGTTTAGCTCCTTCCTGTCTGGCTAGAAGCGTGTTTTCCTCCACCCAGAAATGAAGCAGTGTGTGACAAGAAGGACCCTGTTACGACTACGGCACTGCACAGGGACTAGAGAAACCTGGGATGCTGTTTCTGCTGTGGACTTCCTAGGTGATCTTGGTAAAATCACTTAAACTGTTTGTGTCTGGTTTCTATCTGTAAAATGGAGATAAGAGAATAGGTGAGGGTTTAGGAGAATTTAAGAGAGTCTTTTATTATAAATATGTTTATAGGGAATTGCATTTACAGAAATAATATCCAATTCTGTAGATATTCTGGCAAACAAAATTCAGATTGCATGTGTATTTTCAAGATCAGTCTTCTGTGCTTTCCATGTGAAGTTTCTAGCTTTTAAACACATATTTCATTTGGCTAACTGATATGCAAATTATAAACATTAGAACAGGAAAAGAGAGATATGAAAAAGTACTGTGCATAATAATAAACAAACTCAATTTTGAATTTGCTCAAACATGCTCTCATAGATACCATTGCCCGTTGACAAGGAATAGAAGGGCTGTTTCATTCTACTCTTCCCAAGAAAATCATCAGGAAAGAAAATAACACTTTTAATAATTGAGTCATCTGAATTGACATCTATTAGCCTCTGAAATACATTCAAATTTCTTTAGTTAATTTAAGTGTGTGAATGACATATTTCTCAAAAATCAGGGTTACATGATGATGAAAAACATGACATACCTCACTTACTGCTTAGTCTTAATTTTCAGCAGTAAGATTATTCCTTTTCATCTTGCCTTACTCTTTTTTAATTCTTTTTTTTTCATATGGTGAAGAAGAGAAAAGGAGAGATATTGAACTCCAGTTTGAAGGAATTTTCTTTGCATTTTTACAAACACAGGGGGCTTTAAGTTTGGGGTTTTTTTTCTGTTTTCAACAAAGGTGATTAATTCAGATTAATATTAGCCTTTACTTATGTGGCAGCTCTAAAACTGTGCAAGATAATTTAAGCCATGTGATACCCTGATAATTACATTGAATTTGAACTATTCTTTGTAGGATGCTTCAAATGCTCTTGTGTGGAGTTGAATGTCATTTGAAGAGTCCTCAAATATTTTGCGTGTAAGAAAACATAATATTAAGCAGGCTTCACTTAAAACTGTCATACTCTCTGAATCCTTTGATGTTGGAGAGATTGAATGCTGATTAAATTTAGTACTTAAAATGAACTTGTAAGCCAAATATTGCTGTTGTATTTATCGAAGAGCAGATGTGCATTCCTGTCCGGTTTACGTGGAAGTCCATAGCTGGTACAAATCAGAATGCCTCCATTAAGTCACTTTGGATGTTTTAGAAAAGCAGAGTCCTTATCTGGTCCTAAGGCAGCCCAACCCTGGGAGTGGAAGATGAGGTAGATCATTCTTTGGTACTGGAGATCACAGGGCCTTTTTTACAGGTTGCCCATTAGTTTTCTATGAGAAAACATTCTTTCTCCAGCTTCCCTTGGTGAACATGGATACCAGGAATCACAAGTTTTTAATCTTTGACTTTCCAGTCTTGCAGGAGTTGCAGGTGAAATCTGTGACTACAGAGTTAGTTTCCCCTGTTCCATGGCTTGCCTTGCCCAAAGCTTTTTTTTATGTGTCAGGGTTCAACATACCTTGTTTTACTCAGCTGCCAAAGAACTGCTGTTAAAGCACTGTGGGAAAGAATATCCTGAATATATCAGTAGGGGCACCAGTCCTTGGTAGGCCCAGAAGAAATGGATAGGGTTAGAAAAAGCCAAATACAGTAAAATGTGAATGTTCATTGGCACCAGGTTTCTCTGTGAATGATTTTAAACCACACACTTGACTTTAAAGGTAAAAGAATGAATTAATGAACAAGAATTCTAACTTACTTTAAACTGTCCCTTTATGGGTTAATGAGTATAGTCTAATTATTCATCTATTGCACATGCACAGAAACAGAACTGAAGTTATTCTGAGTTGCACATCTATGTTCTGAAGAGCTGCGTTTTCCCCCTTCAAAATTACCCAGACAAAAAGCTGGTCATGTTTTACATTGTTCATAAGAAACAGACGATGCAGGGTGAGTTTTAAACCAGCAGCAAGTAAATCACCTCATTTCCATTGTTTCAACAATGCAGACCAGTTTGCTGCCAGCTTGGATTTTCTAATTTTGATTTAAACACATGACTTATAATGACTTTGTTGGGTGGTGGGACTAAGGGATTTATAGTGCACTTGTATGTGGGACTCTCATCACTGTACGGCAACCCTGTCGTTTTTCTGACAGAGTCTGTTTGACTGGTGCTGGATTTATGATAGAAATAATTCAGAACAGAGTAATAATTTTCCCTTGGCAATTACACTACCATTTGGTACTTTGTCCCTAAGGGGAAAATGAATGTGCTGGGATCTGTCCATAAGTTCAGCGGCTCAGTGTAAAGAACAAATCAAGGTCAGAATGCAGCTGAATGCACACTGATGTTTCGTAATATAATCTAGATCTCCTGCTTTTATCTGACTCATTAAAAGCTCATGTAATTTAAAGATTATTTTTGATTGCTGTGAGATTTTTAGTGGGAATTCTTTGTGAGGCATATTTCATTACCACGTTCAGTACTTTCTTTTTCTGTTCATTGCCTCTTTTCTCTGTAGCAATGGCCACCCTAGCAATTTCTTCAGTGTAAGCAGGATAGTACCTTGCTAAGGGTTGGTGCTTATGATATTATATAAATGTCATAAGCCACTTATATATATATATATATCTATCTTTTGAAAGGTATTTTTCCACCTCTGCCCTTGTCGTAAAAATGGGATATGACCTTTTCACCACAGTTTGTCAGCAGCTTCTTTAGGCATGAAGAACCTGCTGGAGCAGGATGTTTGTCTGGAGGTAATTTGTCTAATAACTAAAACAGATCTCTTTGCTGGTCTGTGTTCCTGTTCTCCTGTTCTCCACTTTAGTTCAGCAGGCAACGCTGAAATTAGGAGCACAGATGATAAGACAAACCCCATGTGGTGCTGTGTTTCTAACACACCCTAAAGTTCTCATGTGTAACAATGACTACAGAATGATTGACGTGCTGATAAACTGATGGGTAAGGACAGTAATATAAAAAGTGATAGAATAACGAAGCGTCTCAATTGTGATCTTTTTGGTTAAATTTTGCTTTTGTAGTCATGTTTTTTAAGTGATTCAGTATGGAGAAGGCCGGCTTAGAGATGGCTTGTAGAGGCTCTTTTTAAAGTCTGGGCTCCTTTCTGTGTGACCAGTGATGTTGTCGTGGTTTAACCCCAGCCGGCAGCTCGGCCCCACACAGCTGCTCACTCACTGCCCCCGGGTGGAATGGGGGAGAGAATAGGAAGGGTAAAAGTGAGAAAAGAACTGATGAGCAGAGATAAAGACAGTTTAATAGGTAAAGCAAAAGCCGTGCATGCAAGCAAAGCAAACCAAGGAATTCATTCCCCACGTCCCACGGGCAGGCAGGTGTTCAGCCATCTCCAGGACAGCAGGGCTCCATCATGTGCCTGACGGTGACTTGGGAAGACAAACGCCATCACTCCCAACGTCCCCCCCTTCCTTCTTCTTCCGCCAGCTTTATGTGCTGGGCATGACGTCCTATGGGCTGGAATGTCCCTTGGGTCTGCTGGGGTCAGCTGTCCTGGCTCTGTCCCCTCCCGACTCCTTGTGCCCCCCCAGCCCGCTCGCTGGTGGGGTGGGGGGAGAAGCAGAAACTTGACTCTGTGCAAGCACTGCCCAGCAATAACTAAAGCATCCCTGTGTTATCAATGCTGTTTCCAGCAGAAATCCAAAACATAGCCCCGTACCAGCTACTAGGAAGAAAATTAACTCTATCCCAGCCAAAACCAGCACAGATGTCAATCAAAGCCCTCTAATCTAGAATGCAATAAAGAGGGACCCCTGCTTTTTGCAGTTTGTACTGAAGGTACATGAACAACAGGTCATTTTAGGACATGAAATGGATCTGTTGGTACTCTTCTGTGAATATTTACAGGGCAAAAGACTAGAGTTATAATATTATCGTGCCTCTGAGAAGTACTGAAATTCTAGTGTTCCTAGGATATCCATCGCTAGAGGCCTATATAAACAAAACTGGACACATTTCTGTCAGGAAGGCATTGGTATGAATCCACTTTGGGTAGGGGAGAGACTAGATCGAGTTCTTAAGGTGGCTTCCAGCCTTTTCATTCCAGATGCTATAGGTGAAGTTTTGTAAACTTTATAACCTGCACTTGAGAGAAATGCTTAACCTGAACATCAGCTCGCATTCAGCCACTGTTTATGAGTCAACGCTGTTTGATTTCACTATTTTATCTGTTAAGATACTTGCCAAGACTATCCCAGATTCCTCTGCAGAATTTTTTTGGTTGTAGGTACATGCTCGCTCAGGTGGCTATTGGAGACATACCTGGAGAAACAGCATGACTGTTTCAGACCAGACATAAGATTTGACATCACAGTATTTCTGCAGTGTTGATGTTTGTTACCTGGTTTCAGTATAGCCCATAATCAGTAATTCCCCAAGTGACAGACAATATTTCAATTTTCCTCTGAGATGGCTAAGCTGGAAAAGAACCTTGTCTCTGAGGCCTGGCTCTCGTGCACTTGGAATTTGGCTGGCAATATCTGATGGTACTTTTGCTGGACTTTCAGGATAGCAATACAATTGACGGCTAAAAAGACACAAGAAAAATAAGGATTTCTGTCGCCGACCTTCCAGTGACGTTGTTGGAAGAGAGAGTGATAAATCAAGCTGCATGTGTAGAGTATGTACTTAACTTAGGTTATACTCTGTAGTGCCTTTGAGTAAATATTTCCAGACAGTTATATGACAGGGAAATTATTTTACGTATTTCCCTTTGATGGGAAGTTTGCTACTGTTACTTCTCTTATTATTGTAATGATAATTGTTAAACATTTCTGTTTAACATTTCTGCGGGTCTGTGTTTTTCCATCAGAGTTCACAGAGATACTCAGAACAGACTCGTTCTGTGTTCTGCCTTCTTTCCTCATCTAGGTTATTATCCTGCTCCACAAATGACACAAGTGATTTCAATTAGCAGTTGTCAGCCAGCTGGTGGTGTACGCTTGTCACAAGTCCTGTGACACTCCGGAGTCTTTGACCCTTCCTTCCTACTTCGCTGGATGCAGAAATTTTGCTTTTGCTGACCAGATCCTGTGTAACCATCTTTGAACCTAGTTCTTCCAGGCTAGTGAAGGAGAATCCTAGAAGCATGCCAGCACCCCTTGGCTGGTGGGCGAGTTTGCCACTGTTCAAGTGAGCCAGTACATCTTGCTGGATGCCGTATCCCTTGGGAAAGAGGAGTCTTGAAATAGCTCTTAGTGCTGGACGAGCTTTTAGTGTAAAGTAAAAGCATACCATTGTACTAAAACACAAAGCTTAAGGAACCAGCTGCTGTGCTTTGTGAAGATGCAGAACATTAGAGCATAGCTCACTGCACAGTCATGCGGCTTTGGCTAGTTTCTGTCTTCCGCTGCCCTGGTTGTCATGATAGTCATGCTACCTCTCAGGACAATTCACACAGGTCCTAGCTCTGTGATCTGGATTTTAGGACTTTTTTATCCATTTTATGGTTCATGGTTTATTTCTTTTATGGTTTACAGTGAGAGCTTCTCCTTATATCCTATTTTCTCTAACTATGAATGCCAAAAATTAGCAACATTAGTATTTGCCCTTACCCTTACCAAACTTTTTCCTTTTTTTGTGAATGACAATATTCCTCAAGCTTTTTAAACTGTAGCGTACATTTAATATTTTGTAACATATACGTTATATACCACATTTTACACAAAAAGGTAAAACAATGAATGTACTTATCACTACCTCTTGGCAGAAACTATTTAATGGCAAGTAGTCTGGGAGTGCAGTGTATTTGGAATAAGAGGTTCATAAGTACGGCTTAGTGGTTGAGGGTGAAAGAATAGGGCTATCATGGTTTTCTGTAGGTGTCCATACAATTAAATCATTAAATAATTTAATAATTTAATTAATAGTGTAGAATATAAAGAACATTCTGCCCAGGCAAAGTTCCTGAAGCACTTCTGTTCTCTCCAGGGAAGCGCTGCTATCTTAACTGCCACTGTAAGAGGATTTTAGATATGTCTTTGCTCAAGTTCCCTCAGAGGTTCAATCTAGCAACTGTACTGGAAGCACATCTGCCCGATGTGTGCTGACAGAGAGTTTAACATTGATCGTAGCAGCCATAACCACTTCCCCTCAAAATCATGGTCTGAAGTGATGAATTTGGTGTCATTTATATACCAGTGTCATCCACAAGGACCTCCCCTCATCCCCGTCCCTGCTCTCGGGGCTGATTCTGTTGATGTGGGGGGTTGATTTTGATGATACTGTGCATAAGATCTTCAAGGGTCATACCCAGAAAGAGAAGGAATTAAACAGGAAAAACTCAGACTTTGCCACAATCTGTTTCTGTGAGAAGGAACATACCCTTAGGGAAACAATAGGAGAAGTGGGGGACGGGGAGAGGCAGGCAGAATTGAATGGGCTGGTAAATTTGGAAGTTAGAAGCAGTCAGTGATGAGAGTAACAGTTTTTGTTGTGAACAGGATGAGTATCATCAGCTAAGAATCATGATTTTGAAACTTGATTAGGAAGGCCAAGAGCTCAGGAATAAGAGATAGATCTCTCTGCATTCACTTCTTATGTGTCTTGATGGAGAAGTTAAGCTTAAAAAGAAATAATCTGTTTTGCAGTGATGATTTCCCTTTTGCGCTTAGCATAGAGAGATTTAATTTTGGAAGCATGATCCTAAATGTCCATTAGTGCAGCTATAATAAACATTCATCTGTTTATTCCTTCAGCAGCATGTTTCCTAGAGCTATGCCTCTCGTTCCTTACTCCACACTTTCTCATGTCAATCAAATTATCAGTAACAATAATCACAAATCCCATTAGGAACTAATTACATATATGAAACTTCAAGTTAGTTTACCTCTTTGCTAACATTATATCCAAGATTTTTAACTGCAGTCAATCCAGCTTGCTTCTGGCTCCATTAATTATGGTTAAAGTATTAAGACCTAGAACTCATCTTAATGATACTCTGCTGCTTCCGAAATAAGACAGACCTATAAAATGGAGTAACTGTCTCTGTCTTCTGATGCATTGAACTCTGTCCGCCACCCACTCGTAAGAGCTCCACAATTCTCATTTCATATCTGCTCAGTTCCTGAGTGACACAGTGAGCTCCCCCAGTGATCTGGTTTTTCTTGCTTGAGTGTGTGCTGTAACTGGAGTTGAGAACGGAGCCTTGCTGATAAAACGTAGACAAAGATGACATGAAGCAGACTGGAGAGTAGGTTGTCATAAGGACATGGGATAGGTACTTTTGAAAGCTGTTACGTGAACTCACTTCCTTCCTGAGAACATGGAGGGAACAGGGTGTCATTCTTCCAATAGAGTGTGAAAAACAATGGCTTGCATGGATGTGCTGCACCTTGCAAGGAAACTATGGGTTTGGACCATACCAAAAAGAGAACCTATTTCAAATATTTCAGCAAAGTAGTTTTTATATGCTGTTACAACTGCGATAAAAATTGATATCAACATGTATGTATTGGTTCG
Organism: Harpia harpyja; assembly: GCF_026419915.1. NCBI lineage: Eukaryota > Metazoa > Chordata > Aves > Accipitriformes > Accipitridae > Harpia > Harpia harpyja. The sequence goes on along the minus strand of NC_068962.1, from coordinate 14,438,619 downwards.
TTTCCATAATAATCTGTGTAATTTTCATTGTTTGCTATATGCATGCATCTCTTCCCCAGACAGTGATGGAAATTAAGGGGAATATTTGCAACCAACAAGGAGCAAAAATAGTCTGTGAAGATATATCATACTGTAGCCTATGTTAAATTGAAGCTTGTGGAATCCAACTTGCTGAATTTAAGTGTTTTATGAAAACAGAATCATTATCTCCTCTTTAGGCAGGTAGAGAACTCCTTTGGGATTTAAACACATGCATCAGGAGAAGAATAGACCTGTGGGTTTCTGGAACGTTCACACCCACAGGGTTACACTTTGTTTCTGCAGTCTGGATAGTTAAGAAAAAATGCTGTTCAGAAAAAGAAAATGAGAGCAAATCCTAAAGCTTGATGTTTCCTGTGCTCATTTTTAAAAAGCAGCTTTCAGATGTTTGTGTCTGTATTGCCCTTTACTTGTAAAGCTATTAATTTAAAAAGCCTTCCTGACCCCCCCCCCCAAATTCTTTCCCTTGCAGGGAGAGGTCTTTTATGACTGTAAAAGAATGGGACAAAATTCTAACTGATTGATTTATAAACACCTGAAAAAAACCATAGTTTATGTGGAAAGTGCTGGAACATCCTTAACCAAAATGATGTCACTGGATGCCACTTCAGTTTAATAAAATAAGTCATTCCAAAGTGGCTTAAGGTGGATAGAAGGCAAGGCAGCTCTAAAGGAGAGAGAAAAGAGTGGGGAGGATAACTGTGAAACCTAAAGATGCTTCTTCACCAGGAGTTCTTCCCAATTGCCCATGGCCAGTAGAAATGATCCCTGAAGCAAAATGCCTTGGGTTGTTGATTTTATGCAGACAGCTTTCTATCTTACAAGTCAGCAAAGGAACACTTTCCTTTGTTTTTTTGCTTAAAGTCAGTTACTTTGTTGTTCATGTCTTTTATAGCCACAGGAATCCATGTAAAGTAGGGCTAGCTTGTCTAGTTTTCTTTCATGTGTGTTCATGCTTGCCTTCATCCAGTAAGTATGCTTGCACATGTGTTGGGAGAGACTGTGAGCTGCTGTTTTTTGTAAGGTTGACTTTTATGTCATTATAGTGTGATGAGTTTATCATGTTTTTCTGCCTTTTAATTTCATTTGGAAAAAAAGAAGTCATTTTTGCCTCATCATGTATCTTCTGCAAAGCCAATTTAATACTAACTTCTTTTATTGTGCAGAGCTGGTTATTTGCCTCAGAATATTCCTTTGGAGATTATCAGATACCTTTCAGAGGAGAAGGATTTTCTGCCTTGGCATGCTGCCAGCCGAGCTCTTTATCCTCTAGATAAGTTGTTGGACCGCACAGAAAGCTACAACATCTTCAATGTAAGAGATACAGTCTTCCTCCCTTCTTCCTTTCTCCTCCCCACCCCTGCCTCTCTCCCTCCCTCTTCTCTCCCCCGTCCTTCCTTGCTTCCTTCCTTCCTTTTCCTTCTTTCTTTCTCTCACTCTCTCTCCTTTCATTGCTAGGAGTTGAACTATTCCCAGTCAGATACTGTAAATGACCTAGGGATATTAGCTTTCTTCCTAATTATTCTTTATTTAAACATAGCAATTGTCAAGCTTTGGTTCATTTGCATTTGAAAAGTGATAACTGTTGTTTGAGGCATATATGATTAGTAGAAGGAAAGGTAATTATCCCTTCTATAAAATATTATGACAAATAAAGTATTTCACTTAAAAGAGCCAAAGTAATCTATTTCCAGATTTTCTCTTTCGAGGAGCCTCACGGCAATATTTAGATTGATGCCTAAGCTCAGCAAGGGCACCAAATGCAGGCACAACTGAACAGGACGCATGCAACTGAAGTAAAGATTTGTAGTCATTATTTCATCCAAAAAGCCATGGTGAATTCAATGCAGTTACCTTAATTAACAAGGATTAGATCACCATTGAATCAAAAGCCCATTCATAATTGGGTCCGAAGGGACAGCAGTAACAGCTAGCAGTAGATAATTAAGATAGACATGACAAACAATGACAAACATTTTAGCATTTTACCTGAAATAAAAAAAAAAAATCGTAGCTACGCTGAAGCATGTTTTATGAAGTACACAGAATTTGATTGCAGCCAGTGACAGTTATGAACTCTTGGGTTTTTTTATTCACTATGAATTTTATGTAGTCTACATATTTTCAATGGCCAACATACTGTAATTTTATGTAATTTTGTAAAGCCTTCAAATGGAGGAGCTCTCTAAAGCCTGAAATGCTTAAAGGTGCTTTTTTCTTCTTAAACATATATTTGCTTGTGTGCGTGTGTCCACAGATGCACAAGCTCAGAGAGCAGGAAGCTAGAGGTGGCTGGATGTATGTATACATGTAGAAGTACATACATATATATATATACACACACACATACGCAGAGGTATCTGCTGACATGGAAAATTATTTTTGTAGAACATGTACTAGAGATTAATGAAGGCATATTGAAATCTTTATGAACCTGGAGTGTAGGCCTACATGCAAACCAGAGCCATAATATAAAATGATGTTGAAATAATTTGCATGTTTAGTCTGTTGTTAGCCGCGCAGAAAAATTCTTAGGAGTCTGCCATTGCTATTTCACTTTTAAACATGGTTGTGTAAAGAAAACACAATTTTAATAAATAAAACCAGTAAAATTCATGGCCGGGTTGTGTTTTATCACTACTGATGAGAGCTTTGAAAGCAGAGGTGATAGCAGAGGAAATAAAAAGTCTTTTTAGTCACAGAATAACATATCTGCTAGAGAAAGCTGCACTATGAATCTCCTTCTCTGTTGACATCCTATATACATGCCTGTGCATCCACAATAATAAAATAGATGCTCTCCTATGCGGTTCTTTATATCTCAGTTCTCTTTTTCAAATTGGTGAATTCTACTGGCAAAAGATTACACTGAATACAATGAGAGTGGTTTTCTTCACAACTGGTCAGAATATGTAAATATGTCTCCTGTGTAAAAAGTAAAAGTAACTAAAATAGATCTTGGGCTTGTTTTGTTCTTTAAGCACACCAAAAACCTAAACTTAAAGTGTAGTGTCGTTAAATGTACAAAGCTTATTTGCAGCTACATTGTTCTGTATTCTGAAGTAAATTGACTGTGCTTACGTTGCCGTGGCTATGGATATTAAAATAATATTCTTTTAAAAGTGAACATGCACGGTGTAGTGGAGATTGGCCATAGAGTAGAAATTAAGCTGTTGACAGCCTTGCAACTTTTCAGCTGTGTATTGCGAGTTCAAAATAACATGTAAGAGACTTTTTAAATTGATGGAATTTATAACAATAAATTGTTTTATACTAGGCATCTGATCAAATAGCTGTTCTACAGATTACTTCTCCCTTATAGCAGTGAAGGAGGATTATAAGTGGACATGTTGCTTTGCTAAATGCAAATCAAAGTCTTTGGAAAGTCGGACATTATTTGAGGGTAAAAAGAGAGACAAAACCTCAATAGTCAGTAGTATTTCAATTTCAACTAAAACATAAATGTTAACATTAAATGTATTTTTCTTTTCCCCCTCAGGAGTATATTTTAAGACAAGTTGCATCAATGTATCTCAAGCTTGGATGGCCAACGAATAATTTAAACAAATCGCTTGTTCAGGCATCATACCAACATGAGTACTGTTATATTTCTTTTTTTATTGTTTGTGGGATATAGTTGTAATAATGCACTCTCCTACAGTTTGGTGTCATACTTTCCTAGTTCTGTTGTCCTTCTGTTTTTCCTTTCTGGGTTAGAGGGAGAGCAGCAAGATGCAGTGAGATGAATTCCTCTTCCCTGAGTTTGGAGAACATGATTTCCTAAGCCTTAATTTAATATTTGACTGCACTGCATTTTTAAGAACTTGGACTCATGTGACCACAGAGGTCAGGAAGAGTGCATAAGTGTAAAAGGGGGCTGGTTTTGGCCCATGACCTTTCTTTAGTTGTTGCAGCAGTTGTAGGCGTTAAATTGACACGGGGATTTGAATAGCTGGATTATCTTTGATATGTTGCCCAGCTATCAGTTGCTGCCTCTGTTATAAGAAATAGCTTTTTGTAAACATTCGAACACATTCACTAATGCAGCCTTATTGCTTTCTTTAATTTGGACAGAGAGTTGCGTCGGGAAGTCATCATGTTGGCCTGCAGCTTCGGTAACAAACACTGTCACCAGCAGGCTGCAACGTTAATCTCAGATTGGATTTCTAGCAATAGGAACCGGTAAGTGGAACTGAAATGTATACCTCCTATTTCTCCCACTCAGAGGCAATGCAGCTGGTATACTTTTCTGCTCCTGCCCGTCCCCATCCACCGTGCCCCGTTCTGCAGAGTGGTATGGGAGGAAGCAGAGGTCGCTGGCTGTTATTTAAAAATGTCTGTGAGGCTTCAGAATGAATTATTTGACTTTGCACTTATGAGTGGATGGAGGGGACACCCATGTAGCCTCTGCCCACTCCTGATAAATTGCTGTCAGGTAATTATATGCTAGAAGGCGAGAAGATGGGTTTTAAGGAGGGGTTTAAAGGAAGAAAGATGAGTGAACACCGCATTGGCAGACAAACACGGAGCCTGTGTCGGGGCAAGAGAGCAGAAGGTGCTAAGTGATTAAAGTGAGAGAGGTTAGAGGCAGAAGGACTGAGAAGTAAAAAAGGAGACAGAACAACGTATTTGGGGGAAATGTTATGAAGTACTTAAGGGTGAAGACTTGGAAATTAATGTGATTCAGGAATACATGGAAAAGCTCACGTAAGGTCTCACAGAGGTGATAATATGATAGCTGATGCGTTGAGCATTAGCAGCACTGTAGTGGTTTGACAGCAAATATGTAAGTTAGGCTGTCCAGACATAGGTTTATTCAGCTGAGGCAAAGGAACATGGGCTGTGGATGGTGTATGAAGTTTATCTTTTAAAGGCCAGCATCTAAGAAGTGTTAAATTACTGAAACTAATTTAAGTATGTAGTGATCTATGGACAATGAGATAAGTACAGACTATAGGTTGAGACCACGACTTCTTGAGAAAGAATGATGGATTTTCTGATTATGTGGCATGTGGGTGTAGAAGTATTTGCATAAGTACATCACATGATATTTTGATTTAAAGGAAAATATTTTACTTTCAAGTAACAAATTAGAAAAGAAGAAGTCTTTTTTAGTCCCAATCTTGTATTAGCTCTGCAAAAGGATCAGATCTCTATAGATATATAGGCCTGTAGGATTTTTCAAGACACCTTGGGCCAATCAGGTATTTGTTTGCAATTAAAATATGTCTGTCTGTCTTCGTAATCTTTGAAAACCCTCTACAGGCATACCTATTTACATAAGTACCTGAATGTCTTTTAAAACCAGCCATGAACTGAGCATGAACGGAAATTGCATTCCTGTATGACTTTGAAACTTCGGAAAAAAATTATCTTGAAACTATGACTATGTACCTTTAAATAAGGTGTGTGTGAGAGGGAGGGGTTTCTTGTGTAAGATGATACCAGATATATTTACTATGAAATATATACCCCAGGGTTTTCTATGAATTCTTATCATCATCAGCAACAATCAGTATGAAACTATTCAAAAAGGAGATTAAAGAGAAAGTATCAATGGAAACAATCTGCAAAAGTAATTTACTTAGATATTCATTTGCAAAATTAGTTAATCAAACCTAGCACCATCTATTAGCATGCACAGCAGTAGATTATTCAGTGTTAAAAAACTCACCCTGCAAAGCTTTCTCCTACCCTGTGTCTTTATCCTTTCCAACAGGATTGAAGAAGGAAGCATCAGGGGGAAAAAAAAAAAAAGCTTATTGCTTTACTAACAATAGTGCGAGAGGAAAGGAATAAATTTAAGGAGTCGTCTGAAGATTCATCTTAGCCTTTCTATGGGGCCATTCATGGGAGCACAAGACTGTGGTTGCCAGCGTATGACAAGTATTATGATAAAAGCATCACAGCAGGGCAGAGGAAGAGAATAGCTACTAAGTTAAAGCAGTGCATTTCTCCAAAGGAAATGCACAGTTTTGAAAAACAGCTGCAACAAATAATGTAATTACAGAATACAGATTGACAGTCAGCTGATACATAGGGGTACAACTTGCAAAGACGACAGAGATGTGTTTTTATTTATTTCTTAAGATTACAGGATTTGTTCGATTCCTGCCCCCTGCTCCCCGAATCTACCAGTTGCTATTCACAGAGCAGTCTCACATACTGAATGTAACTAACATAGAAGCAGACTCATTTCCTATCTACTTATATTGAAATGACATTGCAAAGGCTACTTGTACTAGCAGCTCGGTAGACATAAAATCAGTTTGTGTATCACAGTAACAACATTTGTAGGGCTCTGTCAGTGCTCTCTCAGGAATGTTTAGATCCCTGTGGCATCAGAGGTACCCCATATCATCTTTGCTCAGTTTAAACCAACTCGGACTGAAATCTGAAAATAAAGCCGGGGCTGTTTTCCCTGCTTTTCCACCAAGAAAATGATGATGATTCTATAATCAGAATGTAATTAACATGGTGTTTGAGTCATGCTTCTGCCTCTTTTAGCACTTCAGAGACAACAGCTAGCTCAAGTGCAAAGGGCAAGTGCATAAGTACAAGATACATGCAGAGAGCACATCCACCAGGTGCCATTTTGTGTTCTTTCTCATCAGTTAAGTGTTTTGCTCAGTTTGATGCCCTTAACAGCTGTTTGTGAATTTGCTGCAAACAGCCACCTCAGAATCTGTAGGAATCCCTCAGAGCTTGTTTCCTCACAAAGAAGGGGAAACTCATGCTGCTCATCTTTCTCCAGTCTTCTCCGGCAACTCCTGGTGAGGAAAGCTGGTGACAGGTACAGAAACTTTGTGTATCCTTGCCTGTTACACTCCTTATCAGCAATGAGTAAAGTTTTGTCTGCTGAAGACTACAGTTTTCTAGCACATGTACTCATCTACAAGAACCTAAAAGTTCTTGTAGATGCCCTTCCCTCTTCTGAAACAGAACAAAGACATCGACCGATGCGTTGCAGAAAGCCTGGTCTTGGTGGGTTTGCGTAGCCAGAGCACAAAGGTAGAGTTCCAGAGAGCTCAGAGATATTTTTATATGCAAGTATAATTTGAGTTTGACTATGACAGTAACAATAAGGCTAATTTGCAACCTTTCCACCCATCCTCTCCCAAAAACCTTACTCTGGAAGACAAGACATTTCATACAATGAGCTAATTCACAAGCAGCGCTTGTTGGGACGAACACAAATTCTTCAAAGCAGTAGGCCCCAAAATGAGACTATGGAATTAGGCTTGTGTCTCAAGATTCTAATCAATACAAAATTAGGGTAGTATTAAATTAATATGTGGTATTAAATATCATATAAATGCACAGGCAGTAAATGATACAGAGGAAGTTTTTGATTCCCTGGCAGTTACTGCAGTTAAAGTTCAAATAAGCATAACAGAGAATGTGCAATTGATTATACTGTAGAAGTGCTAACATTCATAACGTTTTAGCCATGTTTTTAATCTACAGCTTTTTAGAAGTTCTTTTGAAATGTTTTTTCTGTTTTACTTGTAGCATTTAATGATGGATAAAGTGTTGGGTAATAAACAAATACAGTAACATCTAACTCTGTTTTACCAGCACATGCCTACAGTTGCTGTGATTTTTAGTAATTATATTTAGTCTGGTACGTCCAGAAATTAATTACCATCTAGTCTTCACTGTAGGGGATTAAAATAATCATAATAATCAGTTACTGCTTGTACTTTGTAATTACATGTTCTTTACTGTGCAAATAATTTGCCACTGTTCACCAAGTAAAATAACGGTCATTCATAGCACAAAGCCAGAGGTCCTCTTTGTGTTTCCAGCACCATTTGAAAAAAGCCATTAGATTTCCAACTGTAGCACTGCAGATTTTCTTACGGGATTAGTAAAAAAAACCCCATGCATGTGAGCTGCAACATTAGCTTCCATGTATGAAAGTGGAATTCAGCTGAGAGGCTTGAAGGCTTGAATTTCTAAAGTGACTTAGGTGTGGCAGTGCTGCTTTTTTAGATGCCTGGCTCACAGGGCAGAATCAGACACTTGGAGTTATGTTTCCTACAAGGGGATTTGGGAACCTCTAAATGAAGCTGGTGGCAGCCACTATGCTGAGTGAAGAGCCTCTTAACATGAGACTGCGAAGAGAGGGTGGGCCCTCTGAGGGTCCAGCACTACAGGTAGAAAGATACCTATATCAAACGAATATGTAAATGGCAATCATAGAGTTAGGGGTCCTTGCAAAAGATGCCTTTCGAAAGCGTTGCTAAAGCAGGAGAAGGGCTGCTCCTTTTCTTTTCAAACACAGCTGGCAGAGAAGCTGCTCCTCAACCCCCTTTTAAACAGGGGGGCTGAGATTGCAGCAGAGCTTCAGTTGAGTACCTCAGCCCTGCCTCTGCCCCATGCAGACCACCACCCTGATCTCCTCCTATCTGTGAGGTGTTTGGGACAGTATTAAGACACTTTAAGCAAGACACTTTCCTCCTCTAGTTGAAGCTCAGCCACTGGGATTTACTTTGTTAGCAAGAGAAATAACACAGCTCTCCAGCCTAAAGATGAGAGCGTTCATCTGAGGGAGGGAGGCTTGAGTACCTGAAGTACCAGGAGTACTTAGTATGCAAAGGGCTTCAGGTGGTATTGCTCACTACCACTTTTGCATCATTTTTGTGATGCTAAAACATGGAACATAACTCTAAAAAAGAAGTTGGCTCTACAAGGAGCAAACCAAACACGTAACGTTACATGTAGAAGAGGGAATAAGGAGATATCTGGTTGTCCTGGTCTAGGCATTGATATCACATTTTAATCCTTGCGATTGTTACAAAAGAAGTGGTTATTTCTTTCAGCTGAAAATCTGAGATGAGACTTCAAGGTATGTCTTACAGTCTTTTCAATCAATAAATTTAAGTAATTTTGCTCTTTTTAAATGGCTGATGGCTCCAGCACATTTTCCTTGAATGTCTGCATTGACTTCTGACTTGATAGTTGATATGAAGGCAAACATTTTCACTCTGTTAAGTTGGGATATATGCTACTCCTATATTGGAGCAATGGAAACCCTTGAAACTTCCGTGTTTATGTTCAGAAGAACACAAACCTAGTAGAAAACATATGAGCACATTGAAATTTCCCTCGTAGTTTGAGAATGTAAGGTTACTGGGATTCAGTCAACAGCAGAATGCTGTACAAGAATGCTGCACTACTGTTGGCTGAAAATTAAGATGTTTGCTTCTACCTTCATTTAACTGAGCTCATCCCTGTGAAGCTCTTTCATGTGTGAAGAAATACATTATTCACACTCCTTAGGTATAACAGCATTGTGGTTCAGCCTAAAAAATTAACAAAATTACCATACAATGCCTGCCTGAGCTTGAGAATCAGCCTTGTTAGCCCCTTTGACCTTCTGTCGTGGTTTAACCCCAGCCAGCAACTAAGCACGAGTTTGGCACTGCAGTTCCACCTTCACTGCATATCTGGTCTGAAAGAAAAACATATTTCTAAGAGGATTAGCATTTTCAGACTTTCTGCCTTGGATAGACTGAGTGAACGTGTATTTCTGAGGTTCAGGAAAGAATGTGTGGAGAGCTGTAACCTGTAAACTCCTGACAGGAGATACCTTAACAACGGGTAATATGTGAATACACACTATGATGGCTCAAAGCATAACTTTTCCATAGACACAATCATGTTTTTGCAAACCTCTCTGTGGGTGCAGATGTGATTTTCTTCCAGCTCCCGTTGCCATCCATCAGCTACAGGTTGCCACGTACACATTTCTGCTGGCAAACTGGACTGTGGATGTATGCTTGCTTGAGGCAAAGTTAGACAGGACAGCGCAAACATGCGAGTATGTGAGGAGAGAGCTGCTTTGAACTGAGACAGCTGACTTTGCCTTCAGCAGAAACAGGAGTGCTTGTGTTCTGGTTCTGTTAGTAGAGCTGTGGTGATGCTATTCTTTTGCTAATACGCAGCAGTGAGCAGTGGGAGATGGTGTTATTGCATCAGACATAATTATGTGGCGATGTTTCTTTAAGATGTTACTGGACCCCTTGGAAGACCCCTGCCTAGTCATGGCCACTTCAGCTTGCTCTTCTTTTTTTTCTTCTTTAGAAATGTAACCATTGCTATTTATTGGTTGCTGTCTTTTAAATGGAAACAGAGTACCTTAATTAATTGCCTCAATACCCCTAGAAAACTTAGAGTAAATGCATTTGATTGATCTGGGCTTCATATCACTTTGGGGTGATTTTCGATTTAATGCACTTTTTACTATTTTTACTATTATTCTTCTGTCACAAGCACTCTGATCAGTTTTGTTTACTTGGAATACCGCCTTGCAGATATCATCAATTAAAAAAAAAAAACCAAGGGAAAATCCAATATTCTACCACATCAAACGTGTGTGAAGTGAGGGTTGCATACTGATGTCTGCAAATTTGGTGTCTCTTGTCCTTGCCCCTGTTATGCTGACTTTATGGTTGATAAAAATCTTCTAATCTTTGATCAACAGAGCTAAGATCAGTATGCTATTTGATAAGTAGAGCTAATGTTCAATACTTAGCTTCTTTCTAATTCTTTTTCTTTTTTTTGCAATTCTGAGTGTACGTTCAGTCTACGGTTTCTAACACAAGAGATACAAAAGGCATCGGTTTTCTTTTTTTCCTTTTTCTTTTTTAAGGAAAGCAATGCTCAGATGAATAGATGATGTTTGCAGTGGAGTGCAGGCTGCTGCTCTGAATTAGACTGAAGTCAACTTCCATTCTGTGTAGCCCATGGGTTACTGAGGTTTGCATTTGTCTGTCTTTGTGAATGAGGAGAAGTAGGGACTGCCGGGTGATCCTGCGTGCAGAGCCAGATATCTTGAATCTGTTCTGGTCTCCAGTCATCCACGTTGTTCTGAGAAGTCTTGGGGTGCTGAGGTGGGCCCAGAGATCTCTGAAAAGAGAATATGCTGTGAATTTTCCTGTTCAGTATGTGGGTTTCAAGTCAGAACACATCTGTGTGTCATTTTGCACTACAGATAAACCGCTTTTGGTTACTAAAAAATGAAATCAGGACCTTGGATGATTGCATCCTAGTACTCAATTACCTCGTCTAATTTTTTTAAGGGTAGTAATGTGGACATGGGCTTTTTTCAGTGACTTCTGTTTGCCATTTCAAAACCTTTTGTCACATTGCTGTGACTGTTAATTCTTTATCAGTCTTAAGAATTCATTAGTTAATTCTTTAGCAGCCTTAAGAAGGGTGCAAGTAATGAAGTAAGATGACTTCCATCACGTAATTTGAACAAAGACAGTGGTAACCAACAAGCCTAATTTGAGAGTACTAAATTTCCATGCTTGTTTGTGCAGAATTCGTATTTCCTCTGCAAGGAACAATGGATTCATGTCCATCCACCTGCCTAAAGTGGCAGTGTGCTTACTTGGATGGACCTTTAACTACTCAATGGAAACGCCACCAGAAAAACAAATTGCACTGCAGGAGCGTACAGGAGACTGTAACATGTCTATAAATGAAGCTATCCATAGATCTGAGGGAGTGGTAAATAACAAATTACCAGTCATTAATTGAGATCATTTCAATGAAGTCTGGCTTAGGTGATAGAAAATCGAATGTTTTTCCAAAAAAAGCATTTTTTCTTTCCTCTTCCTCCTCCCTTATTTCTCTCTCTAATGACTTGAGATACATAATTTTGTTATTTTGTTTCACATGAGCACACTAGTGCTGCAGTCTTGCAAAAACTTATAAATGTACTTAAGTCTAACCACCTACATAAGTATTTGTGGGAATGTGGCCAACAGGTTAATTATTTTTGTTAGTTGCTTGGAAGAGGCACTGTATTTTTTCACGGGTTTGATGCCCACCAGCTATTTTTGGAAATCATTAGCAGCAAACATGAAAAAAATGAGAGTTATTTTCATTTTTTTCACACATGAATGTCTGATAAATGTAAAACAATAAAATGGATCCCTTCTTCTGTGTTCTCAACCCCTAGAAGTTTTAATTACTGAAAAAAATTCAGGCACAGCTATTCATGCATTTTGAAATGTTACTGGAGCTTTGCCAGCTAATGTCAGCCAATGTTTCTGAAGTGATTTAACTAATTAATAGGTTGTTTCAACATTTGAGTAGAATCTTGCACTCAAGTCAATAAAACTGTTTAAGGAGGAAGAAAACACTGTTGAGTGCACGAGTTAATCAAGGAGTTAGTGCTCTGAAAGACCATCTGGGGAGTATGTCTGAAAAGAGAGAGAATTTTGTCTTGTGAAAGACAAAACCGGGCTTTATGGGGCAGCTGGTTCAGGTAGCATTTTTGCCTTCTGACTTCTGTGTGTGATCACAACAAAATGACCCTGTACGTAGTGATTATGGATTAGCAGTAATTAATTTGCAATCCTTAGAAGTTAGATAGATTAGTCTCCAGTTTTCTCATTCAGGAGCGATCTCTCCACAACTTTGCAAAACAATCGAACAGAAAGGACCACATTTTTGTTGCAAAAACTGTCCGGAAAGGACAAAACAAGGCATATCTACTCAGAGATTAGTCTCACAAAGAAGTGCTTAACTCACCACTCGGTCGTTAAAATCAGGGTTGAAGAGCTTGAGTGTGCTAGTGGCATGTTCAGTTATGGGATATCTGCTGTAGGAAGGGAAAGGAGCCAGAGCAGTAACCATCCCTGGAGGGATGCTGGGTTCTCTGCCCATGCCATACCTGCAGCTCGGAAGCCCAGCACTGGGACTGAGGAGACCTGCCGTCTGCGCGTAGCTTTGCCGCATCGCTGAGCAGTCACATCCTCGGTTAATATCCCCTGAATTCAATGCGTGACAGACACCTGAGCGTCAAGCCCATCACACCTCTGCGCCTTAATTTTCAAGGGGAAATTCTGCCCTTTCTCTTCAGACTGGACGTGTGCTATGGCAGAGGATCCTCCCCCCCTCTGTGGGAGTATAAGCTTTGGGACTGCCGTCTTGAAAAATAAAATTGGTGCGGTGCTGTGCCATGTAACAGAATCTGTATTACAGATCTGCCAGCAAAGTACCAATACTTCATTGTTGTTTCTTATCTGAGCCTTGTAACCTATTAAACAAGACTATAAATATAGTCATCAAGAAAAATAGGCTTAAGTTAAATGTTAAATAGTTGCAAAAATAAAGAATAAAGTTTCTGATTAATTTTCTTTGTCAAATAGTACCCTAAATGGTATTGAAATTTGTCACTTAATCAAAGAACTGTCTAAACCGTGTGCAATTACATTTTAAAAAATTAGAACACAGTTTGCCCAGAAGATAAATAATTATGGTCCAATTTTATAAGTGTATCTCCAATAGTTAGAACATACTTTAAATAGGAGCAAGTATGTACCAATTAATTATAACTTAGAAGATTATTCTTAGCTCATTGTAGAGCTTTATTATTCACTGTTGAAAAAAAAATCCCTGTAAAGGCACAGCACGATTTTAATTAATTTTTTTCTAACTGTTTAATTTTTAACTTTTTTCCCAAAGTGTTTAATTTTTAAACATGAGCTCTGCTAGCTACATATTTCATTCTCACCATCATATCTCTTAAGCAAGAAAAATACAGTTAAATAAATTGGATCAGTATTCAAATAAAAGCCATTTAAAGTGATGCTTTCAAAAGTTAATCTTTATTCTTCTGAAGTATCCATCAATCATATTACCTCTTTAAAAATGAGAGCAGCCTTGGAGGCCCAGATGAGGTTTAATATAACAAGGCGATACGTTCTGCAGTGTTACTACCTAAGCAGTACTGAAACAATGGGTAATTTTATCCACTCGATTCAGTTAATACAGGGGGCAAACATTCCACATGCTGATCTAGTGCCTTGGAACTGCAGTTTTAGAACAACATTTTCCATGAAGCTATAAAATTAAAAAATCTGTAGACTGGAAAGATTTCACATGTTTAGAGAACAATGAAATACAGGCCCATAATGATTGGAGGAGAGAGGAAGCAAAAATCCCCACAAACGGAGAAAATTCAATTAGAGGGCTCTCTATTGAGGCAATAGTTAAAGAGAAATAACTTTGGAGATATTTGCATTTTCATAAACAATTTTCGTTTCCACAAGAACCCCCCTGTCTACAGTCCTGATTACAAGCCTCTCACAGGAGTCCTTTGTAGCTTTTCATAGCCGTAAGTTTTGTAGTTTCTGAAGCTAAGCCTTTTAAAATCACTATGTGTTTTGATGTCTTGCATTGTAGGGGCTGATTTTTTGTCCTAATGACTTAGCTTATAGACAGAGATCGAAAACCTTCCCTGGAGCAATTGGTTGGATGACACTGAGTAGATCTGCTGCAGCACTGCAAGTATGTTGTTACTGATTTGGTGGCAATAGAGTTTTCTTACCTAGAAACACGGTGACATCTAGGCTATGGGCACGGGATCAGTGCCATCGCTTTGTCTTACGTCCTCCTTCCTTGCCAGAGCGTGCGAATGGTCCTGCGGTTACTGACTGCACTGCTGCTAAAATCGCTAGTGTTGGCACATAGAACGTAAAAGGTGGAGTAGCTGGGAAAGGCCATTGAATTGATGTGTTTTACTGTAAATTTCAAAAACGTAAACCTCACGGGTGAGGAATGCTGACCTTTCTGGGGTTAGACATCCACTTCTGGGCACCTCTGTGCTGACTGTACTAGCCAAACACAGAGTGACAGTCCTTCCAGCACACAGTTCCTACCTGAATTAATGGACCAATCAACCAAAGAAGAACCACTTTTTCCAGGCGCCTTCTAGTTCTTTAGAGCATCTGTTGGCTGAGTCGCATCTCTTGCAGTAAACCAAAGATAATATTTCTGCCGGCAAAGCTCACAGAGAACTACGTGTGCTTCTAAAAAAAAGACGTAGTGTTTGTGTGTCAAGATATAAAGTCCTTTCTTCACTGAAATAAGGCTTGACTGGGTTCAGTTGTTCTTCGTATTCAGATATCATATGGTAAGACAGATTTGGGGCAACAGGTTGTTTGGTCCCACTGTCAGGATAGCATCCCTTAGTCCTTTTGGTTTGGCATATGTTCTTATGGCTGCTGTCAGTGTATTAAATCCCAAATTAAAAGCAAAGAAAGACATAAGCTAGTAAGGAAGTTGTGCTTTAAGGACAAATAACCTAGTGTATCAGAAAATCAAGACACGGTGATAATTAATATTGTTTTCATGTTCTATGCAGTCTATGTGTATATGGCTGCATATTTATGTTACTGTAATTGCTGAGCCGAAGTTCTGAGAGAGTTGCAGTTATTTAGAAAACTTTAAGCCTCATTCTGAGTTAATATAAGTCAACACAAAAGCAGCACCTAAACATCTGCTCCGTTAATTTTAGTGTATCTTGATTTCTTGTGTTTAAATATGTAGTCTTAATTTTCTGTAATAGACTCAATTATATACAGTTTCCTTTGCATGCACTTTTTGAAAGAAAAGTTAAATGGGGGAAAAAATAAACTGTTGATATTCATTAATATTTGAAATATCGCAACGAGGTCTTAATGATAGACTTTCAAGTAAGAAGGGCAAATTCCATTACAGTAAAATGGAAATTCAGCACTTAGCACACATGGATAATTCTGTAAATGTCAACCAAACTCACATTTTACTAATGTTAACTCAGTTTTTGAGAATCAAAACTCAGGCTGGTGAGTGATAACTTTTTTTCATTACTGCCCATGTATGTTTAAACAGTATTTCTTTTAATGGATCTGGTCAGCTTTAAGGATTTTCTGGTTTCCTTGTTCTTGGCGTAGCAGTTCTATAGGGGCCACAGAAGCGGTTGCATAGACTGTACATAAGTCAAAACCTACTGATCCTGGGTAAATCTGAGGAGAGTTACTAACTTTTTTCAGTGCCAAGCTTTTTAGGTCATCTGAACATCGAGGGAAAAGATCTAAGAATAGGAAGCATCAGGGGGGAGGATCTGTGGAACCTGCATTTTTTGGAGGTCCCATCTATGTGCCGGTGACATGTAGGAATTGTTTGAGCTATGTGGTCATAACTATAGCAATGCTGATTGCCTGGCACAGCTCGGGACGGGTATGTTCTCACACAGCAATTTGGTGGTGGGAGGAGAAGAAACAGTAAGATCTCAAACCATGCCAGGATCTGCACTGTAGTACCAATCTACCCTGGCTAGATGAAGCAGCTCATGGCAGAGATGAGACATTGCAACTCTGATTTTGCTTTAGGAGGCAATATTGCTGGTGTGTGCTGCACATATTTCCTAGCAACTTTAAAATGGATTACATTTCTCTTGCCTACCCTTTCAGTTTTGCTTTGGAGAGTTTACTCCTGAATAAATGCCTGGGTTTGTCTGCATCAAACGCAAAATACGTCAGCACTAGTCAAGGCAGCCCGTTGTGGCTCTGTTAGCGTGGGACTCTGCTAAAAAATCTCCAAGCGGCAGCACTGTCCTGAGCCTCGTCAGCTCAGCAGAAGCAAAATTCATGTGGCTGCATCTAAACCTGCAGATACACCCTCTGAGCTGATGACTACACTCGCCAGAGAGCACAAAGAGAGCCTCAACCTCAGGACTTTTTTGCTACTCAAAAAAACCATAGCAAAAAAGCAGTAGGCATTAATTCCCCACAGTTCTTCAGCCAGTAGGAGTGCACTTTTTTTCCCCAGTTTTGCCTTAAATTAGCTACATATGCCTTTTATTCTTTTTCTCAAGAAACCATCATAGTTGTTGCCTACTTCCTTCTGAAGTACTGAAGAGGAACCAAAACTTTGAAGTGCTGAAAAGCCCCACTGGTTTCATTTTCCAGGGACTCAGACATGGCCAAAGAGATCAGCTGAAGTTTTTTAACAAAAACACTCATCACAGAGCCCAACAATAGAAAATTTCAGTGGAAGAAAGGGGGTTGTTTTGGAGAATGAATAGATGGGAGTAAAAGCAGCAATTTGTTTTTGACTGGGATAGCCCAGTCTATGGTATAAGACTTTGGTGAAAGTCTTATAACTAAAGTATTGATGTAACCTTTTCTTTATGTGTTGTGTAAGATTTGATACCAAATTTAACAGAGGTAATTTCATTCTTTATCCTACTGTATTGCTGCCCAGATGCTGACAGCAGCTGTATATTCTTCTAGGTTCTCTAAAGAGGTCATGCATATGAAGCTGCAGAGGTGTTTCAGCCCAGCTATTAGTAACTAGAGAACTGCATTTTGGTATAATTTTTACCAACAAAAAGAGGGCGTTCTTTCCTGCAAATCAGAAACATAATCCTCTGAGAAACGTCTAGCTTTATCTGCAGGAATACGCTTTAGCTGACAAATGTTTCAGCTTCTATGCTTGTATAGGAGGCATAAGCAGGGTAGCAAATTGGAAGCCCAGCTGAGATCTGTTTAGAAGAAAATGGTACATATGCATATCCTATACTAGGTCCGAATTTGGCTTCAAGAAGCTTTCATTTAACTGTGGTCTGAGTTTATATTACTTGAGCAGTAATCACAGTTCACAACCATCCTATGGCATAGCTGGTTTTATACTGGTATTAATATGCTGAAAAAATGAACAGATCTTCCTATTTTCTTCACTCCTGAAAACACCATTTTTAAGTAGTATTGTCTCAGCACATCCTTCCTTACTTGTATGTTACTATATGAAGATGGAGCACTTTATAGCACCAGCAAGGAGGAGTTTCTGGCTGATCAGCTTCTGTTCTAAAACCTCAGTACTAAGGACAAGAAGAGGAGATTTGGCTTAGAGCCCAGCAGCAGAGTGATAAGATCCCATGCTAATTTGGAGAGCTTATGTTACCTGTCCTGCAGGTTATGTGGCACATTATGTGTTGATGAACTGGATGACCATAATTTATGGTCTCCTGACAATGTGACAGCGTTATGAAAAGAATGGCAAGCATGTGTTATCCATTAGAAAATCCATTAAGATGGCCTGGAAGATTTTGGTGGCAGTAAAGAGATGCAAATGTAATTTTCCAAAAAAAGATTACTGTTGCACGTTAATTTTGGAGTCTCATAAATGTAGTGATGTTCCTCCGTCGTTTCCAATACCAGGAGGCTCTGTATTTACCACAGTGCTATTTCTGATTTCTTTTGTAGAATCCCGCTCAACGTGAGGGACATTGTCTACTGTACAGGAGTTTCACTGATGGATGAAGATGTATGGGAGTTCATTTGGATGAAATTTCATTCTACCACAGCAGTGTCTGAGAAGAAAATATTATTAGAAGCCTTAACTTGCAGTGATGACAGAAACTTGCTCAATAGGTACAAAAATATTATATATCTGTATCTGACTATTACCAATAATCACTTCAACATTTATGGATCATCACTTGAGCTTTGTTCTGAATGAAAGAACTTTGCTTTTCAAGCACCGGCTTACTGTCTGTTTAAACTGTCATGTTTTTGCATTAATGCACATGAAAATTGACACATATTATGTCTTTTCACTTCCAAATTTTCCTATGTTCATTGGAAATGTTTGAAATCCTATAATAATTGCTATTATTTTTTTGTTAGCATATCCTTCATTTAAATATATTGACCAGTCTGATCTTACTGATTTCATGAAAGCACACACGTAAAGTTCCACTCAACTTTTACTGAAAACCTTTTACATCAAGATTTTTCTGATTCCTAATGTGTCTGGTCTTTGGAATCTTAGAAATAAACCATGGAACTCACTTGGAGACTTAAACAAACCATTTGGCAGTGATTATTTTTTTTCTGATAGTTTTCTGATGTGCTGCTGTTAGACTATGTGTTGGTGAAACTAAATAGGATTGTTTTTCTTTGTTTCTCCCACTAGGCTTTTGAATTTGTCTCTCAACTCAGAAGTTGTCCTGGATCAGGATGCAATTGATGTGATAATCCACGTAGCTCGAAATCCACATGGAAGGGATCTTGCTTGGAAGTTTTTCAGAGAAAAATGGAAAATATTAAATGCTAGGTAAAGATAAAAAGTGTGAATTTATTTTCTTTTTCTTGTTTTGATGTAATTTGTGTAAATATTGCATATGTGTGTATTCGTGTAAGTCCTGAATCTAGTCCATTCTCTTTTAATCCTTAGAGATGTCTCTAAATATGAAATATGTACATACGAGTCATAAATGCATTTATTCATGGATTATCACACACACGCATAGAAACATTTATCTCTTAGTGATCATCTGTATATATATCTATTACTGTATTGTGTCTGCACTTATGATAATGAAGTCTGTCTATGTGTCAAGTGCTGCAGTTCTACTTTTACACAGATAAAAAAGCAGCACTTCCCAAAGGAATTTTGCTGATTTTAAGTCTGACAGAAAAAAAATCTTTTCAAGAACATTATTTCAGCTGTGGAAAAAAACCACCAAACCCTTTTTGAAACATTTCCATTTTCAAAAGGATGCTAATATAGTGTCATCCCCTTTCCCTCCACTGTGTGTTTCAGGTGAGTTTCAAGTAATAGAGGAGCAACATTCTGAATTAAAAATAGATGAACAGGAAGGAGACAGGGCTGTTCCTTATACCTACTTCTCTTTCTCTTTGAACAAGTGCTACATGCTCCTACTCAGAAGCCCCGTCAACATTCTAAAATCCTTTTTGATGAATATTTTGATGTTAATTCAATGAATGAGAAATTCCTTTAGTTCTTTAGGGACAGCCTGAGGGTCTGAAAGATTTCACAGCAGCTCGTCTGATACGGACACATTAGAAGGGACCACAGCTCGTATGAGGTTCAAGTTCTTCAAGGCAGGTGTCCAAGAACTTCAGACACCCCACTCCAGGCCAGTCCCATGGTGTTGGCAGAAAAAGTATTGGAGTTCTGTTCCATTCTGGACTTGTGAGGAGCCATCTAGTGTACCACAGAATATTTGAAATAGTGTATTTAAGATGCTGTATTTAAGCAACTAAATACTAGTGCCTGATGAATACAGGTACAAACTTACTATAGGTTCCGCGGCATCAAAAGAAGAGTCAAGGAAACTCAGAGACTGTGCAACTTTCTTAAAGATTCAGGAAGTTTTTCATGTTTTTTTGGATAATACTTTATAGTATAGTGGGATTTTAGAAGTTTAGCTGGGAAAATAGGTTTGAGCTGGAATTGGTTTTGGAAGTTTATATTACAGGAGCATACTTTTTGAAAGCAATTTCCAAAATCTTTAAGAGTGCTGAAGAGTTTAAAAATTAAGAATCCTCTGCTTCTGGTATGATTATTCCAGGAACTGGACTTGTACACAGAAAGTGAATGCAGACCCATTACTATTATGCAAGCCAGTGCTGTTAGTTATGCTCTGGATCGCAAATAATTTTTCAGGTTTCTCCAGGGATTTATACAGAGTTTAGGCATAAATCTGTCAAAATCTGTATTGCTACAAACACATGTGCAGAAGTTGTGTCCTGCCTTAGCAAGTACGTTCATCTGACAACCTAGCGAACAGCTGTGATTTTAGACATGGACAAGGTTAAGCAGTGTAGACGAAGGGACAAGATTTAGAAAACTATGCCACATGCCAAATTTTCTGTGTGTTCTAATATTAAGTAGCTTAAATTCACCTGAAATTTGAATTTTATTTCTCTCACTTGCTTGGAATGCATCACTGTGTTATCTGAGTTCGTAATGATCAGCGAGGCCTCATAAAAAAACTGTTATTGTCTTTTTTTTAATGAGAAAATAACAGAATCTGTCACTTTGCCCAACACAGCCTTAATGTTATCTACATTCTGTTTGATCTCCAAACACAAGTCTGAGCCACCGAAAGGATTGTAGCAGTTGCATTTTTCTGAAAGGGACGTCCAGCTGAGTTTCTATCAATCGCCAAAATATTGAATGAAATAGTTCATGCAAGCTGTACATGGGTGATGTGTATTGAAAATAACTTTGTTTTGTAATTATAGATTAAAACCTTTTAAGAGAGATGTTGAGAGGGTGGAATTAGTCTAACACCTTGCCCCTTAATGTTCAGTGAAACAGTGACATGATAGAATGCAAAATTCTGATTTAAGCTTGCTACACTAGTATATTTTTAAAATACAAGCTCTGTTGTGGAATTATAGTTCAAGTATACTCTGTCCCAAGGCATCTTTTTTCTACAATTATAATTTATTATTTAATTTTTTTAAAATTAAAATACTTGGTATGAAACATTAATTTAATGAGGAGATATCTCAACGGTATTTTCCACTGAATTTATTATAAAAGGTGTTGATGTTTGAGATAGTAATATGAAATAGCTGAGGGTGATTAAATTATACTGTAACGCTATTTCCTCTAACTTTAAAACACAGCGTGTCAAAGAGTTAGAATGACAACAAATTATTCTTATCCCTTTATATTTTTACAGTACGCTTGTATTCACATTGTCCAGAAGATACTGATAATATATAAAGTCTTCAAAATCACTCATACCCCATTTACAAAGGTGACTTTGAAACTGAGGTGCCTAACAAGTCTTTCATAAGAAATCCATGGGACTAATAGTGCTAAAGTTCTGAAAAAGAGAGTTGAAAACACTACGCTTGAATTCCTGTTACCTGAGCATGCACTAACTACCTTGGCTCCTAAACTATTTTCATCGTGTGTGCACGTGTGTGTCTGTGTGTGAAAATCTAATCCAACAGCTGCCTGTAAGAATTCCTTCATTCTCAAGCGCTGAATCATTTGTCAGCATCTGGGAATTTGACAATATTTGGGAAGCCATTTTCATCTCTCCAAAGTAAACGGACTATGCTGCCTCTCGCGTTGAGTTTGCACAAGTGCAAAGCCCGCACAAGTGTGAGGCACTGGAGGTTCGCGTCCCCAGAAATAAAGGCGCGGGTGGAGAGCCCGTGACTCCAGGCTGTTTCCAGGTGGCTCAGGCACGTACGGTCCCGGTTCTGCAGTGCTCTTGTCTTTCCTGTGAAGGGCGGGAAGACCGATACGTGCGAGACCAAACACTTTTTCTGTTTATTCATATGTTTCACACCTGCAAAATGCTATTTTGGGAGGTGGCTTTTCTAGAGTTTTTGCTGGCAGAGCCCATTTAGAAATTGCTGTTAGTGGCTGACGTTTGACCAAGGATGTGTAATGGGCAGTAATCAGGAGAAGTATTCGTGAAGGTATCATTTTCACTGGAAGGAGTTCTGCTACTTCTTGTTTGCACTGTGGTCACAGTACAGACTGCGAGAAAAATAAAATCCCTGCAGCTGTTTTTATGAGGTCGCTTCTCTAAAGTGGATTGGTAACCTTGTCAAAAGACCCCATCAAGAGAAGCTTCCAATTTTCCAAGCAGTCAATTATGAGGCTAAGCTGAGACTGTAATAATAAAGGGCTTTGTTAGAAAGCCTAAACGTGCTTAAAGGACCATGAAATCCATACTTCCCATAGGAGGCGTTTGCCGCTGGAAGTCTATATATGTCAGTGCGACTGAAGTTTTGGAAAAAGAGATGTACTTGCTGAAATATCCATGAATAATTCAGTTATTAGTGGTCAGGGAGTAGGATTTTTGATACCTATAACTGTGTTTCCCCTCACACAAGCTCAAGGTAGCAAGCAACATGGTGTACACCTTCCCCAAAACAGAATCTTCTCAAAGGAAACCCAGTTCTCTTCCTTCTCCCTGGGGCTATCCCTCTCCCTTTCTCTTTCTTTCTCCCTTTTGAAAGGACTGTGGCTTACAGTACCTAAGCATTTAAGGGTAATTAATTTAGGATTAATAGAAGCAGAACAGAAAGCTGTGACTGTGCTAGTTCATTTCACTTTGAATTTTGAATTCCTCCTCTAAATCAGTTTCTAAATGCGGGGTATGAACTGAATTGTTCCCCCAGATAAACTTAATTGCAGTGAAGTCTATTGGTATTACTTACACATGTCTGACAGGAGAGCTGGATTCCCTATCTTAAAGCCAGTCATGTTCAGATTAGCTAGATACTGCTTTGGGTGTATGTGCAGATAAAGATAAGGATAGTTATTTGTCCAGTGCCTTTTGCTATGCTGAATGACATCTAACTTGAACAAAAGACTTGCTTTCGGTTTCCAGTGGAATTGTTCTTCATGCTAGAGACTTTGGAAAAAAACAAAAACCACAAACTGTTCCAACACGAAATGCAAAACTTCACGAGTAGTCTGATCAATCTTATAAGTTATGTAGATGCTTCATTTGGGGGATTGAGAAAAACTTGTGGAAAAACAAGTAGATCAGCAGGAATTGAAGGGCCAGTTTCAGAGCAACTACCTGCAGAAGGCCATTGCTGATTGCTGCTAATATTCTACCCTTTAAATATTCCTTGCCCAAGCTTTGAATTTTTCATTCCGGGTTGGTTCTTTGAAGATGCTACATCCTGGCCCAGGGGATTATTTCAGCAGTATTATTCTCCATCAGTATTATTTATTTTAATTATCAGGTACTGGAACAAGAAAATTTGATTCAGTTCACTTATCGAGAGGCAATTTGTAATGTAGATGAGGTGGATGAATACAAAATGCAGAGAAGGCTGCGGCACTTCAAAAAGTCTGTTTTAATGGTACAGCTAGAAGGGTTCCTCAGAATACTTCTCCATAGTCGTTGCTCTGCTCCTTCTTTGGCGCCTGTATATTGAGCTGCTTGGTGCCATTACATGGAAAGCTGTTTCGTTAAGCGTGAGGTGGTGGTGTAGTTTGGTCCTCTCCTCCTCTGGAGCTCTCATCTGCGGCTGCGGTTAAGCCCATTCTGCTTCGTAGCATCCAACTGAAAGTTAACTACAAATAGCTCAACCTAGAAGAAGGTCTCAGTCCAGGCTTTTAGCATAAAACAGTGGCATACCAGTGTCCAGTTCCAGTGCTGTTCCCTTGGATCCATGGAATCAGTCCCACGTCTTCTCCCTTGCTTACAGAAGACTACTTTCTAATTTTCAGCCGGCCTGGCACTTGCACTAACTCTTCTTTTTGCCCTTGCAGGTACGGAGAAGCATTATTTATGAATTCGAAGCTTATCAGTGGGGTCACAGAATTCCTCAATACTGAAGAAGAACTAAGAGAGGTAATTTTTAAATCACTTTGAGCACGTGAGGCTGTATTTGTTGTAAGCAGGGAGCAGGGCAGGAGCAATAAGGTGTCGGTTCTCCGGGAACTCTGGTTGCTCCGCTGGAGTCGCAGGCCCGTGCTGCAGCTGGGCAGCACGAGGATGAGGAGCAGATTGTAAAGGCACCCGAGTGCGTAGAGATGGTGTCAGGAGGTGGGTAGTGCAGGCACTTCTCTGTGCTTGGCTGGATATGTAGGTTTGGTTTTTTTCTCTTGACTATTGGTTGAGAAACTAAAGATGAGATCTTTCTATCCACATTAGTTTATGCTGCAGAGGGCAGCCCTAGAAAACCCCAGCGTTGGAAGTAGAAGCTGCTAGTGCTTTCTCTGTTTTTCTTTTCCCTACAGTATTTCCATGTGAGAAAAGCTGTTAACCCGATATTCTGGCCAAATGACACCATGATAATTTGTTCTAAATGCTAAGTGCTTCTTATTTAGATTGCAAAGATTTCTCATTTTAACTTAACATCTGCCCTGACTGAGGTAGTTGTGCGGTTGCATTATGCTCTGCTTAGCGGCTGCTCAACATTACCCCAAATGGATCAAATGATTCTTATGCACCATAATCACCATTAATTGAACTCTGATTGCACTATGATATTTTGTGTCCAACCATTTGTCTGCACTCAAGTCTAGTGGCCTCAGGAACTTAGGGAAGAGCCGCAGCTGGTTTCCTCAAAGCTACCCAGGTGGGAAGGACAGTGCTGGCCAGATCTGAGGATCTGCCCTGCACAAGTGTCGTGGTTTAACCCCGGCCAGCAACTAAGCACCACGCAGCCGCTCGCTCACTCCTCCCTCTGTCCCCGGTGGGATGGGGAGGAGAATCGGAAAAAAAGGAAAACTCGTGGGTTAAGATAAGAACAGTTTAATAATTGAAATAAAATATAATAGTAATTGTAATAGTAATAATAATAATAATGATGCTGCTGATGATGAAAAGGAAGATAACAAAAAGAGAGAGAAAGAAAGCGCAAGAAAAACAGTGATGCACAATGCAATTGCTCACCACTTGCTGACCAATGCCTAGCCAGTCCCTGAGCAGCAATTGGCCCCTCCCGGCCAACTCCCCCCAGTTTATATACTGGGCATGACGTCACATGGTATGGACTATCCCTTTGGCCAGTTCGGGTCAGCTCTCCTGGCCGTGCTCTCTCCCAGCTTCTTGTGCCCCTGCTCGCTGGCAGAGCATGGGAAACTGAAAAATCCTGAACTTAGGATAAGTGCTACTTAGCAACAACTACAACATCAATGTGTTATCAACATTATTCTCACACTAAATCCAAAACACACTGTACCAGCTACTAGGAAGAAAATTAACTCTATCCCAGCTGAAACCAGGACAAGGAAGCCTTCTGTACTCTGAGTTTCCACCTCCATGATAGTACTGGCAGGCTGCCTGTTTATACTTCCCCTAAAAGAAACTGGCCTTGTAGACATTTTGATATAAAAAGTACAGAGATCAGGTAAAGTCTGATTTTGATGGTTTCCAGGTCCCTCCCATGCTTTTTAACTGTGATGGGAATGAGACAGTTGCAGGATTGGCCTTTTTGGTTTTGAGCCCATGGCAAAGAGATGTTGTTGGAAGTTAGATTTAAATAAACAAGGTGAATTTGGTGTCACCAGGAAAGAAAAATTAACTAGTTATGAATAAGTGTTGCTAAACCACCTAATTTTATACAAGTCAACATAACCAGCAACCTACTGTGCACATCAGCCTTGCAATTCTTACTTAAAAAGAACAGTAATTCAAAGCACACCAGTGCCATCAGCTGTAATAATCCAGGTGATAGGGCTATAATTTGAGTATACACAAGAACAGAGCAGGGGCCTTTTCAGTCTGCTGAAAAAAGATCGAAGTTTTCTCATAAGGGAAGGAATCTGTTTCAGGCATTCAAAGATCATCAAATGAGTGCCCACTTGCTATTTTGCCATTCTCTTCAAGCTGTAACCATCCTTTCTTTTTCCAAACAGCTGACCTGTATTATATCATCAAAAGGGTTCTGTGAATCAAAATGAAATACATTTCTTCTGAAGCTTGATAAAACCAAAGGGCATCAGGGCTGCCTTCTGCTGGTATTTGCATATAAACCTGAATTAGAAGCACTTCCAGTGCTCCCAGTTTGGTTTCTTAGGTAGAAATAAAAGTTTAGAGCAGCCCAGCTGTCTATGCAGTGCAGCAGCTGGGCTGCAGGAGAGAAGGAGGGAATGATATTAATGTGATCCGGCACTGACATGCCAATATCTTCCAGTGGAACTGAAGCAATTGCATCACATATAATTGACAGTCTGCTGTCTTATTACATTTCCTATTAAATCTTTCTACACGATACTGCATTTACTTCAAGAGTGATCATGGAGGTTTGTCCTAAATGCCGGACCTGTTTGTGTGCACTAGAAATATTTACTTCCTTTAGTTCCTGCAAATTTAACTTGTTAAATTGTATTTTCAGCTAAAGAACTTTATAAGGAGTTACGAAGAGGGAGCTGCTGCCTCTTTCTCTCGTGCCGTGGAAACAGTAGAAGCCAATGTGCGGTGGCAAAGGCTTTATAAGGAAGAACTATTCCAGTGGCTAAGAAAATCCTTGACACACTAATCTGTCTTTCTGTTCGACCATTTAACATGAAGCTCTGCAAGACAAAGAGGAGACATTTTAGAAGTGTTCAACATTAAAATTATGAATACAAGATCAGATTGCAAGGATAAGGTTTTTTTCCTTTTTTTTTTTTTAAATTATGGGATTTTTTTTTTACACTGGGCTCTTGTGAAATTGTCAAGAAGCTTTTCAGAAGAGAAGATCACGAATGCTTGTGAAATCCAGTCCTCAGTGTACACAACCAAACATGATATTAAGTGGTGCATGTAAATGTTGAAGAAAAACAAACAAAAAACCCTTCGAAGACTATTTTGTGCATGCTTGTACCGTCCCTGCCTGTATTCTAGCATGCTTATGTATAACAGCCACATTTTGTATGTGAGTTCCAGTTACATCAAAGATGGGCATTATACAAAGCACAAAGACTATCTACGACAATCAGTGTTGCAATGAACAAAAGGAACGCAAGGAAAAGGAAATGCAGAAGGCTTCCAGCTTGGGGCAGTATGAGATGTAAAGTCAGCTTTCCCACTAGCTGCCAATTAGCGTACCACTCGGATTGTCTCTTATATGATTACAAAGATGCCAGCTCATTTTTTGAGTTGCCAGTTGTTGTATCTGCATTCTCCGTATTTAAATAAGCAGAATATAAAGAGAGAGGAGAAAGAGAAAGAGGCGAGGAGGAGGGGAGGGAGAGAAAACGAGAAGGACATCATCCATGTGTTATAATCATACACATTTATTCACTGCTGATCAGTGGAACAGTGTAGTTTTAGCTGTGAATGTATACAGTGTTGGAGGGGAACTTTGCATTGGTGTCACAGAATCCATGAACCGCCTCTTCCCAGCTATTTGACAAGGCAGTGATACTCACGATGGGTCACCCAACCGGTGCAGTAGTAAGTTATGCAGCTGATAGTGCACAAGTATTATAAATAAACATAAGATTCAAATGGAAATTAGCAAAAAGGGAGAATATCTTGCATGCAAAGGCATAAAATTACCCAAGAGGGCTGTCTTGCATGTAGTAGACTAGCCTCTGTAGCGATTTATTATGATAGACAGGTCTCTGTAGCGATTTATTATGATAGACAGGTCAGATTCTCTATGTGGGCAATACTTTTGCAAATATGGGATGTACCGTTTATGCCAAGTTAGAAAAGTGAAATATGGAGAAAGAGAGGGGCGGGGAGTGTGTTTATTTGTACTGGCTAATACCGAGAACACGGTTTTCTTTCTGTTTCCTTGTATTTAACATAGACCATTGTAGATGAGTGACACTTTTCTTAATCATATGCTTGTTTCTTTTTTCTCAATCCTTAATCTGAAAGATCGGTGACACAGTGGAACTGCTACTTGTACAATGACTGTCTGCACCATTGGTGCTAAGTGTTGAGGATAAAACTGATGGGGGCCAAATACTCTCCCACGTCTACACTGGGGAGAAAAAACCCCACAAAACTACAGGGAGTTTTCAAGAGGCAGATTGCAGCATCTTCAGAGGGGGAATGTAGATGTACAACAGTGTTTCTTTATCCCATCCCAGGCTATCACAACCATCTGACCACCTCATGGCCCTGTACATTGGGAACATGTGGCCAGCAAAAGTAGAGAGCAGCCATTTGATCTGGTTGTTTCCTTCACGAGGCGTGGAAGTTACCAACACGCTTTACGGTTGCAGTTGCTTATCCCCAGTAAGTCGTGAATTGAAACGTTAGCGCAAAAAGAACCAAACCCAAGCATCTTCAGATATTGTCAGAGTTGTGTGGAAACAGTATTGTTTTCTGGGCTCTCATTCCCATGGTACTCCGCGCCTCAAGAACTGGTAGGCACATCCCATAATGAAGCTGTCGTACCCATCTTGAGCCTGTCATTTTATGTTTTTTACTGTGCAGAGGGTGCTGTTTGTGGATTGGGTGCATGAAAAGCTGGTGTGGGCATTTGCTCCACTGTTTGGTGCTGCCTAGCACCGCATGTTAGCTTGACCATATATAACCAAAAGAAGAGGGAATGCTGTGCTCTTGTACTGTTAACTCTTTGCCTTATAGTAAGCCCTAAACCTTTGTGCTGTGTTGCAATGCTAGTGAACCTCATGCCCAGAGACATTATCATGCCAAGTTGAGTGAAATCCTCCTCCTCCTCCTCCTCCTCCTATGTATTTTACCTACCTCACAGGGGTGTTGTGAGGCTTGACTAATGTTAGCAAAGCACTTGAATATCCTCTGATGAAAGGCATTTAAAAGTGCAAAGTATTATTTTATGTGGTTGACCAAACTCAACCTCAATGCCGGTATGTAGCATCACATTATTAATTTCTACTGAACAAAATCACATGCAGATTTGTTATAATAAAAAAGCAGGCCAAATGTTCTTTAATATAACTCTGCCCTGTAATGAAGCCCAAAATTATGATATCCAAAGAGTGTGCAGAAAGCCAAGCCCTCAAACGTGAATTGCTTTGAGGATTTCAGAGATAAGAAGTTTGCGTAATGGTCTGTCCCTTTGCAATTCTGTTCAAGATTGTCCTTGATGACTTTTCTGTTTCAGCACCACAGATTAAACTACATACCTCCAGGATGCACATCGAAGTTTCTGGTCTTTCCGCTGATGAAGGGCAGGCTAACAGTTTGTTCCAAAGTCAAAAGTTTATTTCAACCTCTGTGTTCTGCACAGTGCACGCAAATTTCCGGTGTTGCTCATTTGAACTGAAGTTCTTGCACTTTAGCTGGTGTTGGATGTAAATGAATATTTTAGTGGCCTTGAGCAACTGGTCTACCACAGATATCAAGCCCTAAATGTATCTATTATACATACCTATTGATGTATTGCTTATAATTGTTGTATTCTAGTAATGTTGGTATTACTTCTTTAGCTAAGGTTGAGCTGGCCTTTCCATTATAATTCCCTATTCTTTTATTTTTTATATTTTGTATTTTGCTGTTTCACACTGAATCAGGATTAAATTTAAATGGAT
This sequence comes from Harpia harpyja, assembly GCF_026419915.1. Classification (NCBI taxonomy): domain Eukaryota; kingdom Metazoa; phylum Chordata; class Aves; order Accipitriformes; family Accipitridae; genus Harpia; species Harpia harpyja. The sequence goes on along the minus strand of NC_068962.1, from coordinate 14,409,033 downwards.
TAAATCCAGCAAAACTATAGCTGTTTTCTGCAGCATTCAACCCCCTTGCATTTAATTATATGTCCTTAGAAACTTTTTTTAATAAGAAGTTCCACACAGTTGTGTGTTAAAGAATAGTTGATACCTCATGGAAAACTCTAATACAGTTTGCTTAGAAAAATCTATTTATCTTATTGATTTTCCTTCTCCTTTACCAGTCCTTTTCTTCCTTTGTCCTTATCTAACGATGCGACACATTTTTATGATTTGGATTGTGATTAGGAAGCCAAATACCCCAAAATTTTCAGCGTTTTCAAATCCAGGATTTAATTTTGTCCGTCCTAGTGAGAGAAGGTGCTGCAAAACATGGATCCAGTGTGGACGTGGACCTCACCCAAGCCCTGGGCATAATTTTACAGAGATTTGATGAGACCTGTATCTCTAATCCACCTTTGTATGACTCAGGATCCTTTGCAGTTATTAATTGTTATGGCTTACTAAATCATATAGGAAGACATATGAATAGATACGATTTTATGCCAGTGTAACAATATACCTATTGTAAAAATACCTACTGTATTTTTATAACATTGTCCACTACAAAAATCTCAGCCTATTGCTTTGTAGCTGCTAGAATTATTCATTTATCCACTGCTAGTAGCTGTTAAAATGATAGTAGCTACTAATTGCGACCAGGGCAGAACAATGTGAAAACATTCTTCTGAAATGAAATGTCACTTCTGCTATTACTGGGAGTACTTGGACATTGATTTTGATGAAAAAAAACTTCCTGTGTCCTTAAGAACATCCAAGTCTGTGACCTTTGATGATATTTTCAGTGAATATAGCAAGAATTCTGATACTGTGTTGGAAACTGAAGATGAATTTTGTGTAGCTTTTGGGCTGTTGTGGATATTTCACTGAGCTTTTAGAGTGTCAAAGGAAACATCTCCACTGATGCAGAAGGCTGCTTTCACAGCAAAGATCCTGAACCATACAATTAAATCCTTAGTAGTAAAGAACAAAAGAAGAAAATATTTTATATATATATGTTCATGTGAAAAATTCTCTGTAGAGATAACTTTCCCATAAAATATCAGTAGGTCTGATTATTTGGATAGAATAAAGTGAAGCCAATATTTGCAGATGAGGGTGCCTTTGTTTAGATACCTGCATAATAAGGTTTTGGTTTGCCACGTGATTGTAGCCAATACTGAAGTCAATGAAAATAGATTTTGAGCCAAATGTGCCACCTTCTCTTTGAGGAAATGGGATGTGGCTTTGAAAACTGCTTATGTGTATAATCAAGTTACCACCACTTCTGTTATGAGTACTCACCGTGACAGGCTGCCTGTCCTAAGCAGGGTTTATAGCCACGGTGTCAGTACGAGCGTGAAGGAGTAGAAGGACCGTCCTGCTTCCGAGCAGCCTGGCTGTGGGCTGTTTGCCCACCGTTGGATGGAGCAGTCCAAAAACTGCTGGCTGCATCGTCCGCCGCTGCTGCCAGCCCACGCGGGTCAGGAAGGCAGCTGGGAATCACTGAAGTGCAGAGAGGCTCCATCCAAGTTTCTCTCAGCTAGACGGGAGGGACAGAAGGTCCCTTTGCCTGTTGTGGGTTGTGGGAGATCTTCAGAGATTAGTGTCGTTGCCTTGTGCTAGCAGGAAACAAAGTGAGCTGGCATTGCACAGAAAAACCTAAATCCCTGAGCTCTGGTCACCCCAGCTGTTGACTGAAATCTTTGTAAAGGTCTAGAATATTAAGAACCAAGTTCTTCAGAAGCCATTTGAAATGGTCAAAAAAAATTTTGATTTGTCAGTGCATAAAAACGCAGACAGTCTTTTACTTTATGGTATTTTTGTTAATGTTGAAAATGTGCCGTGAGTTTCTCAGGCTTTTTTCTAATGAAGGGCTTGGAAGGATTAAGGGTAGTAATAGTAGTCACTGTACTAATAACATCAAAAAATTTTGGATGCCTGTGCAAACCTGTATGGCACTAGTGTTGGTACGGTTCCCTTTTTGCATACAAAACTGTAAAAACTTGGCCACTTTGTTTCTCATGTGACTGTGGAAGCTTCTGCCTGTCTTAAAACCAATACTGAAAAAAACCACTTTGCAAAACCACTTTGACTTGAGCAAGTAGTCCATGGTGACATGAGTAATTTAGTCTTCAGTGAGAAGGAAGGGGAGAAGGGGACCGCTATGTGTAAGGATCTTTCACCAAAGAAAGGCCACGTGCCCTAGTTGGAGCAGAAGCTTGAAATCAAGTATATTTTGAAGAAGCTTGTGGAACTTAGCTCCATCTTTTGTCTTTAGGCTGACAGTGGAGGATAGAATACCCCCACATGCTAATGCAGTTGAGGTTGGATTTTATAAAACAGATGTGGAGCTGGTTTCATTGAGATGTGTTTATGGAGAATCACCCACAAGAGCAAGCGCTGTGGGTCAGACCCAGTGTCCTTTCTGAGAAAAACTCCATTTATATTTGGCTGATTTGTAACTAGCGAAGTCAGTGTGGCTTTGCCAAGCAGCATTTCTGAACGCTTTGCTTATTTTACGTGCGCTCTTTCCTAAAGCTATCAAAGTGATGTTGGTAGAGAACGTAGAGACGAGCAGCGCTGCGAGAGCGGAGGGGACTGCGCTGCAGCAGGCGGTCACGAGCCAGAAGGCTTTGGCCGGAGTGCCCCACCGTTTCCAGGAGAGCATCGCTTGGATTTGCCCGAGAAGGACAGTCTTGGTACAATGGGCGAGGCCAAGAGCCGAGATGCAGCCGTAGTTCTCTGCGATACGTTTCAGTCCGCTTAATACGTTCATTTCTGTAATTTCACAATAACCTGTAGCCAAACTGACGACACGTGTGCGTGGCCTCGGATCCTCCGCTGGTGCACGGTGCGGTAGATCCGTTGAAGTGACTGGTGTGAATTGCAGCTGAGGATCTGACCCGTTGCTTTCAAAAGAGCCCCCTGAGGTGACGGCCGGGCTGGTGTACAGGATGTTTCACCTATTTCTGTGTTTCGGTAGCGCATATTGGATGACAAATGTTTTTTGTTTTCCTTTCACTTTTCGTTAGATGAATACTTTGCGATCGGTTCCAATGTGATAAAGCTTTGTAATATGTTCAGAGAACTGCGGAATACTGTACTGTGAAGAGTGTGGCTACTACCCTCTCTTTTTCCTGCAAACAGTAGATTTCAGCAGAGATGGACTTCCCTGGACTTAGACACTCTGTGAAAAAAAATATTCTGACAGTTTCTAATGGAAACATCATTGTAATTACTGTATAACTACCCTGTACAAAGACAGCTTTATTATATGTGTAAATGTAATTTTGCTATGTTGTTTTTATGTTTGAGGGACAATAGGCTTTGGTGCGGGTGAGACGTATAGCCTTATAAAAACAGAGATTGTAGCTCCCTGTCTGATGTTTTACTGAAAGGTGTTCAGCTGCTCTATTTTTGCAGAAGATAAACATAAACCAGTTCCCTGAAAACTGATGATCTATTCCGCTACACACACGTCAATGACATAAATGGATCATACTATTGAAAATAAAGGCTTGATAATAAATTGCATTATTTTCCCAAGAGACTCCACATGTAAGATCTTTTGACACCTTAAGAAGAAGTCCTGCAGCTATTAATGCTGGTTGTAATGGATGAGTCCGTCTATTAAGTCTGTCTCAGCCTTAGATTAATTCTGAATACTGTAATTATAAGAACATATTTTTCCATCACTTCTCAAATCTGTACTCTTTGGAATTCAGTTCTTTGTCAAATAAGAGGTGGAGCTGGCTCACTTTAGGTACAGTTCACCAATGGTTTCACAAATAAGCGTTTGCAAGATCAGGATGCCATTTTCATTTAAAGGAAATACAGGTCATTGCATAATGTCACAGCTCGCTATGTACCATATACACATGCATGTATAGCTTCTAATTCTGGACCGTTTTCCTTGACAAAGCTTTCATTGGTTATTTGTATTTACAGATCTTACTCAAAAGTTCCAGCTCAGCAAAGCAGTTGGGCATGGGCTGGATGTGAGGCTGTATGGAGCGCGACTTGGCCACATAGATAGGCATGGAGGCAGTCCCACTGATTACTGTGGGATTAATTGAGTGCTTCAGATTATGCACCAAATCATGCCTCTGGCTGAAACAGTCTTTCTGGAAAGTGATTTAGGTTGAAACCTGTTTCTGCACAGGTTTCAGGTGCAGGATATGGTGATGTGTTTTTGCTGAATTTAAAATCACAACTTACTTTATATAGAGCCAACCTGCTCTTATCTCTTTTCTTTTTTATAGAAAAGCCTATATTTTGCATATAGAGGGGAGATACTGATTCTCAGTATATCTAAAAATGCCAAATTGAACAAGGTTATTTATTGTTTGAAGCATCCTGGGATTTGAGAGTAAAATCAGAATTATTCTTAGAATGTTAATGGGTCAGTATAGATCTAATCAGCAATTAAAGCCATTAGCCAAATAAAATATATGAATTTCTGTTACAGTTTACCAGAAAAGTGTTTTTCTATGATATGCCTTTAAAAATGACTCCATAAATATGGGACCACTATGTTTTCAACATAAAATTTTTACTCCATTCTAACTAAGGACTGACTAAATGGATTTTTTTTTCAAATGAGAAACTTTATCTTCTGTATTTTAAGCAGAACAAATTTGAATTTTGTCTCTGATAATAAAATTTTGTATAGTAATGTGTAATTCATCACTGTCTTAATTTTCTGACGTGGAGACATGGCTAAGATAAATAATACCCAGCCTTTCGACTATGTTCCCATTTCAGTTGAGATAACAGTTTAATAATGCTGAATAGATACACAGAGCTTTTACAATGAAAAACATGCAGGAAAAAGTATTTTTTGACGTGAGGAATTTTTCAAAACAGATTAAAATGCTGGGACTAGTAGAAAGCAGAGATCCACAGAAAATACAAAATTTGGGCTTGGAAATACTCTTAAGCACTTCAAGACTAACAGGACTGAGACTGGAATAGAGAGCAAATTCTGTCTTCTGTGCTTTTCTAATTATGTCAATTTTGAATAAGCAAAAAGATATTTTCATTGGTAAAAGTGATTTCAACTGGAATGCAGTTCAAATGGCTTTTTAATAGAGTCCTTGAATTCAGGCTATTATTTTGCTTTTTTGAAGAACAGTTTTCAGTAACAATGAGATGTGAAATCCGGGCAATTATTTACCCATTGGATACAATCACGTTCCCACTGAAGTCAGCTGGAGCTTTGACATTGACATCACTGGGAGTAGAAGCCAACCCTGTATTTTTCAAAATGTACCTTTCAATGCTACAATGTCTTTTTTTCTTTAACAGTAAAGATGTTTTCTTCTGTACTGCGCATCTTAGTCCGCTGAAAAGCCGAAGGGAATTTTTAAGGTCCTGAGTTTGCAAAGCACGAGAGGCAGCATTGATGCTTTGAGCACAGGTAAGCAGAGCTGGGGCCTAAATGAGTATTTTTATAGTATCCGACCGTTAAACACTTCACTGTATTCTACTGGGGCTAGAGTTTTGCCCATCCTATACGTGTATGTCAGCAGAGTATGGAGACATACCCCTCATACCTCTTTTTCCTGAGTTCGGGTCTGGGGCAGGAGGTGGCTTGGGGGCCAGTAGAGAGCTTTTACATTACGAGGGGATACAGGGAGGTGGGATGAACTACTCAAGGCTAGGAGGTACTGCCCCCAAAAGGGGCCTCGTCCCTCCCTTTTCTGCTACACAGACCTCTCCAGCGGTGTAGAAACAGCTGAGACGAAGTGTACGGCCGCCCTGGAAGCATCCCTGGGAGAGGCGGCAGGACGTCCGGAGGGAGAATGGCACTTGCCTCCGCAATCCCACTGGCAGCACGTCTCCTAATCAAACATCAAAAAGAGCACGCTGGTTTCTTCCCCGGCGTGGCCGCTGCAATCAGCAGCACTTCAGTCGGTGGCTGAGCTGCTTTCAAGTTGAGCGTTTTCATACAAGACCAAATGAAGGGCTGTTTATTTGCTCTCAGCTCAGCGTCTTCAGTAAGAGCAGGACTTTAAAGGCACCCATTTGCTTTGAAAGCTCCGCAGCGGAGCTGGAGGGAGTAGGAGGGAGAGAAGTTAGAGCCTTTGGTTTGTAAACTGACTTAGGAGTGTTTGCTATCTTAGTAACAGAAAATCAGCTTTTGCTGACTAATTCCCTGCTTCCTCCTATTCCTAGCAAAAATTACCTAGCTTCCTTTAAGCTGCACCTTCAGCTTAGAAGCCACCACGCAGAGTCCCGCTGCTATCAGAGGCACTCTGACTCCTGCATACTGCAAGGACCAAGGCCTCAGCAGTGGAGCGAGAGGATTCAGTGAGTTCTTGATAATCCTGGCTTTTCTGAGGATCAAGCGCATAAACCGCATGAGAGAGAAACAGTATTGAGAAGGACTTATTTTGATGGCTGAGGCTGTATTATGGATGGGATGGGAAAATGAGCGCAAAGATAGTTGTCAGAAAAGTGTAATGAAGATAAGGCTGAAATGATGTGAAATAATGAGGATGTGCTTGGGAAATTAAAGTCTCATTATGTTGAAACTTTGTCTTTGAGTTAGCAGCCACATCTACTGTGTCCAAAATCTAATTAAACTAAAATTGCTGAATGGCTAAAAGGAGACACCCTACTAGTGGGTGTTGTTTGCATCTTGGGGCTGATGTCAAACTACAGAAACTCCTCTGTACTGTATCGAGCCCATACTGTCCTCGTAGGTCTGTGCCAGTTTGTCCTAAGTCGACCCAGTAGAATTTGGACTCGTGGTGCAAGGCTGAGGGAGAGCTGCATCAGCAGGGCTGGTGAGGCTTGATCCTCAGGTACGCTTCCCATGCGTCACCTCCTCCTCTCTCTGTCGCGGTCCTGCCCCTCTTTTTCTCAGGCCACAGCAACTGTAGGAACAGCGGGTAGAGCCTGCGGGTGTTTTGTATGGTTCTGCCTTCGTATCGCCTTGCCTCTCGGCAGTAATTAGAGGGCTGCAATGAAGAAACCAGGGCTTGAGACCTCGTAGAGCACTTTCACTTTGCAGTGTATTGAACACGATGTTAATTACTCATTGTACTGCTACAGTGTTACTTTTGGCAAACATCTTTTTCCTTCTTGAACTTACTCAGGAATCACTTTTGTCTCTTATACTTACCATCATTTTTGACCTGCTCATTGCAGAAAGTTAAGAAGAAGAAAGAGGAGGAAGAGGGGGAGGATAATAAGATGCTATTACATGACATGTCTATTACAGTAATTCATTTCATGTGGCACAGAACTGTTGCCAGTGATAAATGCATGTTCCTGGTACAATTATGAGATGTACCTTGAACTTTTCAACAATAAAACTGTCGAACGGTTGCAATAAGCATAAGCACAAATGTGAATCCGTCCCTTAAAAAGATGAAAGAGCTCACAAATATCATTTTAATAAATGGTATTATTTTCAGAGATGCACTTTCAGATTCATTAACTATTCATAGTGCGTATTTTTTCCACTCTACTACAGTCACGGATATAACCCATTTTTCCCCATCCCACTCGGGGGCTTAGCTGATTGACACATTTTGAATACATTTCTGTGGAGGTTAGCGTAACGATGTCGTAATAGAAGTCTTAGCACAAAATCATTATGTATTTCCATATGTACAAGTGGAAATCAGAGCAGTTCTGTCCCTTTCAAAATGCCTATAAGGTTTAGGGTGGTTGATATCAAAAGCAGGTTAACCCAAGCAGGCAAGTAACCCCAAGGCAAGTAAGTTACTCCAAAGGAGAACACGTCAGCTTGGAAAGCAGAGGCACTTTGGGGAGGGGGAAGGGGGTCTTTCTTGGTTGTTTTCTGAAGATTTGTGCAGCTATAAAGGACAAGCAGAGGAAAACTCCAACCAAAGAGGCTGGAGCAAATGAAAAAAAAATTAAAAACAAGACAGAATCGGGACTGTGGCTCTGAGAAAAGCTTACAGAGAAGGCACTTTGGCTACATGCTGAATTAAAAGACTGAAAAAAATATGTACAGAGGGTTATTTCACATCGACACGTCCAATTTAATGCCAAGCAGTTACAATAATCTCCAGTGGAACCAGTGTGATAGGAGAGAGCTCGAGTTTTTATGTTGCAAAGAGTTCACTGGCCAATATCATAAGATTAACGAAACACATGCATTTTAAAACATTCCTCCTGTAGTTACCAACAACTGTAAGACAAGTTATTTCTGCTTAAGATAAACACTGGGTGATGGTTACCACTAAACGTGGTGGGTTTGAGAGGCAGTAAAAGGTGAAAACTTCCTTAGTGCCTTTTTGTGACTGGTCTATGCTGGTGAATAGGTGAGCCTTGGCTGGGATTTTACCCGGTGTGCTATGCATCTGCAGATTTTTCCCTTTAGTTTTAAAACAGTGTAAGCCATAAGCTGTACCATGTATACAGAGTGCTTGTACCATATTAAAATATATGAACTGCTTAGGGGAGCTCTTGCTTGAGCTAAGATTAGTTTACAGAATTCAGTAGCAGATAAATGGTTGACTCAGGAATTTTTTTGTTCTCTTTAAATCTCCTTATCACTGAGGGTATTTTTCAGTAATAGTTCAGCCTGGGAAAAATAGTCAGATGAATAAAAAACTAAGGACAAAATATCAGCATCATGGTTCATAAAAACTGTCTCTGCATCTGTCTTTACATAACTCATTCTTCTGTGACCTTGCCCAATACCAAAATTTCAAAGGCATGTATAGGGTTTGCATTTTACTTTTTTTGTGTGCACAGTATGACATTAAATTAAAATGGGCAAATATGTAATTGATATAGCTGCATGGAATTTCTGTGGAGGCTAAGTACTCAAGATTACACATATAATAAACAGGAAAATGAAGGTCATAGGTTTAAAATTAGGTGTGCAATTGCAATTACAATTTTAAAAATGTTTCACTTGTGTTCAGCAATTCTACTTTGTAATAGGGTATAAAATGGTGCTACACATTTTAAGTGTGTAAAAGTGATTTGTTTAGGCTATAAAAGGACAAAAAAGTCTACTACTTCCTTCCTACATAAGTTAAACTTGCAGCTTCTGCTAACCAGATACAGACCTGACAGGGCATAAAAGTACAAAATGCTAATTGTGCTACGTTTCAAAAACTGAAGTAAATAATGAGATTTGCTAAAACCAATGCATTAAGGGAAATATGTAATAAGAATTGACTCTACAAACTTCAGCAAGTTAAATGCAGGCATGATAGACAAGTGGATAAACTCGAATAAACAGAACTGACTCACTTTCAACTGGGCAAGATCAAGTTTGTCTTCCTAGTAAGTAAGTATACTCACTTTCTCTACATTGTGCTAGCAACTTCTAATTTGTATCAGACTTGGTGACAGCAGAATTGTATACCCTGGTCTGAAGGCACAGCAGGACTGGGACTTCCATGTGTCCCGGCAGTAATGATTCAATTAATGTACTATCCAGTCCTATTTTAGCAGAGCTAGAGAGATTTGAACAGCTGAGACGAAGCAGTGCAACACTACTTCCAGAGAGCCTGGTTCCTACAATGTGTGTCAGACTTGCTAAGTTTAGGTGTCTACTAGGTAGATGTCTGCATCTGAGCTAGTTATCGAGGATCCCTTAGTCAACATGGAGAGAAAAACAATAAATCACATCATAAAACATGCAGCTAATGAAGTAAGGTGGATAGAAAAAAGGGGAATATCATGAATTTCAGTAGTAGGATAATGTATGTAGGAAATTTTAAGGCATAGCCTGAAGTGAATGATGAACTTCTTGGAAAAAAATGACTCTATTTACTGTAAATGAAATTAGTAATTGAAGGGAGTTGGTCAGAACCTGAATGTAAAAAAAGTAACCATCAAACCAAGAGAGTCTCAGTAGGGCTTTTTTGTTTTTTCATAGACCTCTGTCACTTGTTTTAGATGGGAAACAATATATCCTAGTCAAAATATGTTTGAGGATAGACACTGTTCTGACAGATGACAATCCTCTGATAGCAGGTAATGGCTGCAAAGTTGATAAATTTATTCTTTCTTGTATCCTGTTTTAAACCCAGATTATTTTTTTTTCCACACCATATGTGGGATATTAGCTTTTGTTCACTTAATTAGTATTTAGGGTTTGACTGTTTCCTGATGACATTACTCAAGAACAGACACGGAGTAGTGCTTTTGGCTAAAACTAGCATAGCTCCTGAAGTACTCCAAGGGCAGTGAGCAGATGCATTCTCTGAGCAAGGCTCTAGTTTGTTTTATCCATGAATAATATAATTTCGTCCTGACTCTTTGATGCCATGGTAGGGGAGATGTTGTCTGATATAGAAAATCCTTTATATTGTCCAGGTCTTTTCAGTTTGTAATGTCTTACATCTTAAAAACAGACATAGTATCTAAGCACTACGTAGTAGCACACGTAAGGCAGTGCAGTGATTTTCTTCACAGTGAAGGCAATTGGCAATAAGTTACGAACAAGTGGGCTGTAGCAAAAAAAAAAAAAAGTAGGTTGTAGGAATATAAAAAAATAACAAAAGTGTTCATGGCCTTGAATGAAGGCATTGGACTGCAATGGAATAACATACCACTTTAATCTGGGACCAGAAAAGAGCACCAGACAACTGAGTACTTAGTGAAGAAAGATATTGAGAGAGAAGTATAGAAGTGGAACAGTACAGTACAGCATCAATAATCTGAAGATTATGTATAAAGATGAACTATTTCCTTTGACCAAGCAAGAAGCAGCTTTAGTCTTCACAGCCCCTACACACATTTCAAACCATTATTAGAAACATAGTAGGCAAATGGCAGAAAAGAAATGGAGGACTAGATTAAAACAATTATTACCTACTGCTGGGCTTCAGAAAATTGAAGGTGGCAACACACAATGATTATGTATACTTAGGCAGCCAGCGTATTGCCCTTTAATAAGTCTGACTTTGATCATCAGGATGCTAAAGAAGAAGTGTTGGGGAAAAAAGGCATTTCTGGATTTCTGGAGGATAATGAAAGCAACAGCATTAAGTAGTGTGAATTTACCAAGTACAGATCTTGCAAGACAAACTCGATGATTGCTTTTTTGATAGAATTGCAAAATTATTGGATGAATTCAGAGCAGTAGCTATCATTTATTTGGATTTTAATAAAGCATTCGATAGCAGCTTTCAAAATTAATTCAAACTAGCCAGGGAACAAACATGTTCACATGGACTGAAGTTGGCTGAAGAACTGTTAAGAAAAGATAATGAGAAGTGGCAATCTGTAAGACTTGGGTGAGATGTCTAGTGGATGCCTGGGTTTGCTCAAGTTTTAATATCTTCATTAATGATTTCTCAGAAAGGAAGGAAAAAGCAGCCCCTTAATGAAATTTACAGTGTGAGGGACTTGTTAACAACAGTAAGGATGGGGAAAATTTACGAGACACTACCTAAAGAATTGAATAACGCACAGGAAATAAGATTCACTTCTAAATGCAGGCTAATTCTCCTGGGAAAAATCATTCAGAAACTCAGTTACTCAGTAGAATGGAGAAACCTCAATAGTACCAGTGCAAAATAGTCTAGAGGAGTTAGCAGAGCAAAGCAGGTACAAGTTTGCAATGAGTTATAGTAGCAAAATGAGCTAGTACCATTATGGGATCACACTGTAATGCATAATGTCACTGAACAAGGAGTTATAATCTTTGTCTACCAATTTTGGTTTGACTGCAGTTGGATATGGATTTTCATTCTCTGAAAGAATGTAAGAAATAGGAAAGGATTCAAGATGAGAAACAAAACAGAGTTTAGGGAAATGGTATTTGATTGCTCCAATTAGATGTCTCAACTTGTTAATAAAATGAAGTCCTTGGCAAAGAGATTATGAAAATAAAAAGTGTCTATGTATTTATATGTATACTGAATAGGTATAAGATAATTAAGAAAATCTTAAATGAAAGACCAGTGACTAAGACAGTCTATGGGTAATCTAAACAGAGTAAGGGAGAGGAAGTTTCTTTGATTATACCTGAAGACAAAAGAAGTCCTGATACCTGTAAGAAGAGTATTTGCAATGTCATCTTGAATTATTTGGATCATTTATGTGTTTAATGTATGGATCCTTCCATCAGCTATGGTAATATGTGCCTTTAGAAACAATAGGAAGGGGAAGGAAGAGGCGCCATAGCTTGACTATCCCCAATTTCCTAGAATGGACAGGGTGAATCCTTTGGTAAGAATAATGGGATGAAGTTAAGAAAAGGGCCACCAGACCCAGGTGAGCGGTCTGCAAGTACCCTCTCAGTGTTTCCATTGACTCTTCGGTCTGGAAAACTTTACAAAGACTGAATCAAAATCAACAGCGGGCCAGATTTACTGCTCTGTTGCATCTTTAAATTTCTCCAGCGGCTGTCAATGTGTGTCTTTAAAAGACGTTTGAAGAACATCAAACACCTTCACTCACTAGCTAAAAGGTGTGTAGACTGACATCTGCCACTGGAAATGGATTGTACCTACCTGCCGATAGCAGAGTCGCAAAGACCTCGCTATTCTTACTGGGAGCTGCAAGAAGTATGGGGAACGGGAGGGTTTGGGCTTTACTGTCCCCCTACCAGGGCCTGGAATCAGCCCATGACCAATCTTAGCATAGTGATTGTCAGAAGGGATGGCTTTGGGGTAAGTAATTATTGATAAGAAAATACAAAGCATATAATTTAAATTTAATTTATTCCTGTCTTTAGCTTTTTTGTGTGATTGCGGCTATACCTTGAAAAACTCTTACATGACTCTGATTTCTAATCCTCAGACTCTCCCAGAAACAAATTATAGCAGTGCTCAGAAACTCACCCCATTGGTAATTGAAAGCACTTTGGGCATCTTAAAAATGAGATTTTGATGCATAGATAAATCTAGCGACACATTACAATATTGCCCTCTGAAAGTGTGCAAGATATTCCTGCCTTGCTGCATATTACATAACATAGCCATTAAATGCAGATTATCTTTCAAAGGAGAGGCAGAGATTAATGAGTCAAACGAAAATGATGAATTAAATGAGCCCGATCAGACACACTTACAAAATTAGCTAGCAAAGAGTTCTATAGAAACAAGAAATATTCAAGATAGATTGCTCAAACACAATTTTAAGAAGAGTGGCAATGCATATAAACATACATTATCACATTACAGTATTCTTATTATATTCTATTTTTTTGTGTCAAATACATAATGCAAAGACATTGCAGACATTACCCTGCAGACAGTACCTTGGGCAAGAAAAAGGGTGAGTGTCTTCTCCTAGATCGAGTACTGAGCGCTGGCTCTTTCTCTAGTGGGGGCTGGAGACTTCAGTGGGGCTCCATGCGAATCCAGAAAAGTCTTCCCTTGCAGTCAGGCCAGATCAGAGCTATAAATCAAAGCCACTGATTTGCTCTGTGTCTTTAGGCAAATCATTTATCCTTAGCAGAATGCAAGTCATTTAGCCTTTGCATAATAATACTTTCCCCCCCAAGGGATATTGGGAGGTCTGAGTATTGAAGGGTGGGAAAAAGTTGGGAGAGCCTTTGGTGGAAGTTGTTTCGTGAATACAAAGTTGTCTTGGTTTTACATGCTATACTGGGCAGGAAGATGGTGACTTGCTGCTTACCACTCTTAATGCTTTTTTCCCACTCCTATCCGCTAACAGTTTTCCTTGTGTGTTGGCAAAGCTGTCACTGATGCAGTTGTTATCCAGCTATCACTACTGTTGACCCTGGAACAGAAGGTCAACACCTCCCCAACCTCGTTATGTTCATGCAGAGTGTTCTACAAAAGGACCACTTTCAATGCAACCGGGACACAACTCGTCTTCGGAGCATTTCATGGGATCCCCAGACTTTGGAGGCACATCTGCTGACTCAGCGCAGTACTGTGGTCCCTCCAGCCCAGCTCACAGCCTGACCCGAAGCAGCTGCCTTTCTCCTTCCCCTCCGTAATCGGCTTGTCAGCTTAACACAGTTCAGTTAAGCGGCAATCTGAACGCATCTGTAGGTTGTTCTGTTTCAAAACTGAAGAAGGGCTTTTTGTATCTGAAATCTTAGGGATTTTCTCCAAATCTATCAGTAGGTTGAATAAAAGATATATTTCTGCCTACCAGCTTTGCACAGCCTTCATGCGGACAATCCTGGCTACAATAACAAAAATTTACAAACTGTATATTCAGTGGAGACTGCCAAGATGCCTTGCTGACACTACTTTAATTACCAGATCATCTGATAAATGACGGCATAGCTTAGTGAGATTTCTTTGCTGAGGGAGATCAAGACACTGGCTCCACCAGACTGGATACAACCTCTTCACTTCATTTATGTACGTCTCTGAAATCAGTCATATCCCCAGCATATGTTTCTGGAACTCCATCCATCACCGTCATGATGTCTTTATCAGTTCATGCTAATGCTGCTGTTTCTAACTTGAACGCTAAAAGAAGATGTGAAAATAGATGGATAGATGAATAACAGCTACCCTGGAGTTTTCTTATTCTTGATGGAGTTTGGGCTGGCAGGTATGTGGTGAGTGAATTTGACAACATCCTGACTGTGTTTGTAATTATGTTCTCCATCCTTATTTTTATAATAATTCAGTATTTAGCATCACTGTTCCAAAATATTGTTGTAAAAGAGCTGTGATCTATAATGCTCTAACCAGAGCTTGAACCAAGAGTAATATATTTTCTGAAAATGGGCAATAGAAATCACTGGAGAAAATGAAATGAATTCAGATGCTTGATCACTGGCAGAGGCACTGGCCTTGGAGAACGTAACTCTAGCAAAAAAGGAACATACAAGATCTATGTGTGGCTGTGCTGACTGCGGCACTGTTTAATTAACTTGGATGGCTGACCTTCCCTGATGCCTTCTAATGTGAGGGATTTTCGTCGTACTTTACAGAGAAGATGGAGAGGACCCTGAGCAATATCTCTGGAAGAGTCAAAGCAGTCAAGGTAGGGAAAAAGCACTGCCACTGCCATTCCTGTCTGCTGGCAGAGGGCTGGAAAAGGAGGTTTTCGGCTCACAGGCGGGCTGTGTCGCGAGGGGAGCTCGTGCCCAGCATCCTCAGAGAGGCAGAGGGAACTACCAGGCTGTGACTGCAGATGAAATCGAAGAGCGACTGCTTTCGGGCTGTCCTCCCCGATTCCTCCACTGCCTCTCTTTTCCCCCGGCAGCTCCCGCTGCCGTGCCGTGCCGGTGGCCGGTGAGCCGTGGCTGGGTGTGCAGACAGCCAAGCTGACGTCTGTCATTGACACAGGACACTGCCGTGAGGTGGGCTGGCCGCCCAACCTCGGGGCTGGACAGCCCTAGAGTTTGCCAAATATCTCGGTGGAAAAGGTGGCTGAGGCATGTTTCTGCTGTGGAAATGCCGGTTAACTTTTTCTTCTGGTCCAACTGAGCTAATAGTATTTTTTTGACATTTTTCGTGTTACTCACCCAATTTTTGGCATTGCTGATTCCCCGGAGTTATTTGTTCCCTACAGCAGCCTGAGAGAGACACCAGGGTAATTTGGGGAGATCCCTACCAAATCTTTGCCCGTTTTCCCTTGAGAAAGATGGAGACAAAGAAGTCCAACGGCAGAGCCCCTCTTCCAGACTTCTAGTGCTCTGCTTCAAGCCAGAGTGTCTTGACGAAGCAGCAATAATTTCAGTGGTTAGTGATCTCATGGGAAGAGCAGCGCTGCCTGATCAGAGAAACACTTCAAAGCACTATCAAAATTATGATAATTCCTTCATTTAAGAACTCTTTCTGGCTTCCTATCAAAGTGTATGCTTATATTGCAGCCACACAAGTGTTATTATAGATAGCTTTAAGCTAACTATGTAGCTTTCATAACAGGACAAATAAGCTGATACTTTTCTGCATGCTGCCTGCGAACTGAGAAACTTCAGGCACTGCTCACAAGCAGTTCTCACGTGATGTTTACAATCTTTAGCTCACATTTCTAGTCTAATATAGTCTAACTTCATACTACGGTCATTTTCAAGTTCTTAATGGAATCTTTCTTGTTCCAGAGCCTCCAGGGAAGACTCATGGCTAGAAATTACTCTCCTTGAGGCCTCACATGCAAATGTCATCATTTCAATGAATGCCACTTCTGCTTCAGGGCCAATTCAAAGGTATGTTCTTCTTGGGGCTAATCTTCAAGAACATCCACTCACCTTTTGTGAAATGCAGAAAAGCCCTGGTCCACATTTTATTTTTGGAAGATGAACTGAACCCATCAGATATTTGTAGCCTACGCCAACTAACACCTGGTGAAGGCCATAGGATCAAGTCCAAACTGTCCAAAGGACAATAGATGCCATCGTGGCTGATGACTTATTGCTTCTTCAAATAACAGTGATACTGTGACTGCAGTCATTAAAATGTTCCCAGTGATTGGCCAATTCCCAGAACCAATTCACTAAAGGAATGTTATCTGCCTGCAAGAATAATATTTTAGAATATTTAATCATGAGCAACACACACAATTGTCTTTTAAGCAAAAATGGCAAAGTAAAAGTTAATATAGTCATTTTTCTTGCATTGTAAGCAGGCACATTTAGCAAAAGACGACTGTCATTTTCTATCAAATAACTTTGATCAAGACTAATGACTTTCCTTGAAACTCCCATTTTTCTTCAGATCTCCATACTTTCTGTGAAAACTAAGGTTTTAATTATATTCTTCTTCCCTAGAGAAGGACTTTTATGAAAACAAATCTTGAGCCTTGCAGCACTTCAGCATTATACTCTTACTTCCTATTATTAGTATAATTAAACAAGTTGATTTCACAGAGCCTATGGACATGTTTTTATTATACATTGCAGGCTCTCCAAGAGTACATCCTGCAGAGTTCCTTCCACAGGATCCTGTATTCTCTCCTCTTTCTTTGACCATATAACTCTGGGACTCTAAGAGAACAGTTTTCAAAGGGATTGCTCTCTGCTTGCATTTTGTTGGGCAAAACAATCATGATTTTCAAAAGAGCTCAGTAGGCTTTGTCCTAACTCTTTTCCCATGAGGTTAATTGTAAATTTCTATTTATTCTCTGGAAGTAGACTTACACAAAGCTACTACCATCTAACTACATTTTTATGCATTAAACTTGGTGAATTTTGAGCAGCTTGCTCAATCGATATTTATTAAATGATCAGTCCTAACAATGAAGTGTAGTCAAAATAAGTGGTAAGCCTAAAATGTAAAATTTTTGATTACTAGAGATTTAATCAATTGAAGAAAACAGTGAGGCAAAATAATGAGTGATTGAAATACGGCACATGAATCATTTTAATAGCCTAAGTAAGCTAAAAGTAATAACACAGCCTTTGTCAAGCTTGTCTACAACAAAATGCTACTGTGCTGAAACTCAAGAATCAAATTTCACATTCTCCATCACGTGGTACAGAAGAAAGTAAATGAAATAAATTACAGCCTGATGTGCCAAAGGAAGGCACTTGGAGGATAAATGTACCTGCATATTGTCAAAATACAGCGCTACACATTTTTTCCATCCACAGCAACAGTACGTACCATGGGAGCGAGAAGGGTGTAAGCTGGCAGAATTAGTTTTTAGGGATCAAATACTTTAAGAGTGACAGAATTTGTGCTGCAGTGTGCTGTGTTTTGAGTGATCTGAGTCCTAACGGAGAGAGCACAAGTGCTGGCAGCAGCAGTGGTAGTATATCCCACCATTGATAGGATAATGCAGGGAGAGGATGCAGAGTGTTTTAGAAGTGCAGGTAGAAATGTGAATGCATTGCAATTATTTATCATCCCATTTTCCTAATGAAATGAGTTACTTTGGCATACAAGTGGTAAAAAGCACTTGAATCAAAGGAAAGTGCAGGTTGAACTCTGGCATTTTGGCTCACAAAAGGGTTGTCGTTGGCATCTTTTGTCCCTTCTACATTGCAGAAAATTACCTATGGTAAAACAAAACTACAGTGTGTGTGTGTGCACGCACGCAGCTCCATACAGAGAAACTGGACCTAACACCAGGAATTTTATTTCGGAGTAGCTCAGGTCTGCTCCCATGCACTAACTGCCTGTTAGCTGCTGGAGTGCATCTTCTGGCTCTGTTTCCTCCAGAAGGAGTCCAGTGCAAGCTTTCCCGTACGGATCCCTGATGTGAAGCAAAGTGCAATAAGGTTTGGGGGAATGACGGGAAATTCTCTTCAAAGATATGCTCCTGGTCTTTGTTTTATGATGCACAAGTAAATTTTCAAGGTTCTCATCGTAGGCTGTTTGTATATACAACTACTTTGAAAAAGTAAAGCCCTAAAAGGCACAAAAATATTAGCTACTATATTAGAGTACAACACCATTCTTGCACTGATCTTATTCATTTTTACTAAAACAACAGTAACACAAATTAAAGTTCTTTTCAAATATGAGGACCTAAATCTATACATGGCAAGTAATCACATGAAAAACCCCTAAAACTGATAATGACATAAAAACCTTAAAACTGATTTTAATGTTATCTAAAGAGGAACTTTAATATCAAACTTTGAGGTCTCAAATTTGATTTTTTTGTTATGACTGTGCATTACAAAGTTGCTTAGGGCACTTAGAGTTTAATACTATGCAAACTGGGACAATAAGAAAAGTATATTTGAATTAGTCATCTGGTCTTTTCATAGTTAATGGAGAGAAACACGGTGTTGCTCATCTCATTGTAATGTGGATATCTAAATTAGTTCAGGTGGTCATATATTGCATACATTGCCCATGCAGAAAGTCTAGATAATCAGAAGGGTGCAGAACAGACACATATAGGTAGGTGAGGGCGATGAATATCAATCAGAATATCTAAAGTGTACAGGATATTACTGAATCTTACCTTGATGCATCATAAACAGGTTTTATATAGTCATTACCTGATGTAAAGATAATGGACTTCATGCTTTTTATGTCTATGCCACAGCTTGTATACACAAACTCTTTTGAAATCGGGTGGTACTAAACCAGTATGACAACATTGTAGAGGGCAGGAAAATCACATTTATGTTTGAACTACTGCAATATTGTTGATTTACCTAACTGACGTTAATTTAATTACTCAAAACTTTTAATTATTCACAGTTTTCAAATTAAACCCTAAGTCTCATTTTCCCATTTTCTCTCAGTTAAGCACTTGAAATGAGACATACAAAATGTCAATGATTTTTTATTTTAACTGCTGGTCATTTCAAGTGGTAACATAAGTAATGTTCATCTCTATTTTTATATAGTTAGGAATAAGATTGTCTCTGTTCCTGAATCTTCAAGAAACAGTAGTATACACACACAAATATTACCTGGATTTTATTTGTTTACTGCACAGAAAAAGTGTGTGCACTTACCATGGCAACCTTACTTTCTTCAATAACTCTTGGCACATCTGTGAGCCACTAATCTTAATGGAATATATTTACTCATTTAAGCTACAAATGCACTGAAAATTGCATCAAGCGTAGGATAGGACATTGCATCAAGGTGAGACACTCAGCTTCTGTCTCCACTTTTTTCCGCTAATAGCCTGGCTGTTTCTTTCAAATAAACTAATGTCTCTAAGCCTCTGGTTCTTGCCCTGCCATTTCTCCGTGTCCCCTTGTCCGTTGGCTGTTTTGCTGTGGTTAGGGACCTCAGCTCATCCTGATGCTCACACAGATCCTACCAGGGTGGGATCCGGCTCTTGTGAGTAGCCTGCTGCTGATCTCCTACCACGCACAGCCGCTGATGGCTGGAGGCAAGCCGAGAAACTGCTGTCACAAATTATTGATGGACATCTCTTGTAAAGCTGTCTCTTTCTAGTCTTCATAGTAGTGAAAAATCAGTCCCAATTATGTGATGGAGGTGAGACAGCAACCGTATGGAGAACCGTGTAGTGCTCTGCACATGTTTGTATATTTAAGCGTTCATTTACCCGTGCTATTCTATCTCCGAACAAGTGCCCCATGGTTAGGAGTCAGGAGAGCCCCATGCTGGCAGCAGAGCACGCAGACCCCGAGATAAGATCCCAGTCCTTCCTCCCCAGGTGTGACTCTGCCTGTGACTCCAGATCTCGATGGTGTCCTTTCTTGAGCTGTGCCAGCTCTTACAGGTGCCCCTCCAGAATTCACTCTGGATTTGCTTCTTCACTCTCTCGGGGCCAGAAGGTCGTCTTGCTCACCAAGAGCAATCTCCATCACTGATACTTCCCTGGATGAGGGCGTAGATGAGGAGAGGTCCTGGGCCCCTTTAGAGCTTTCTCAGCAAAGGGTTCAGGAGCAAATAAATGATGTCAAGGTCCAAAGTGACATTTCCATGTGTCCTGGTTTCAGCTGGAATAGAGTTAATTTTCTTTCTAGTAGCTGGTACAGTGCTGTGTTTTGGGTTCAGTAGGAGAAGAATGTTGATAACACACTGATTCAGTTATTGCTCAGTAGTGTTTATACCAAGTCAAGGGTTTTTCAGCTTCTCATGCCCAGCCAGCAAGACGGCTGGAGAGGCACAAGAAGTTGGGAGGGGACACAGCCAGGACAGCTGACCCCAACTGGCCAAGGGGGTATTCCATACCATGTGACATCATGCCCAGTATATAAACTGGGGGGAGTTGGCCTGGGGGTGGATCACTGCTCGGGAACTAACTGGGCATCGGTCAGTGAGAGGTGAGCAATTGTATTGTCCATCACTTGTTTTGTATTTTCCAATCCTTTTATTATTATTATTTTCATTGTTGTTGTTATTATCATTATTGATATCTTCCTTTCTGTTCTATTAAACTGTTCTCATCTCAACCCACAAGTTTTACTTTTTTTTCCCTATTCTCTCCCCCATCCCACTGGGTAGGGGGGCAGTGAGCGAGCGCCTGTGTGGGGCTTAGTTCCTGGCTGGGGCTAAACCACAACACCATGACTGCCTTTTTTTTTTTTTTTTTTTTTTTCCCCACAGATGTAACTTCTGAGGGTGATGACTCAATTTCTGAAGCTGCTGGTACCTAAGGGCCTTGCAGAGAATCCCCACCTTTTTTCCCAGCAGACAGCCTCTGTGTCTGGTTTAAGGTGCCTGTGTGGGAGATAACTCAGTCGACAGTTCAGCCTGGTTTCCAAGAAACCTTCAGGTCTTGGATGATGCAGTACAGACATCTTCCACCTCTAGGCTATATACACACTGCTGAAAGGCATCTGCTCCGGGGAATGGTGCCCAGCTCCCAGGTCAAATCATAACATATTTTTATATTCGTTCACATTGTTCTGTAGACTGGGTTCACGTCTTCTTTGGCCTCTGGGTAGCATGCTCATGGCCCTAGGAAATAATTGCTTGCTTTCTTTGTGCCTTTTGTTCAGCTCAAAGAAAATGTCTGGAATAATGCGAGGGCTGTGTTATAGCCTCCCAGGCTGCTCTCGTTTTCTTTTCTGTCATGATGCCGTTCGTTAGTGCATACTACCTGGCCTAGGGCATGGCAGGGAGATGCAGGACGGAGTTTAAGGGGTGCAAGGCCTTTTGGGCTAGTTTTTGAGGGCTGAGGTAGCCAAAGCCGGCCGGTCGTGCTAAGGCACACAGATAGTTTGTGTAAGATCAGAGCGCGGGGCCTGGGAAGGAGCTGGGGAGCTAAACTGTCTGACAGCATAGGCTCATCCACAGCAACGGCTGCCTAAAACAGCTCTGTAATTTTTGGCAAGGAAAAGAAATGCACAAAAAGGCTGATAATTATGATAACAATTGAAATGGATGGTTCAGAAGCAAAACAGAAAGTTACAACTGTAATGATGAACAATATCATCAGAGTAAGATAAATGCGATGAGCTTTTGCTTTCTTTTTGGGCAGAATGGCATAGCAAGAAGGTAAGGTCTTTTCCCTAGCATTAGAATCATGCAAAATAATTTTATAAAGACTCCATCTACTTATTTTGGAAAAGAGTGCCATACTACAGAAAATGCCCTGCAGGTTTTGGCAAGAGGTTTTTTTTGTCTTTTTTTTTTTTTTTAAATACAATTCTGTAGATTATATACACTATAATTGTTTGCATTCTGAGAATATGGGACGTAATTGCACCACTGAACATGAAAGAGCCCACTGATGCATTTGCCCAGTTATAGTAGTGCACATATTGCCTAGGGATGGGGATAACTCTATTGTTTCTTTTCTGTATGATGCAATTAAATTTTCTTTTCTGTACAGTGCAAGTCACAACAGCTTGTCAGTCCTCACTGCAGACTTTGGGAATTACTAGAATGTCAATATTTACTCCTTTTCTACCAATATATAACAAAGCTAAAGTCTCTCTCCTTATATATGTGTGTGCATGTGTGTATGTCAGGCAAGTACTCTCGAGTGTATAAGGGCTAATCAGCTACAGAGTTCAAAATTAATACAATTTCCAAAGAGACCAAACATTGTAAATAAAATGTTTACACAAAAGATGAACTCAATCTCATTGTAAATGGAAAAAAAATACTGGATATAAAAATATATAGAGTAAGACAGTAGCTTCCCAAAGGATATGTGAAAGGGAAAGAAAGCAATACAGATTAGCCAGTGTTTGTAATTGTATTAGTGTGAGTATGTATTTCTTTATGTGTTAATGAGAGGATAACAAGGATGCTCTTTGAGATATGATCATGTTTTCCCTGTAGAATGAGGAATTATGACCGCAGCTCTTTAATTTGATACCCTCAGGAGGTGTGAGTTTAAGCCCTCTTACATCAGAAAATCTTAGCGTGAGTGGTGCTACAGTGGTAGCAGCAAAGAGGAAGAGATGAGGCAGGGAGAGCAGGGCTATGTGTTTAATTTTAATGAAATAATGCATGTTGCATTAGACAAGATAGACCTGATGGGAAAGTCCAATGTAATTTTTAAAAGCTTTCCATATGTTTTTGACACAGACTTTAGCATTTCATGAAAATATTATGCTTGCTACAGTATTCTATCGCATGGATTTAGTATACCTTTACATGGGGCAGCATTCCCTATTAAAAATTTTTATGTTAAAAAGAAATTTAGACTTTTTTTTTTCTGGCCTATCATTTGCCTTTTTTTTTTTTTTGAAAAAAAAAAAGTGTGCTCAAACAGGTATCTTTTTCATATTTTCACTGCCTAGTCTTGAAACAGTATCAGGGATCTCTTCAGTAATTTCTTTGCAAATATGTTTTTTAAAGAGTCTTAGTACATATTGCCTGATCCAGACCCCACTAACTTCATTGTTAAGAGTACCACTGATTTTGCTGGACTTTAAGTTAGATCCTGAATGATCTTGGAAGAGTGCTGTAGTGTGAATGCCTCAAACCATATTCTGTACACCTTATCTAGCCTGCAGGTATACAGCAGGATCACACAGACTTACCATGACAAGTGTGTGAAGAACAGTAGATTGGAGCAGTAGAACGAATAAATCAATGTGAAATTATCAGCTGAATGGTACACCTTGTCCCCAGCAAGTGGAAACTTTAAAAGGAGATGTTTAAAAAAGTAAGTGACTTCTTAAAAATGCTATGGAGTGTGTGCGTGTATATATATATATATATGTGAGACTCATGATATGTCATTTGTGCTTACGTAACTCACAAGCCTGCACAAATCCTCTGCACATCAGACTGAGAGGTCCCTATAATTTTAGACAAATTATTTTTCTGACAAAAGTACATTTTTCTGAAACAGCATATTTCTAAATAGTGTCTGACTACTTCCCTGTGGAAGCCGGGAAGCACAGTTTAATGACCCAAGCAGGGAAAGGGTAATATTTCATAGTCCTGCCTTTTAAAATGATAGAAAAGTTCTAAGAGAAGACGTTTGAACCCTAAAAATGGTAACAGATGTGGTAATGACTTTGGCTTTGGGCATAAAAGTACTGCACAGTACACAGCTACTGCACAGCAGCTCCTTGGGGAGGTGCTCATAAGCCCTCCCATCAGTATGGTGGTTTGCCTTCTTCCACGTTCCCCTTCGGCTAACGGCATCCATGCAGGAAATTCCCAGTATGTCGTGAGTTAACACCTTTCCTGTCCACAACAACGTGCATCTTTCTTGGCCTGAGTCGTGTCTACAAGGGTGAGAGGTATCTGAAGGGGGTTAGGAGGTTGGGGCTGGCTCTGCCCATGCCATTGCCGGCTCTCTTTCTTCCAACCATGGTAGCCTTGCGATTTCGTTAGGCATGCCAGCTCCCTCCATCCCCCTGGACTAGCTCAATTGCCCTAATCTTTCAACCACGTAAGTGACAGCACAAGCTCTGGTGGGCACAAACCAGGGAACCAGAATGCCACGAGTGCCGTCTTGCCCTTCCTTAGCCAAGCGCAAAGCCAGGAGCCCTGAACGGCTCCGTGTTTGAGAAGCCCACAGCTGACAGCCACGCAGCCTCTTTGCCAAAAGTTGCTCTTGCCTGAGGCACCACCTGACTTGCCAAACCCCATTTTGACTGTTTTCTGGAGTCCTACCTTTTCCTCTGCAGCATTTTTTTTTTTTTTTTGGTAAGGGCTGCAACAGAGCTCACAAATCGTAGTCCCCAGGGGCAAGTAGTAATACAGAGGAGAGAGAAAGTGTCTGTAGATGACAGCAGGTGAGATGGGGCATGGGTCAGCTTGCAAACCTCTCCCGTCCTTGCTGTTCAGCTATTCCCGTCTTCAGATTACACTTCATTTATGTCTCAGACTTGAGCATTTTTCCAGACTGATCTGACTCAGGGATGAGGACTAGAGAATAAGGATGTGGCCACGCAGTGCAAGACGTGGCCAGGATCCGGCTCTGGGAACACTTTACCAAAGCGACTATAAATGGAGCTCTTCAGTGGTCACTGCGATATATAAATTGGGAAAAAAGTAGAAAAGAAGAGAGAGAATTAATTCATCGTACAGTGAAGCAGAAAACTCACATCTGTCCTTTATACAAGCCAGTACACCCCATTTATTAATGCTGTTCTCCGCACTGTCGGGTCTAGGCAATTAACTTCCCCTGACTGGCTTCCCTAGTGTGAGGAAGGATAGACAGTATGTTTATCATGGGAACGTATTGATTTCTTTTTTAAAATTCTCAAGTAAATTGCATAATTTTCAATATGTTAGAGACTGGAAGATAAATGCCTGATCACATGCAATAATTAAGGGATGAACTGAATCCTTTACATTCTGGGGCTGAAACACCCCTTAAAATGTAAACAAGTGAAAGGCAATTCTGAGTAAATCAAGATTTGGTTTCTTTAGCCTGAAAATTAAGGTCTAGTTTCAAAACTCCAGGCACTTCTGTACCCCAGAAAAATGCATAAAAAATTAGCCCTTCACACGTGCAAGCATTAAGAGCATCAGATTTTCTGAGATAGACAACCACGTGCAGCGCCCATCTGAGATTAAAATCTACTAGCCCTAAGGCACCTATTTGTAAAAAAAGATATTTAGGTCATTTCAGTGCCCATTCTTTGTGTTTTGATGTGGAAAAATATGTAACACTAGCTTTTATGTAAAGCCCATGCCTTCAACTTATTAACTCTCCTTCCTCCCTCCTAAAGTCTCAGTCATATCTCATGATATCTTATATCTCAGTCATATCTCATCTTATAGTCTAAACTGAAAGGAAAGAAAGGGTTCAAAATTAAGGACAGACGAAACTTTCAAAGCAAATGACTGTACTCGATACTTAGAAAACTGGATGGTTAAGATGCATTGTCACCTTCAACATTTTGGAAAGATTTGGCCTGTTTACTCCAAGCCTCCTTACCCAAATTTTATTGACCCTGATGTTTTCCACTTTGAACAGATGGTGAATCAACCTTCTGGGTGTAAGGCTGGCTGGGCTTTTGGAAAAAGGATTTAAAATAATAAATAAAAGGATGGATAAAGTGCATCATCACGGAGGGGCTGTGTGAGCAAATACAAAGCACAGCGCACGGCTAAGACTAAATGTAGAGAAGTGGAAGCCGCATCTGTCAGGAGCAAGGAAACAGCCAAGGTAAAACATCGCACGTTCTTGTGTGCAGAGGGCCGGACTCTGCCAACCGTCCTGACACCGCGCCGGTGCCTTACCCTGCGGATTGCCGCTGGAAGCGGGAGTCAGAGTCTTGCCAGCAGCAAGAAGATGGCAGGGCACTTCTGCCAAGCTGGGGGAGCAGGGACGGCTCTGCAGGGTCAGCCCTGCGGGAACAGACCACTCGCGGCGCGCTCGTCCAACCCATTTGGCTTTAATCACATGCGGGTGGCCGTTCCTTTCTCAAGAACTACTCTGGGGCTTGCGTTATCAAGCTCAAGAAGTCTGAATTCCAAATGCCGTTTGAATGAACCTCACATGAAAGAGGTAATTGAGGATCAAAGCCAGGAGGAAGTGTTGCTCTAGAGGCTGAGAGCAGCAGTCCAAAGAGTAAGGTTGGGCTGATGGAAACAGCAGTAACAGTAAAAAAATGGAGGCAATAGCAACAAAATCAAAAAACAAGTGGAGACTCATAAAACAAATATTAGGCCAATGAATGAGAACGCCTGAATATAAAACATCAGGCAGAAATGACCTCTGAGGAAAATGTCACGAAGATGCGAAATAAAACCCAGGAAAACTAACAGGAGGCAAGAACGGGCTAAACCAAATGCAGCATAGAAGCAGAAAACTCAGGCATGGAAGTGACCATATCTAGAAATAGAGAAAAATGCAATTTGCGGGAGAGCGCTAAAACCGGGTGTATATTTAAGCAGCTCGTTAGCGGTGGGTGGAAGCCCCGGCAGCTCCTGGCACTAGAAAGGCTCCGCAGGGTGCGGGTGCTGCGTTGCTCCCAGCCACGGCGCTCGCTGCGGCCAGATGTGCCAAACCTGCGCGTTTTCCAGGCAGCTCCTGCCGGATAAGCTCCGTGAAATCTGGCCGGAGTTGAAAGCCATAGTGCTGTTAGCCATCCACTGGGGTGGATGTTTCCACTGGCAGAGAACCGCTGGCAATGAATCAAGCAGTCAGTGAATGAAAAATAAGTACAGCCAGATGTTTGATAACAAAAATATTGTCAGAGAAAATCTCCGGCTCATTTAGAGCTGTCTGTTGTTGTGCTCAAGGTGTCTGTATGCTTCGGGAGCTGGGCAGAAAGCGGAAAACAAGCCACACTGCTCCACTAAAGTGTAAACACAGCATGGATTTTGATCTGTTTCAACAAACTGCTTTTTGGGGAAAATTTGTAATGATCCATGGGAAGTGCTGGTGAAAGACTAGAATTGGATACTGTCAAACGCAGGACACTTCTCTGAGCAGGGCAAGGGGTAAATATCTGTTCTGCTTAACTCTGGAGTGATGTGACTTGGGATTGTCCCTCCCCAGGTGGGTACCGTGACCACCGGGTCAAGAATTAACACTCAGGCAGAGAATTCCTGATGGATCCAGCTCTGGCAGTTTAAGAATCTGCTGCCCACAGTTGCCTGCTCTGTCTCTCTGCCAAAGGCTGCTGGCAAGAAGGAGTGCAAAGCGAACGTGTGCTTATGCTTCATTTCACAGCCCAGCATATTCACGTAACCCCCCCCCCCGATAAAGGCGGGTTTGTATTAAGATGTCAAGCTACGAACTCCTGTGGCCAAGGTATGGGTTCACTTTAATCAAGCCTGATTTGTAATCCCCGGTGAAGTGTCGAGTTAAGCGGTGATTAAGATGGTCTTAAACCACCTCAGCTATTAGCTTCATTGCAAGTGAGGCAGAGCTTTCACATGGTTCTTGACCCAGTGCATATTTTAAATAATTTAAATCCATATAAAATGGAATAGCACCAACAGAAGATATTGAATAATCTTTGCAAATAGTCACCCTGAAAAAGACTCGCATAAGGATCTCATAGTACGCGAACTATACTCATAGGGCACTCACATAAAGATATGACAGCCTTGTACAAATCTCTGCGCAGAACCAGTAAAACCAAGAACTCAAACTCAAATTCTTCACATCTCCATTGTAACTTAGTGGTTATTGGCCGTACCAGTATTATTAGCAATTTGCAAAAATAATTAAAAAAAAAATTCTTAGGTTCTTCCTGATTCAGGCTAGGAAAAAATATTTAAAATGACAGAAAAATCCCCAGGATATAAATGAATGAATGTCTTGGGACTGGGCTAGTATCTGATTATAGATAGCCATCCTACCAATAATCAAACTGACTTTGCAGTGCATCTGTTTTGCTCTTCATTCTTAAAGATGGATATTGCAGAAAAACTTTCCATCTTCTGGTTAATGTTACCTTCCCTCCTTTGTTTTTTGTGCTTTGCTGCTTCTATTCATTTCACGCCTCTCTTTTTTTCCCCGTCAGTCCCTTTCTTCTCTCCAGTCATTTTTCTTCCTTCTCTTCTCCTTTCAGCAACATTTCTTTCTTCTTTGCAGTGACTCCCTTTTCATCACAAGAGAAATCTGGAAGAAAAATAGTCGAGGAGTGTTTTCTCTGCCTCGCTAGAGGAAAGTCGCTGACATAGTGGGCCATCTCTCAAAGGGACGGGGTTGGGCTCCTGGGGTGCACACGCTGACTACACCAGCTCTGCTTTTCTTTTGCTGTTACACTACATGATTTTTCCAGGCAGCCTTGGTGTTAAGATTCATCTCTCCCTTTCCTGAATGTTTTCTATAACACCTTCTTTGTCTCTTTGTATAGTCAGGTATAAAATGTCTCTCCTTCAGATTGTCCCCCTACATCACTCTTCGGATTTTCTTCCAGGTGGGATGTGAGGGTCTCCTCCCGCCGGGAGCTTTCACCTCTGGTCTTGTATCTGGTGGTATAAATGCAGAGAAGGCAGCCAACAGGATAATTGCCCAATTCAAGCATGGATGAATCCACAGATGGACTATTCCATCTGAGTGTGCATTCTTTAAATGAACAAAAAAATAAACTAAATAATTGTTACATTAGAGCAAATCCAAATAAAAATACAGAAGATTCAGAATATGGAACTGGGATGCAAGAGGAAGAGAAATGCATTCACCATGTCTTAGAGAATATATGACAAATAATAGCCTTCCTTGTACTTGTCCACACAAATGTGTCTAAACAAGAGGAAGAAGTTGTGGTAAAGACCTAAAATTGGTTCAACAATTACAGAATACTCTTTGTGAGATTCCCTGAGTTAAACATCTTCTAGGGGGTTGTTCTGTTGGTTTTTTTTTTCTTTTGTCTAAATTTGTTTAATTTTTCTTTGTTTTAATAGCAACTGGAGGGAAAAATAAAACATTACCACGGCAAAAGTACATAAGCTCAAATCAGTTTAAGGACCACTAGGTTTTTTTTCTTTTTCTGGCTTTAAATATTTCAGCATTAATTCGAAATGTATACAGTACTGTAGCTGCCTGTGGCAACTACATGTTCTTGCAATCACAGGCCTGTGAAACACAGATCAATATCACGGAGGGGTTATAATCAACATGCAGATTAATGAACAGAATTGTATCCACCAGGGAACAGTAGAAGAAAGACTAGTTGTGCAATTTAATTGCTGAGCTGCTACTAAATCTCAGCTTTCTATCAATCTCTCTCCATTATAACTATTGATGCATAGCAGACATTAGGAAGAAAACAATAACACAATAATTCAGAACTGCTGGGGTTCGAGCGAATTGGGGACCTTCATGAAAAAAAGTGAGGATTATTTTGTACCTCTGAGCCTCTGAAAAGATCCAAAAGATTATTCCCAATTCTTTCTTTGAGTAGGATCTTTCGGTAATCCTTTTGCTCAGTAGTACTGGTAAAGCAAATTAATAGTTAAGCAAAGCCTTCCTGGAACAATTTTAAGTCTATCTGTTTCAATGTGCTCTTGAATGAAAGTTCCAACTTTTCATTAATTCAATTAAGTGAAGTGGTATAGAAAATTAGGGGTGGAAATGACCTCTAGGTATGTATTATTTAGCTTAGCTACCTGTAATGAAAGCTTGTTAGCTCCATCAGACTGTCTTTTTAATGCTTTCTTTGGAGCTTTTTATAGACACACGGTTCAGCAGTTCCTGAAGAGGCTGTTCTTCACTTTCATAGGCTCCACTTGTGGGACACTTTCTCACAACGTTCATCCTTACATTTCCTGCTGCTTCATATAATTTCTGCTCTTCCCCACCCTTATTCATATCCTTTAGTTTTCTGAATCTTGTACCTTCATTGTCGTGCCCATTCATGTGGATATCTTATTAAAAACTCTCCTTTTTTTTTTGTTTTTTTTGACAAAGCTGAGTACCTTGCTTTCTCCTATTGGTGTTACAGCACTGTTAGCTGATTCCTTTCCATCCCTGTACCATTTTTTCTCTTCAGCTAATCCCTGTAGAAGCATGATTGTTAATTACACCTCTCTCAATTCTTTCCTAGCATGTGGAGGAAAGCTAAAACCCCAGGACGTGATCCCTTAGCTTATTCAACAGAAAATTGCACTGACTTTGTGATGGCCAGTATTGCTTGTTACAAACTCATCTCCAGTTGGCTGTTTACGTAGCACTTTCTCAGCTCTCAGATAGTTTATTCTTTTATTATTTTTTTTAACTCATTGCTTTCCAATCCTCTTTTGTGTTGACTGTCAGTATTTTTATTAATCATTACCGGATAAAAACACAGATTCTTGCTGGCCCAATTTAACTGAATTTTGGCACCTGTAAGGCAGCCGCATGTGAGAAATATATTCAGGATGACTACGTTTTTACTATTTTCCTAACCATCATTCCCCAAGTTCTGTATGACCCAACATTTGAAATCCACGTGTGGAATTTTTGCTAGCTCGTCTTGTCTGCTCTGTTCTTTTGGCTTCATAAAGAGCTGATCAAACACACAGAGCTTTTGCTCATTGTTCATTATATCATGTTGTAAAGCACCCCATCTCATTTTTCTAAAATTTATATTGGAAGTACAGGTCAATACGAAACTGCCAATACAGGTCAATAAAAATCTGCCCTCTTTCCTTCTCTCTTATTGGGTGTCTTAAGTCCTGTTTAAAGTTGATATAAGAGGACACTTTTTCCTCCTCCCAAAGGGATTCTAACTGGCTTTCCTCCTGGCACTATTCTGCATCAATAAATGGACGCTTACCAATGTGTCTATCCCTTTGCTAACAGGCTGAAGATTATCCTGGAGAGGATTGCCTGAGAAGATCCAGCTTTCAGTTTCCCTTTCAAGGTCACTGATGTCACCTGAGAGTCTCTCCTACTTCTCTCCAGTCAGAGGTTTGCGTACGAGTGGAAATTCCCCAGCACTCTTCAGACCGTCCTTTGACCTTCTTGTCACAACTCCTGTCCTGGCACCCGCAAGGCAACAAGCCGTCCTGCTCGCTCTAACTGGGTCACAGATGGCCCAAGCCACATTCTTCACTTACTCACTGAAGGAACGTCCATGAGATAAATTAGAACAGATGTACGGCAACTTTTTCTTTTGGCATTTACACCACCCTCTGGTCTAATTAATCCTGACATTGTGACCATCATAATACGAACTGCATCAAAGGAATGCAATAGCAGATTGTCCTCTTGATGGCAAATATGCTTATTTTCCCTTCCAGTGAGACATGATTTTTCCCTTTCTGTGAGGCAAGCTCTTATTTTCTCCTGCTATCTCTACACTTCTAACAAAGAGACAAAACATTGTGAAGCCCTTATACTGAGGTTTGTTTAAATTCCCATGAAGGGAGAGCAGATACATTTAGGAAAAAAACAGTCTACTTTCACACATCTCTTCTGATACAGAATTCCCTATCAGAATTCTCATTTGTTTTTCTGGTAATAAGGTACCATGCTAACAATTTTGGGTACCTGTTAATAATATATGTGGCAGTTATACATATTTTATACTAAAGGCTGTCTTAAAAGCAACATCTTTATAGGTAATAACCTGCTTAGAAAAACACTTTCTTGAATTATTTATACTTGTTTGGAGCAACAGAATCAACTATCTTTTTATAAGGTCAGGTACCAAACAAGAGCCATTAATAATATAGTTATCTATCTTGGGACTAAGGTGGCTTAATATTTATTTTTTAATCACATAGGAAAGACAGTTTGCTGCAATATAACTAACCAAGCAAGACTTGTCTATAAAGCATTCTAATGTGACTTCATAGGTTAATAGAAAATTTACTAAAAGGAAAATGCCTGAGAATGCTTTCACATACAGAGATAAGGGGAAAGGGAAAAATAGTAAGTTTTGCAAAAACTCGTCTCTTTCTGTGAAACCTTTAAAAGTAACAAGTTCTGACAAAAATGTTATTTTGAAAAATTTACAAAACTCTATTAACATTTTGGGTCAATGGTGATAACAAACATCATCAGACTGATAAAGAAAAAAGAAATCTGTCACAAATCTAGCCCCATAGGGAGAATCAAATGGGCAGAAGTCTTGCCTAAATGGACAATGCCAAATGTAATAGCCCTGATTCTTCATTGCCTTAGGCTTGTTGCCATTGCCTGTAAAGACAGTCTAAAATTCTGTCGGTAGTTTATGGTGTTTTCGCACAGTCTGTGCCAAGTATTCTTTATCACTATTCATATCATCCCACGAGAAGAGGGGATCTTCCTGCGGCAGTTCCTTGTGAGCAGCCCGGTCTCCAATGATCTTCATGCCTCTTGCAGGATCAAAGTCTCCAGGGCCTTTGCTTTTGGTCATATCTGGAACGGACAGTACAAGTTGCATCACTGGAAAAGTTCCGTGGGAACCATGTGGGAGCAGGTTTGTGTAACTCCAGGCCTGTCCTTTCCCTACCTACCTTGGCTCTGCCTTCTGAGGAATCCTGGAGACAGGAGCAGCCACAGAGATAGCTGACAATTCCTGTGTGAAAGAGGGAAAGATGCATTCATGGGAATACTGGCATTTAGCAGCTTTTGTCAATAATGGTTTTGCAATACTGCCATACTCCAGGAATAGGAAATAGCAGTGAGCTGTTTCTGTTTCCTCACTGAGTGATTCCCAAATCCCAAAACGGCTTTCAATATCAATTTTTGAATGCCTTCTGAGAAAATGTTCCCATGAAACCATAAAAAAGAAATTCTCCTTTGGCTTCCATTTCAATGCCAAAGCTACTCCCCTTCTGGCGCAAATTTCGTGTTACTTCATGTATGTCACTGGAGATAATTTACATAGACAATAAAAAATTATGAAGGTGATATTAAAGAATTTATTTATATACAGAAAATAAACCTCACAGCATCTTAATTTCTCTACCTGAGTCTTTTCTTTGTCCTTTTCACTTTCTGTGATTGTGTCCAGAAAGCTGGAAGGTCTGATGCACATTGCCGTGTACTAGGACTCTCCTTTCTTCGAACATTTTTGCAACCAAAGCTGCTTCTGTGAGTATTTGTGTGCATTGCTTTGGGAGGGTCATTAACATCTGTGAACCCAGTATTCCAGAGAAAAGTGAAAAGAAGAACGTTGAATGAATTTTTGAACATACTTTTCTCCATGTTACTGCCCATCCGTGTACATGAGCTAATGCCAGTTCTCAAACAGTTTGTTTGCATTTGTGCACTGTGTTCTTCCAGTGCACATGAGTGCACATACTAGGCTGAATGCATGCTTGGATAGCCAATATTATATTTCTTCCATAACCACTTGATTTGTATTATGTCAAACTGATAGCAAGAAACAATTGCTTCTGCTGTTCTCCTTCATTGTTATTGTAAAAAAATAGAGAGGAATATTCACATAGATAGATCTTCAGTGTTATTTCCTTTTATGTTTGATTTTGTTCTTGGCTGGGGTGGGTGCAACCTTTTAACAAGAGACAGGTATTAATGGAACTACTGTTGCAGAGAAATCAGTAGTCTGTGAAGCAGACTGCTGCCTCCCAATCAGAGGAGGAAGAAAGCCCCAAATGCTCTGGTCTTTTGGCTGCAATCTTGCTACAAATCTGGGTGGAAATAGATTGTTGCTGTCATTCATATAAGAGCTGTGACAAAACTTTGAGATACGATTTTGATCACACTATAAGGGCAAGTTGGACAACATCTAACCCTCACTAATGCTCATCAGATCTTTCCAATCAGCCTCTGCTGAGTGCTGCACAATGGTTTCTGATCTCTTTTCAGTCAATAATTTGAAGCTTCACCAAGAATCTTCTGGCTGTTATAAGTGACTGTGGAAATATTAGCAGAGGATTTTGTTGGACATCTTTAGGAACAGAAAAGAGAAAGTGCTGACATTTTAATATCAGCTGATGCTTTTGAGAAATTCATTGTGGTGTACCAAGCGGGTTAATTTGGGCAAACTTCTGGAAAAGAATAACTCAGGGCAGGGGGGGGACGACCCAGAAAAAAAAGGAGCAGCTAACTAGGACTTTTAATTTTCATGTTTTCTTCTTTGTGTAGTTCTTTTTCAATTTCAGTGGCAATATCTCCATTATGTTTTGTTAAAATAATACCCTTTAGAGCCTAACTGGCTAACTATGCACCCTATATCATGCGTTCAGGCAACTCTCCCACTGGATGGAATCACTTTTGCTTGAGGGCACTACCAGTGCCTTGGACCAGCAAAACATAAGAATTCACATTTGTAACCTTCCCGTTTCTTCTTTGCTTTTTCTGCTGTGCTTGCTCTCTTTCAAGTCCTTCTGATACATCAAATGAATATTCTGCTTGTTCTCTTCACTTTATACATTTCAGGGTGGGTGGAAAACTTAGAACTAGTATTTGGTAGCCTACTGGTTTGTGAGAGAATCTTATTAAAATATTATTTTGGCAAAGGAAAATGACCAGACATTAATGCTAAATAGTCTTTACTTCAAATCAGAAAACACTTTAAGCTTTACAACATCCGTTTTTTCATAGCAGCAGAGATTTTTTACTCCAGTATTGTACAGTTCTCCAATAGCAATGTTCCCTAGGTGTTAGTCAGTGGTGACCTGTTAAACTGTAAGTGAACCATGTTGAAAGATAAACAAAGTGGGCTGTAAAGAAAACATTGGTCTCACAGGTTGGCAGGTATGAAACCTCTTTGCTATTGCTAGAGGTGAATGTTGAGAATGAAGACTATTGGCCACTTAAGACATTTCGGATCAATTCACCTTAGCCAAGAAATAGTATTTTACAGTTGATCCTGATGACAGTGAGTGAGGGACCTCTAAAAAGTCTAGGAATATGATGATTCTGAGTTTACTCTGAGAAAACTGTAAGTTTGATAAAAGTAATTGCTCAATTTTAATAGAACTTTATAAGGCCTTTAACTTAGCACCACAGATATTCTGATTAAAAATAGTCACTTTATATTGTCACTCAAGCACATATTAAATAGAGTAAGAATTCAGTAACTAGCAAATCCCCAAAAGCAACTGTCAAAGGGAATCATGGACCAAAGGGTTTTCAAGGGGTACTGATGGTATTCAGATGAGGCTGGATGCTGTTCAGTATTTTCTTCAATGATCTTAAAATATATTTAAAATCAGAGTTGGTACGATGCATGGATGAGACACTTTATAGACAGATAATGATGAGGATTAAATGCCTCCCAAGGGCAATTTGGATTACCTAGTAAATTTGGCTTATTCCTGTGGGATGTATTTCAGTGTACCTGAGTGCTGAACCAAAAATCTCACAACTGTGAATGCAGAGCATCTGCACAGATCAGGAGACTGCCTCTTGGAAAGCCGTGTCTCAGAAGCAGCGGAGGTATTCCAGGGGACAACGAATTTGACGTGAAGTTTCAGGTGATGCAGTGCAAAACTGGAGAATGACTCAAGATGTGTGAATTGAGGAGAAGCTGTGTGATTCATAACTTTGACAGCCTCTATAGGCTTCTTGGCCCATGTACGAGATTTAGGCACCACTGTATCACCAAAAACACTTGCCTCACTGTCAGTTAACCTGGAATGTGAAGTGCCATCTCTGACAGCAGTTTGCACATAGTCACACAGTCAAACCCACACCTGCAAATCCTGGTAAGATCCTGAAATTGGACATTCCTTGTCTCATCATCTGCAAGGCCTTATTTGGTAGGCATCTTCAGAGCTGGATCAGACCTTGCATAAGTGATAGAGATGAGACACTGCAGTTAGCAGCCGATTTAAGCCAGTAGCTGGAGTATTCAGCTGAGCAGCAGGAGACCTCTTTGGAAGCTGAGACCAAATCCGTCACTTCCAAGGACAAGATCTCATTTGCAATTTTCTGGGATGATACTACTGCAGTTGCATAAAATAGTTAAATACAGTTTTGGCCTGAGAGAGGAGAGGAAAAGGATGAATCTGCCTTTAAAACTTATGGGCAAGGACAGTTGGTTGGGATGCAAAAAGCCAGATGCAGATCCTTGCTCTAAATCAGGAGCAACAGAGATTTGGAAATATGTCCTTCACCTTCCAGGTGAGTGCCCTTGTCATTGACTTATTGGTTATATGAAGTAGCTTTTTGTTCCTTTATAACTCTGTTTGCAGTTAAATCATGAGCCCGAGAGTACAGCGAGCCTTTTTTGCCACACATTTGCTGTTCAGATGCTGCCTGTTTCTGCGTGGATCACACTCAGGGTGTATACACTCCATTTAGGAAAAAGAGGGAGGGTAGTACATGAGCTGTAGCTTAACCACAGTCTTGGGGTGTGCGTGACTAACAGAGCAGTTGTGGCTTTCAAGCTGTGTCCTTTCTCACTGAGATGGGCAATAGACCATTGTCCCATTTTTTTCTGGCCCCCTTCTGAGAAGCACAGCTCATACCTTTTTTAATGACGTAATCACTCTGTGTCATGGTTTAACCCCAGTCGGCAACTAAGCCCCACACAGCCGCTCACTCACTCCCCCCCCCCGCCCCGTGGGATGGGGGATAAAATCAGGAAAAGAAGTAAAACTCTTGGGTTGAGATAAAAACGGTTTAATAAAACAGAAAAGAGGAAACTAATAATGATAATGATAACACTAATGAAGTGACAACAGTAATAATAAAAGGATTGGAATATACAAGTGATGCACAGTGCAATTTCTCACCACCCGCTGATCGGCACACCGTTAGTCCCCAAGCCATGATCCCCCTGCCCCCACTCCCCCCAGTTTATATACTGGGCATGACGTCACATGGTATGGAATACCCCGTTGGCCAGTTTGGGTCAGCTGCCCTGGCTGTGTCCTGTGCCAACTTCTTGTGCCCCTCCAGCTTTCTCGCTGGCTGGGCATGAGAAGCTGAAAAATCCTTGACTTTAGACTAAACATTACTTAGCAACAACTGAAAATGTCAGTGTGTTATCAACATTCTTCTCATACTGAACTCAAAACATAGCAGTGTACCAGCTACTCGGAAGAAAATTAACTCCATCCCAGCTGAAACCAGGACACTCTGCAATTGTGATGATGCTTTGTTCCATTCCTCTACCCTTTGATATTCTCTTCTGTGTAGATGTGAGACTGTCCAGGAGAAAAACTCTTACCATGTGTGCATAAAAAACCTAACCTGACGTGACCTTATTGGAAATAACAATAAATTAAGGTGGTGCATTTCTTCCCTTCTTATCTCTCTCCAGAGTTTAATCATCCTCCTTTTTAGCTGTTAGTTCTGCAAGTAGTAGAAACAACATCTTGTGTTCCTATGGATTTATGTCTTGAATAAAGATTCTCCAGTGTCTAGTAGCATGTTAGCTGTAATGGAAGATTTTCCTTATAGTTAGAGCATGGATAACAGCTCTTCCAGTAGGGATTCTTTGGTGTCTAATGGGAGCTGAGTGCATGTCTTTCCCTCATTGGGGAGAATCTTCACAGTCTCTCCTCTACTTGATTATTTTCTGGCAGCTTGCAGAGACTTAGTAATTTCTGAGACAGTACTTCTGAGATAATAAATCTACTTCTGTGGCAAATGTGGTGGCAATTTATCAAGAGGCTCAAGCACGAGCAGGTAGAGACAGGCAGATAGACAAGACAGACACAACACAATTCCTTTCTTTTGGAAGCCGAATGAAAAAATACATGCTGAATTTTTAAATGTTAATTTGTTTAGCTTCAGCCCCCAAACATTGTTTCTCGGTGTACTTTTTCCACAGATTATAAAGGTGTTTGGAACTTATTTTCTTCCTGTCAAGGCAGTTCCATGCTATAATCAAGTTCCAGCTCCTGTTTCTTTTGACAGACTCAACAAATTGTATGCTCTAAATCTGTCAGTGCAAGGTATTTTTATTCCAGACCTGAGATCAACCCTATAGTTCTTTTCTAAACATTTTCCACATCTTTTAGTATCCTTTATAGAAAACAATTACCAGACATGTATGCACTATTCTAATATCAGCCTTCCCTTGTTTTGTAGGTTTATGTTCAGCTTTGACCAGGAATAAAGTATGTTTAAAAAAAAAAAAAGAAATCTGAATATTTAGTAGCTTTTGCAGAATTTTTCAGGCTTCTAGCATAGCCATAGCTCTGATATAAATAAGTTACAATTGCTGGTTTCAGCAACCACTGTAGGTTTCAAGTGTTTGATGCCTCATAGAGCACTGTTTGCTGTAAATTGTTTAAAATGGACAAAATGTAACAATTTAATGGACAGTTAAAAAAATTGCTTTTGGAAAAACGGAATAGGTGCTCTGCTCCCCACTTTATAAAACAACAACCCAATCCTCTTATTATATTAAATGAAAAGATGACAAATGTGAGCTTTAGAGGTGGAACAACATGTTGCAAGCTCATTACGTGACTGTGATGTGCCAGTGCCTCCCAGCTGCTGCATGACCCTGTTGTATATTATTTTTTTGCACAAATACTTTTCTGAGTCCTGGAAATACTGCACCACATCTTTGGACACGTCTTTCATAATGCTCCAGAAGGCTGTCCTCATTACAATATAGTGCACATCTTGTTAACATGTGCATTTTATAGCTGTTTATAATTTCTTTATCTGTGTCTGGGGACTAACTCTGTAGCTTTCCTCATCAGTTCTTCTGCTTGTTGTAGGGGTTTTTTTTATTGCAGCATGTCAGATTTCAAACTTATTTTAGATTTGTCTTTTTTTCTCTTGTTGTTGATGAGTGACTACTACAGGATTTAAGTCTAATCTAAGTTGGCCCTTTGAGTAGCTGTTAAGACCAGCTGACCTCCAAATGTCCTTTCGAACCTGTGATTCTTTGTAGAAGAAAACAAAACCAAATCTGAAACACCCTGGAAAATAATTTATTAGAAAATGTATTTTAAAGGTTTTGTGTAAATGGAAAATTTCTGACAGAAAGCAAGGGATGGCAGAAGGTTTCTCCTCTTGTGACGCTGGGTCTCAGTTGTCATTTTGGGATTTGTTTAACCTTCTGTAAAGGAGTCCAGATGTAGTTACATGAGCTAAAGGAAGTGAGGACTCTACCTGCTGTAAAACATTCAGTGTCTCTCTAGTGCATGAGAGTATCAGTGTGAAGTGGTGGGCATCTCCTCTGTAAAGCCTTTGAAGCAGAGCAGCTCAGGGCGTAGAGACTCTGAATTGTGAAGAGAAACATTCTCAGCCTTCTCGTAGCCAAGCTTTGACCCTCTCTCAAAGTAGAAAGACAGAAAACTTTTAAACAGAAATTGTCCATTTCTTCCATAAGAAGCTACAGGTTTCATTTAAAACATTGGAAATCTCAACATCTGTTTAGTGTTATTTTTACGATTTAGTCTTATTTTTCTTTAGATAACAAAATAAATATTGTGGACCCTGTTCTCAACTAAGGTAAATCTGTGTTGTTCTTGTTGCTTCAGCAGAGTCATTTTGATTTAGACCTGCACAGTATCTGACAAACTGAGAAGGCGGCACTTTTCCTTTCCTCTGAAAAGCATGTTTATGCAGTTGTGACTCATGATTTTTTACAAAGGGAAATGACGCACTCTAGTAACTCTGAAAACTGTGATACCAGAGCTGGACTTAAGTGCAGCGTCATGTGTCTCTTCACAGTTATTTCTACTGACATTGACTTTTATGGTTCTGATCTAAGGCAGCACTTTCATTAGCAATTCTTTAATTTGATCCTTGGCAAGAATTTATGTAATTAAAAAAATGTAAGTACCTTTTAAAAAGAGATTTATTTTAGAGCCATCTGATTTATTTATTCACACATATTTCTGATGCATTTATGGCTTCCTTTCTTTGAATGGCTCACACACTGGACATGAAGGACACTTTCTGACACTTTATGGTACAAACCAGTACAAGTGATAGTTTATCTCACAGGAGAAGATTATTTCCTCCTTTAAAAGTATTTCTGGGAAGCATAGGACTAGTGTATCAACTCAGGTGAGGAAACAGAACTGCTGCTGTTGTGACCCTATATGTATCACAACCAAGATGTCTCACACGTCTTCCGACAGTGGGAAGCCAGCAAGAGTTATATTGCCTAGAAGCTGATTCAGGGCCATAGTGGGTTTTTTTCCAAAAGCATTTCAACACCAAACAAAATTTTAATGGAATTTGAATCACAAATTCCAACATACGTATTTCTGGACATAGATGGGCAATGAGGGATGTTCGGAAGGCTTAAGCAGTGCTGGGACTTCTGCGGGGCCTTATGGCAACAGGTTTCAGTTAATCAAGCCTTGATTGAAGCAGATGAGATCTGGCCCTGAGAGCTTACAAATATTCAGCCAAGGAGCATTCTGTACAAAACCTGGCTGCTTCAACTTGGACTTTGGGAACACACTGACCCTCAGCAGGATTTTGAGAACATAGGATCTTCTCATGGACCATGATTCTTAACCCCTCACTGTTGGCACAGGCTGCTTTCACAGAAGCGGCACAGTTCATTTTGGCTGTTTAGTTACTCGTGGCGTGTGATTCATCATCTCAGTCCAGTTAGTTTTGTTTTCGCTCATTTCCTGACTGATAG
The DNA here is from genome assembly GCF_026419915.1 of Harpia harpyja. Classification (NCBI taxonomy): domain Eukaryota; kingdom Metazoa; phylum Chordata; class Aves; order Accipitriformes; family Accipitridae; genus Harpia; species Harpia harpyja. The sequence continues at coordinate 14,368,421 of NC_068962.1, read as the reverse complement.
TTTTTTAAATAGAAGGTATAAATACAGAAGGATCAATAGGCAGCAATGAATAACTCTGTGCTTTTATTCAATGTTTGAAAACATTTCCATGAAAACCTGAAAAATAAGACTGGTCATATACCAGAGACTTCTTAATGATCTGCATGACACTCATCCCACATTTTCCAATGAAGTGAAGTCAACCTATTTGGTTATGAATATACCTGAGACTCTACATTTCCATTATTCATCTCCATTAGACCTTGAAATATTTGTTTCTGAAAGGAAACAAAGAAAACCAAGGAAAAATCTAATTCCTTGTAATCTGAAGGCAGACTAAATAGTGAAACTTAAGGGCAGGGGCGGGGGGGAGAGGAAAATATTCCATTGATATTGTCTTCTAAGTTGCATTCTCAGTTGCCTTTTCTAGGATTTTTTTTCTTTTGTTTCCACCCACTTTCTAACTGAAAGGGTCCAGAGGCCAAATCATGTGCAAGGGCCAGCAATGCAATAGCAGGCATCCACAGTAACTTTAACAAGAATGAAGCATTTCTTCTGGATTTTTCACTTTATTGACCTGTTCTTGACTTTATATTCTAGGTTCTTTTGGTAACAATGACTGCTTTCTTTCAGCATATTTTGCCTATTGTGATGGTGCCATTTATTATAACACTTTACAGAGACTGAATTGCAATTAAGTTAGGAATGTATTTCAGGTTAAGGACTTGAAGGCCGCTTTTGCAGCAGAAGCAGCTCTTAGAGTGATCACACCTGTCTCGGGCATTTTATATATTACAACAGGTTTGTTGATGTAGCTGAGCTGGTGCAGTTCTAGTGGCAAATGCTTTTTCTGTAGAGACAGCCTGTGCCAGGAAAGGGAAGTGTTGTGCTATAATTTATATAATTTCTTCCGATAAAATAAACTATACTGGCAAAAGCATTTTTTTTTCCTTTCAAACACAACTGTATAAAGCACTGGCTCAGTGCTTTAATAATCCTCAGCAAGTTATTGTACCTGCACAGAATGACTATTGGTGCACTAGAGCTGGCTGAGAATTAAATGTACTGCCCATAGAAACCTAAGATCCTAGGAGCGGTGGACTGCTTTTACTGACATTTTTGGTAAGAAAGATTTCTCTTCTGTGGCTGAGACTTCCATGCTAGGCAAACCCTTTTTGCACGGGCTGATGGTAACAAGCTCAACTGCGATGCATGAAAGCAGGTCTTATATTCCTGTCCTGGGTGATATAACCTGGTGTCTCAGCTTAGACTTTTCCCACCCTACGTGAACATGCTGTTTCAGGTGTTCTGAGGTCCATAAATCTCATTGTTTTGTGACAACTACTCATCACTGTAATTGTGATGTGAAACAGAAAACTACTGAAATTGTAAAAATCTCTGCAGTGTCGAAGAACTCTTTCCAATCGCCTCTACTGGTTGCTAATATTTCTTCTGTGTTGCTTCTCTTCATAAATGGTGTGAAAAGGAACAGGGGAGCATTTCGCTATCTCCATGTATCCTATCATTTCATACAGCTTTTAGGTACAGATCTCTTTTCTTTTCCCCCCATGGTCATACAACCCCTACTGAGCTGGGTTTGGGGATGCTTCTGTCCCACAGTGCAGCAGGAGATGAAGAAAGATTCTTTAAATCTCTTCTCTTTGGACCAAATCAGTCGGTAGCAATTCAAAATATTATCATACAATGAAAGCTAAAAAAGAAAAAAAAAGTAAGGATGCTGTGTTTAGAGAAAAACAACAGGGCTTTTTGCTGACTGTTGTGTAAGCTGTTGCAACAATATTGCAACAATATTTGTTATTAAAGCACATACATTTCTCTGTGAAGAAATTTCTGTAAGTGCAATAGAAAGAAAATATAGTTTAATTCATTGAACTATGCAGTCTACCTCAGGTTTGGAAAAAAAAAAATTAGTATTCTTTCCTTGGCTGATTCACTGTGTTGCATATCAGAACACATATTCAACCCATCAGTTATTTCCAGGTAATTATTGGTTACCAGACATCTACGTTCCAGTGGTCATAGGAGTGAAAATGGGTTTCCTTTACACTATTTCCCTTCATTACATGACTCTCATACTGCTCTAATTTTTGTTCTTTTTATGGTCTTTTTGACAGGAGAGATTTTGTCTTATGCAAAATGTTCAGTGTGAGCTAGCTTGAACTAAGTTTAAATAAAGACTTGTGTTTTCTACACTGTTTGCTCAGCTCTAGTTTCTGCTTTTCGATGTAATTCTAGGCAGAGAGCAGAAAATCCCCCTATTTTGACCTTTTCATTTGAATTGCTGTTAACTTGCAACTCTTCTTTTCACTTTGTCAGCCACCTTCGAGCAACAGATCAGATTCTCTATCAAGGCACAGGACGTTTACAGCTCTGTACTGCACAGAACCTTATTAACCACATCTCTACTCTAATTAGTCAACCACGAGTTATCTGTGCAGATGTGGTTTCTAGTGCTGCTATTTAGAGGCCCAAGAAATGAAGAGAATAAGTACAACCTTACTTCAGACAATGTGAAGACCAGGATCATGCCAAGCTACCACAGACATATAGCGCAGTGATTTGGGGAATAAGGTAACAGCAACAAGGTCACAGTAAAACATTCTTACATAAGTCAGTATATTCAGGGGTGGAAATTATGACAGCAGTATATTAATGTATTGATTAATATATTGATGTAACACATGATATATATATATATATAACTTGCTATATAATCACAAATAATAATCTGCCTTTCCTCATTATATTCTGATTAATCTCTTCTGTTATCCAACCTGTTCCCTTCTTCCTCTGCTTCACATTTTCTTCTTGTTTTCATTTTGTCCATTTGCACTGTAGAAATAATTCAAATGTCTCATAAATACTCCTGTTCTGAAGTGGTTTCTGCAGACACGGAAGCTTTGAAGCTTTGACTTAAATTATACGTATATCCGATTAATATTTCTTGAGAGGTACCGCTCTGAAAACTTTCAAGTTACAAACATCAAAGTTTTTCATACATGCTCAAACACTGCCAGATCAATGAATGACTGTTGGAACTTATTAGTCTAGGCAATTTCTATTTTTGTATAATAATTACCGATGAACTTCAGAAGGCTTCCTTATTTTCTTCCTTGGGTTATGGTCTTATCAGAATCGGCAAGCGAGAAAGGATGGTGAGCTTTGCTCCTGAGGAAGCTCCACAGCAGACCTGGAGGTTCAGAAGGAGAAATGCTTCCCTGAGGTTTGAAAACTGTATCAGAATTGGTCGGGAATCTTTTCCGGATCCTGCAGAAGCTCCAGATGTGTCAGAGGTGAGTGCAAGAAATCATGGACGAGCTGTCTTAAACTAAATTGACGTGTTGTCAGACTTCAGGGGCCTTAATAATGGTGGGGTTTGTCTGGTGTTTGAGACCACATGAGGTGGGAAGAGGCTGTGGTGGTCTTCCTCTCTGAGACAGTTTTCAAGGTTTCCACTCATATAAAGGTGGAATTCCTGCGTGATTTTTAACACGTATAAGCTTCATAGTGAGAAGGTTCACAGGCCTTGGTTCTGCCTCTTCTTCTAGGACCCATTTTAAGCCAATAATTTCAGCAAATGTGAAGGGAGATGGTGTGCTCTGCATGGTGCTGTCTTCGGGGGAAGAAAGTCTGAAAGAAACTGAAGTCTGATTGCAGTAGAGATCCGATTCAACTTCTCACACAGGCATCAGAGTTATGCTCAGACCCTATTTAAAGGTCTAACCTAGAGACGTGGCTGTTAAATTAAACAGACCAATGCTTCTCCTGTCTATCCCTGGCAGCATCGAGATCACCACGGACCCCATTTCCTCTGTACTGACCCCAGTCCACTGCATCTTCTGCAGGTTTTAAATTCTACCCACCTACCAAACTACTGCCTCTAGATTTCTGCTAGGATTTGATCCTAGTCCAAAGCTTGCTCAAGCAGGCCTTCAGTGCTGCCTGGAGAGTGCAGGGTAGTTGTCATTCATTCAACTTTAATTTGCAAAACTGTTTTGCTTCAATCTTCTACCCTGCAGCTGGAGATGGAGATAACACTTTCCTTCGGATCCTTATTCTGAGCGGTATTGCTAAGTTGCCGTGCTTCTTAAACAGATGCTTTGTCCAACCTGAGCAGTTCATTTTGGTGGAGCCACTGAAATGCATTCTGGTTACTGGTGACATCTGTGAACTATTTTGGCTGAGCTGAAAAACATGACCTCAATCTGAAGTTCTTATACAGTACTCTCTTTCTTCCATTTTTACTGGAGTTTTAAAGAGTTCCATAGCTTTGTTATGATAATAAGTGTATCTGAAATTATTCAAAGCTACGGAGTATAAATATGTATTAATATTATTTCTGTTGTTTTGTCTGTGGTATTAATTATTAATAAGATTTAATTGAAGCTCGTGGCTGTAAAATACAAGACAAGTTGACAGAAGTAATTGTTAGTTTTAGTAATATTTCTGGTAATATGTTTCCTTTAACATATCAAGTGGCAAAGAACTCCTGAGCTATGGCATTGTACCAGGATGTGCGGGACCGTTACGGACAGAGCTGGTCCCAGGGCAGGGCTGTTCTGATGCGGACCAGATTCGGGGCAGCTTCGTCCCAGGGATCAGAGGAGCGTGCCTGGGACGAGGTGCAAACCTGCTGCCCAGGTCCATGAGCCATCCTTTCCCCAGACAGAGCAGGGGAGAGCAGCGGCTGCTGCTGAGTCTTTTAAGACAAAGTTTTCCAAACTGTGGTTTCTAGGAGGATGCCTAGAAAAGGGCAGGGAAGGAGGCCTAACAGTAACCCACGAGAGGACCCCAATAAGCCATCAGAAAAGATGATCAGGTTCTCTGCATGAGTACCTCTCAGATCTGTAAAGTGGATGAAGCTTGGGGACATTTTTAAAGTTCTCTTTTTGTGTGCCTCTTTCTTTGACCAAATACATCTTTTTTCTTTCCCCATGCAAAATGGATCAACTTCTGGTGGTACCTCAGGCAGAATAGCTGATATTGAAGTGACGATGAAATCTTTTGGAGATATAGATTTATCTCCCATCAGGCTATGGAGGGAACTTAACCCAGATTCCCCTGCATCCCAGTGGATGCTCTAACTACTGTGTTATGGTGTAAAGCACACATCCATATGTAGCCTGTTAGCTGTTGTTTTCTTGGAAAAAAGTAGTTGAATTATTAGCAGCTTGACATACATTTTAAGAAATAGTGATAGAGATGAATACTCACTGCTAGAATCATGAGATGAATCCAGTGCAGTTCTTGACAAGCTGAAAAACACTCTGTAGAGCATACCACTGCTTTTTGAGCCAGTAAGTAAACGGGATGACATCAGTTCTGCTATATGCTGGCTTACATGACCTTCTTCACTATGTTACAAAATGTGCTCTTGAGGCTCTCTGGTAAGCACAGAAATCAGAATTTTTCCTGTGCAAAAGGTCACAGTGATGTGGGCAAAGATAGGTGGGCAGCAGCATCCCAATAGAAGGGATCTGAAGGTTCAGTTAAAATTTCTTTCAGCAGTGGTGTCCTGAAGAAGAAGACGACATGGGTAGGTGATGTAGTTACAGCTTCTCAGGGCTGAGGTTCTAGGGACCATTTCTTGCTTTCACAATCTTTAACAGTCTTAGGTGCCTGGAATATAGGAGTATGTAGATATAAAATAAATGTTCATTTAAGAATCAGAATATTTTACCTTCTCTGTGCAAACACAGAATAAGTAATTTTCAGTCACAACTACACTTGATTGTTACTGTACGTCTCCAGAAACCTTTAGTACTCATTAGGATTTCAATATTGTCTTAAAGAGATGAAACCAACAGTAGCATCCCTTTACATCTAAAGACGTTATTATCAACTTTTGCTGTTGGCTACAGGCTACTGTGTGTAACAGAGGAAGGGAAGACAGTGTGATCTTTTAACGATAGCTAAAACACATTTTTGACGTCCTTCGTGTTTAATATCTTTTACTAGCTATTCATTATTCACTGTTGGAATACATTACTGTTTGTAATATTCATTTTCCAGGAGACACACATTTTAATCATCAAAGCTCTTCTTTAAAATTAAGTGCAGTAGCAAAAGTTTGGTGAAATTTAGTTACAAGCTGACAAGTTAATAGTTGCTTAACTGTGGAAAAACATTAAAAAGTTTTTTTTGAATGGAGAACAAAAAGCCATGAAAAAAATGTAGAGGAAAACAATCTGAACCATCAACCATCCAGCTCAGACTGCTAAATTCTACACTAGAGAAGAATACAGTGGTAAGGAGCAGTGCATACAAATTATGAAATGTCTAATGTTTGCCATTATATTTTTTTGCACTGTAAGAGAATAATCACTAGCTTGTAAATACCAATTACAAGGCAGAATGAATACATTGAGAAGGCATTGATTTTTTATTTTCTATTTGGTTCATGACCAACAGACTATTTCATATGCAAAATCTATCACAAAGAGCCATACAATAGAAACGTACAATCTATGTGTGACTAAAGGTGTGTAAAGACATAATTAAAATTCCTAATAAATAAATCCTGTCTGATTTATAACAGTAAGAAAATAGGGAATTTGCAATTTGATGTATATAGGCACAGGTAATTGCATGCAATTGCAAAATCATATTTTCTTTCAACCCTTTTACTGCAATATCTGTATTTTTCCTCAAACTTCACTCTTCATATTTTCTCATTTCCTTTCCATTTGATATTTGTATATAGTTTCTTTCATATTTGAAACAGTCTGTTGGTCATCAACAGCAACAAAAGAAATCAGTGTTTTATCTAGCCTGTTCTGTAGGTGATTTTTGAAAGAGTTTCCTGTATTTCTGCTGCCAAAAGAAAAAAAACCCCAAACTGCAGAACAGTTTGTGGCTGTCATATGACACAATGAGCTACTTCTGTCTGACCATAATAAATGGGCAGAACATTAATCCTTTTTTCCCAGGATGTTTAGAAAGTGTTTGACTCTGGAATATATAAATCCAGCTGAAATCAAGTCAGTTACAATACAGAAATTTGTTTGGGAGCTGATATGTTGGGGGATTGTTTGTTCTTTGGATAGAAAACAGTATTTTCTGACAAAATTAAACATTTCACATGATGGTGTTTCCCTTCTTTATATAGTTTGATCATTTCATCAAACAAGCAAACAAACAAAAAGTAAGTAAAAAAGACAGAGGCTCACTTCATGCATCTCCTTTCTATATGGAGAAGGAAGAAAAAAGTGTATTTTGGAAACTGATGCCCAGATGACCCATGAGTCTTGCTCAAAAATGTGGATGTCATATGAGGTTACAACATCATTTTGCACCTGAATATTATTTTTGATATTTTACCAAGAAGTAAGACGCATCTACCCACAATCTCAATAAGTACGCAAAAAGTATTATTTCCTGTGTTTGCCAGGTTTTTCTGCAGGGGATAGCCTGACTCCTGGTTGTCTTTATCTACAGTAATTTTGCTTCTAAAAAGTGCAATAGAGACGTTTAAACGCAATTCAGGAAATGCAAGTTCCAGTCACAGGATCAGCACAATAATTTGTGAGAGGTTTTTAAAAATAAGTAAAAGGTTTCTGGTGGGAACTTTGTGGTTAGCTCTCTAAACTCAGTGTCATTGTGTCCACTGCCAAGGTTCATAAGGCGGACAATTTTATGCAGTATTTCTAGCCTGGTTTGAGGAATCAGTCTGACTTACTCCCTGGTGGAAGGGTGAGAACAACTTCCAGCTTTTAAAGGGAGGTTAAATGCTTCAAAATCTTAATAAGGACAGAAACCCTGCCAGAATATGCAGGTATCACTGCTTTGTAAACCAGCTTCATGCAGACCTTGGTTTTGGGTTTTGTAATTTAACCTTATAAATTAATTTGTTATATAGTTCCTATTGTCCTTTTATGCACGAGAGCTGTACTCTTGCAATGCACATGCTGTGAACTGGCAAATGCTGGGAAGTGACACACTGCTTGTCATGTCATAAGCTTTTATATATATTATCTTTTTTTTCTTCTCTCTGAGTACTGCTATTTTATATGGCTTCTGGAATGACTGGCTACCTTCCCTGAGATATGCTCAATCAGTATGGATGGTAATTGAATTTATGAAATCAGAGAGTAATTTGAGTGCTCAGTGTTTTTTATATGCTTAATTCTGTTTAATGGCCACTCTATTAGAATCTCTACTGCAAGTGTGTCTGTGTATTGAGATATTCTTCAGTAAAATACTCTAACGTATCTTCTACAACTTGGAGAAAGTTGATAATTTCTACCACGGTGACACACTTATTTCCCAGTTAGCATGTGCATTATTCTTGTCAGCCTTTAAGATTTGTTGCAAAATCTTCCGATAGTTCTTTTAGACTCTGTAGGATGCAAAGATATGGCAAGATTTGAAGAGAATTAATAGTAATTCGTAAGGAATATCATGCCTCTGAGAAATCAGTGTCATCACTGGCTTATTGGACTGTATGTGTACAGAATATTCTTTCCATTTCCCTTTGGTTTATATACATCAGCCATTTTTCAATAACACTGAAAGTACATCCTTGACCTTAGCTTATTCTGTGATAATCTCAGTGTTTAAAGCTGTACAATCTCTTGATCACAGTGGTTTTTGACTTGTGAAGTACTAAATGACCAGGGACTTGACTTCCTACCTGATAGCTTGAACAATAAAAGCATTCAAACTAACAATCTGCGGTCTCAAAGTGGAAAGGATGGAAGCTCAGCTACCCAGAGTATTCCTGAACTTCATTCTGACACAGCTAAGAGTCACTGATCCTTGGGGTGTTCGCTGTGATTCATCTATCTCTCCGAACACACCAGGGAGGGTGGCTGCCTTCTTGATTTTTGCTTGGTGTTGGGTTTTTTTATCCCCATTTGGCTCAAGTAGCAGCACTCTGTAAAGTGCCTCTGAAATATTTTTCCTTAAATATTTATTTGCCCTTTTCAAGTATGACCAAAGTGGAGCTATCTAAAATCAATGTGACCTCGGGGTTTTTGAAATAATACTGACCTGTTTTTCTCTGAAGCAATTTCAAAATAAGCTTCCTTCCACCTTTACTCTATGCAAATTTCTGAGATTGGTTGTAGACTCACTTAAACTTTTGCTTCCAAACTTCCTTTCTGTAATGAATTAATTAACTTTTAGAAACGCAAAATACTTCCCCTCAAAACCAGAAAAAAATGCAGGACTAAGATATTTAATATCCCTGCTGACATACTGCAGTACTAATATTCAGTACTACAACCATTTTTGGCAGTCATTTCTGCAAAGAGGAATAAAGTATTGCTAAATCTTTTCCTCATTTTTATACATATCATCATTTGATTTCGGCGATGGGACACTCTGTAGGAATGCTAATTAATGCATTTCTGTAGAACTACTTTCAGTGAAATGAATGCCTTTCTGCTAGGTATATGTACAAGATCATCACATTTCTGCTGGGCTGGGAATAGATTGCTTTTCTGTGAGCATGGGGTAGCTGATACAGAGATGAAAAAAGGATATGGTCTAACTCTCATCTGCTGGGTATATGGACTTTGCACAGTATTGCCAGTCACTAGGACTATCCAGGTGTTTTTGATCTCATCTTTAAAAATACTTTATGACAAATAAAATTTGGGAATAAAAAAATGCATTTCTGCAACTGCACAAGTTCTTAGTCGAAAATCCCTTACCTCTGCTCATAGAAACAATGTCTATTCAGACCAGCATCTGATAACCTAGGTGCCCAAGATCTTACTCTGAATTAGCTGTGTAACAGGTTCAGCTTACTCCTGAGAAACTGGCCTAAAATTCATGATTGTAGCCCTGGTTTAAGCATAGGATTTTATCAGTAAAAGTATTGAGTTAAGGCTATGACTTTTTCCTGTTAAACTTAGATACTTACACTCATACAATGTATTCAGTCAGACTGTTATAAAGATTTTATAGAAATACAATCATCCTCTGTGATATAAGAGCAGCTATCCACAGTAGAATAGCTATTGACTATATATATTTTTTTATTTTTTTTTAATTAGAAACATACTGCTAGACAGTGATGCACCTCTATAGTACAAGTAAAACTTTAAGTCTTTAACTGTGAATGAAATCTGGATTGGATAAATAAATGTGTCATTTTCATTATAAAACTCTGTGGCCAGAATTCTGGTCTAACATATATGTGAAGAACTCTCATTAATTTCAAAGGGGGTTTCAAACTTCTAACTGAGAGCAGAATTTTGCCCCCTTGAATTGCCTGCTCACTATTTTGGAGGAAAAGGTGGAGGAGCAGTGACAAGGAAATTTCTATCCTCTTTGTCCTCTTAATATACACTTCATAAACATTTTATTAATTTTCTTATTTTACTGGTAATAATGCAATTATATGTATTCACAGTCTATTCAAAGTTTAGGAGTATGTAACAAAACCTGTAAATAAAGTGAAGGAGCTAGATTACTAAAGTATTATGGAAAGCAGAATATATAAAATATGAAAGTATCTATCTTACTTTTGAGATGGCCCTAGGAAAACTATACATCCATTAGAAAACTGTCATATGATATAAGGGGAAAGATGTTTTTACCAGAGAAATTAAAAAAAAAAAGTTGTTGGCAGGAAACTACTTGTGGAGTAGGGAGTCATATAATGCTATAGAAACAGGAATTAGTGTACCCATACCATGCAAAATGTCCACTGCACCCCAGAGCTAATGACTCTGAAAAGAATCAGAATTATTGATTTGTGACAGAATTTGTTGGAATATTACCCTAGAGCTTTTGGATGGAGGATTTTGAACAAGTTCTCCAACCAGATCTTAAATCTACTTCTCTTGAGAGATGTTCCTTTCAGAGATCACCTTTGATCCATTTGATCTGTTCAAAATTATGAACTTTCACGTGGGTGATAAAAAAAAGATACCGCAAAGTAAAAAGCCCTCATATTTTTGGAACTACAGACTGACCTACAAAAGGAGAGTCTTTGAGATGGGAAAAGCTATGCGCATCTCAGGGAAAATATATTCAACAAAAAAGCCCTCCAGCTTTTCAATTGCAGAGCTGGGTGTAGCATAGATTTCAATTTTGCTTTTCAGAAAGTGAACAATCTGTATTTCCCAGCTGAAGGACGCACAGCCATGTAACTAAAATTGTCAAAATTCATAAAACAGCTTCATTTCTGTTAGTTCTGCTCTGACAATTAGGGAGGTGAGACTTGTGGAGTTCAGATGCTCAGCACAAGCAGGAGCACTAAGTAAGAATAAGTCTTTGAGGAAGCAAAGAAGATGAGAGCTGTTCAGGGCCCCTGGGACCTCTTGAATCCATCAGGACTGAAAATGCTTTTTCTAAAATAGAAATAATGAAACACCAGCATTAAGTTACTGGTCAAAACACCTGTTTGTCCTATTCTAAATCAGACATTCCATGAAAGGAGGTGAAGAGAGCTCATCGCCAGGGTTAAAGGCATGCCACTAAACAAGGAATATTTTTAGGCACTGCAATCTCAAACTGGCAGACCTACTGAAAAGTGGCATTGGATTTTCACTTTTTTTTTCCTACCTGAATTTGTAAAAGTCACTCAATTTTAGCTAAAGTAATTCCAAGTCTCAGCCCCAATTCTCAACTTAGATCCCAAAGCAGAACAAGTTAATATGATCCTATTTTATTAATTAGTCTAGCACAATCCTTTAACAATCCCTCTTTCACTAAGAAATAATGAATAATAAATAAAGGTTGAGCCACTGGAGAAGGAAAAACCTTGACTTTAGTGGTACTAATGGATTTACCCTGTTCTCCCCCAAGCACTCAACAGAAAAAAGGAAAAAAAGGTTAACTCTATATTCCTAAAAAATAGTCAATACATTATTTGATAATAAAATTGTATCAAATCACAGATTTGCTACCAAACATTTTTAGCCAACAAGTTCAGTAAGGACAGGTAGGGTACATGACTAGGGAGCAACAAATGCATGCAGTCCTATTTAGGAAATGGGAAGAAATGGGAGGAATTGCAACACAGTGGTAAATGGAAAAATGCCATTGAGGTTTATCAAGGAGACGATATGCCAGATTTTCTTGATAGATCTCTTTTGATGAGAGCTGTTTTTCTAGACAAAGAAAATGCGGTAGATCGCATCTCTTTTGGACTTTAGGAAAACACTCGACATAGCGGCACATGGGAAATTATGAGTTAAGAGGGTGAAGATGGGGGTTACTAGGAGAACTGTAACACATTAAATGAACTGGCTAAAAGAAGGTGAGAACAAGTTGCATTGACAGAAAAACTGTCAGGTTTGTAGGAAATTACCAGTGGAGTAATTCAAAAGTTCTTTGTGGAATTGAGTTATAATTTTTTCAGAAATGCCCTTGCACCAGAAGTGTCAGTGTGCTGATGAAATTTGTTGATGGTGTGAAGTTCAGAGACATCTTTCATATGTAGAGACAGATGTGACATATGACAAGCTTCATGACTCTGAGATATGGTTTAACAGAAATTAAATGATGCACAGATATAAAGAGAACAAGGGGGGTTTTGCTAAGGGGGTAGTAAGAAAACCTGTGCAGTAAGCAGAGAGCGTGTGAGTTGGAAAGAAAGCTTGGAGGGAAAGGTGCAATGGGAAGCAGTTGATCTCAAGATAACTATGAATTAGTAACATATGCTGGTTTGGGCATTGTCCTACCTGAGAAAAATGTATGAGGAATAAACTCAGACTGGGGCAAATGCAGAGAAGAGCTATTGGGATCATCAGAGGAATGAAGAAACCTTTGCTAAGGGAGACTAAAAGGTCTTGGGTGTTTAAACCACTAAGCAGAGGATGTTAGTGTTACTACTTCAGGACGAAGGCAAGGAGCAGGGAACAGGAAAAGCTGTTTAAAACCAGGAATGAACAGTTTTAAAGAGAGGTAAGTTGGAAGTGAAAATATCCTAAATATTCTAGCATTCAGAGCAATGACTTTGTGGACTGTCTTCCAGCAGAAGATTGATAGTAATCATTTTGAATAATGTTCTTCATTAAACTCAAGAGGATTTCTTGCTGAGTCCCTGAGGTGGTGTGGACCCCAAGTCAGTGGCGGAGAATCCCTCCCAGCACTGTGGTGGTAGATACACGCTCTACTAAAAGGGACCAGAAAACTATAGCTACAATTATAAAATTGTATTTCTTTCCCTTGATCAATGTGTTTCCATACAAAATGTCAATGCTTCAGCAAAAAACCCCCAAACAAACCAAAACCCCACCCAAACCAACTCCTTCCCACTGCAAGCAACCACCACCAGTGCCCACACCTAAGTCCTGGAAAACCACGTCCTGGGAACTACAGCTGCAGTGGCTCAGGTGCCCACTGCTCTCCTGGCCCCCTCAGCCTGGGCTCTCCGCTCTATTTCCCACGGGCACCGCAGTCCGTCTTGCCGGCGAACTGCTTTGTGGCTGATGGAGAACTGGGACACGCAGGGATGTCTGAGAGCGCTTTTCTGCTTTTAGAACTTTTCATTTTGTTAAAAGTAATGCATTTCCATGGAAACAAAGCTATTTGAGGAAATTCAATTAGTCAAAAATCCCATTTACAATAACAATGTCATTTTGATGAAGATGCTTTTACATAGTAGTAACTAACACTGCGGTAATGCGAATAATTCCTACATGCTCCGGCTAGCTATGAGAAAAGCACAGGCTTTGGAGATGGCTACATTTCCTATGGCTTTGATACTTTGCTTTCTTAGAACTGAGATAACATCACACTGATATCAGGAACCTCATCAAAGCTTGATCTTGCTGTCACTGTCTTCAGTGGGAACAAGACTGGACCCCAGGTGAACTTCTGAGATCACTGTTAGCTAGCTTAAATTAATTAACCGTCTTCTACCCTCCAGCAGTAGCTGCTGTTAGCAATCTCATTTCATTTTCTGAATTGAAATTACAGTAATGCTAAAGCATTTAACTTTGTCTCCTTTATATGACACTGTTTTTGACATCTAATAGGAATACTCTTCTGGCATTTACTATCCTTCCTTTATTACAAGCCAGCCTGCATTCATTACATTTTCATTATTCTTATGGTGACTATATTTCATATTTATCACAGTGGTTAAAATTATATCAGTCACAATCAGCAATCATATACATTACTGCAATGTTTATTGATCTGTAAGCAACAGGTACAGTAAATTTTAAAAATGTTGTTTCCCAAAGGACATGAATTAATTCAGACATTTTAGAACTAGGCAAAAAGACTGTTACTGTGGTAAGGATGTTAATTTATCATGCAATAAATCTTTTGCTTAACTGGTCAATATTGATTATGTGCAATAACTATGACTGCAGTTGTAGGCAGTGGAACAGCAGAAAAAAAATTGCCTTTTTTAAAGAACTGTTTCCATTGTTATTCAAAAACAACACTGTTAAATGACAGTATTCTTACTACTAATGAGTTCCAATAATAAAAAATTAAGAGTATAAATCAGTAAACAACCTGATTTACTAAAACTCAAAACCTCTTACATGTGTCTCTGTTCAAACTGTTGGTTGTTTCAGATTTAACGTTCATCTTCTGTGTTTGAGATTTGTAAGAGATGAAATACAGTTTTCTACCCATCCCAAAATTTGTGTTGACAAATATTCATAGTCAATACAAATAGACTTGGTTTTACGTTGAAACTGCAGTGAGAAATAATTTCCAGCTCTAGCTGAAAAGAGTCTTAAAAAATAGTCAAGGTCAATTCTTCTTGGCCAATGTTCCATTAAGAGTCATGCAATTATCCTGCTGCCTTGCTTTCTTAGGAAATCCTAATTATCCAAGGTCCCCAGAGTACACATAACCAGCCTATTAAGGCATATTTCAGTTTCCTGTAAACTCTGTTGCATTAAACCACTGTTATTTTAACTAGAGAGCTGTATAGGTGCCCAAACCTGGTGTGTTTGTGAGGAAGGAGGGGGCTGAAGCTGTGACTGACCCAGTGTGACTTTGTGCCTCTTCATTGACTCGATCTCTCGCATTTCACCACTAGACTGTCCTGTCTCAGTAGCTGAGATTCCCAACAAAGCTGAGACCCGAGCTTCCTTGCCGCTGGCTGCTTGGCAAGGGATGCTCACTGATGTGGACCCTCCGCCCCGTAGCCCTAAATGGTGGGGGAGTTCCTTGCTCTGAAGTTGTGTTGAATCAGAGGTAAGGCTGAGGAGAAGGTCCACCTCCCGGTGCTTAGAGTGCTATTTCAAGACTTCAGAGACCTACCGTAAGTTGCTGAGCAACAACATATACAGTCAGGGGACACTCTTAGAAATACCTTTCCTGTCTCCCTCTGCCCCTGGCTGATGACAGAATTGCTTGCAACAACTCATCGCGGCTCACAAAGCAATGCAAAACCAAGTTTCCATCCTGAGGTGTTCCAGGAGAAGAGCAAAGAGCCCGCTCCAGCTGTGGAGATCCAGCTGAGGGGAAGGCAGGGCAGAGAAAAATGGACAGTATTCCAAAGGAGCCCATAGAGTAGAGGGACAATTTCTGCTTATACTGCATATACGCAGTCAGATGTCAGATATATATACTGCATATATGCAGTCAGAAATCAGATGTCACCCACTGATCTTTGCTGCTTAATGAGGACATGGTCTCCCAGTTCTTCATACGCCACTTGATGCTTTCATTCAAAGGGATAAAGTGAAGCAATTGATGTTGGCCATGGGTTCACCTATGGTGCAAGGCTGCCCTGTTGCCCTGTACTTTCTGATTTTTGTTCAGTAGAGGTGTGCATTGATGTGCTGTTGGAGTGTTAAACACTGTTATTCACTGTTTAAATAGGCATTGTGCAGGGTGTAAAACACTGCTTGTTTTGACAAGTGAAATGAAGTTTTCCTGTTGTGATCATTCCTTATTTTGGCAAAAATGTCAGCAGAGAGAAGGTGTCTTGGGGGAAAGAGTGGAGCCCATGGAAGCTGTTTGGGACTCCCTTATCTCATCATTCAGTGTCATCAGCTTCACTCTTTTTCTGGCCTGTTGAGACAGCAACTGAGCAAATTGGTCCAGGACTTTTTCCTGGGCCCTAAGTGCAAGTGCCATAATCAGTATCATACTGCTAAATTCTCTTTCCCTATAACAGGGAGATCTCATCCAAACTGCTTGCTAGGAACAGTTAGGGGCCAGTAATATCCTTTGTCTGGGAAAGTACTGGTTTCAGGAAAGCGCTTGTGAAAGCTGTGCCAAGAAGTGTCCTTAACAGCAAAATGATACCGGCATTTGCAGGGCAGTGCTTGAGGCTGTGTCCTGGTCAGTTGGCTCACTACAATTGATGTGGCCAGAATGGGTGAAGAGGAATTAGGACGATGGTGGGGAAGGAGCAGAGTAATCAATAGGTTATGAGATACACGTTCCCAGTTGGAGGTAGGGAATAGGTTAAGGTTTTTGTATTGTACCTTGGGAGTAAACTGCTTAAGACTTTTAGCTTAGACCATTAACCCTCTCGGACTCTTACAAACCACAGCATTTCTGAACATAATATCAATTATAATGTAGATTTTCAAGTACTTAGAAAATCAGTTTTCAAACAATCAGATAATATCACCTGCAGTGCTTCAGCTCCTGCAATCTGTCTTTATAACATAAAAAGTCCCCTATCATTTCTTCCTAGAGCCTTTTCCCCATACATCAAGTTTAGCTTTCCTACCATACTTTTTACTTTTGCTCCTGGATGGGGTGTAACTCCAACAAAAAGTCACAGTCTTGTTACATTTGTGAACTGTTCTGGTTCTTAGACATGTATTCATATCCCAACACTTGTCCTTTTATTTCTTCTTTTCCTACAAGCTGCTACACAGGGCCTTGGTCAGGCTGGATTCCTGAGAGGGTTTCCTCAGACTGCCATGGGAAGTAAATATTACAGGCAAGAAATAGCAACAAGGAGGGTAGGTGGCTCAAGGAAGGAAAAAGCTCTGACAAAAGATAATTACAATACATCCAGGTGTCATTGTTGTGATATTATTGCCCTATAAATATACTTAAAATCTCAGTCTTTGATCCTAATGTGCCAACACAATTATTTTAGGTACTGACCTCTACGCAAGTATTTTTTCTTCTTGAAGAAAAGTAACTTTTTATCTGAGAGATGAATCATTCTGAGGTGTCATTTTAAATTTGAAACTAGATGGCCAAATATTAGAGTTTTACGATGCCGCTACAAGAACTGGACATGAATTATTTCTTTGCAGAAGTCAGGCAATAGGATCTGAAATATTCCTGTTATAATATTTAATAGAAAATTATTACTTTTTTTCAAGAAGTTTAAATCAGATATGAATACTTATAGTAGCCAGAAAAATCTGTGATTTAATAAAAGGATATACCATCAGAGTAACTAAGTCGAGATGTCCAGATCCATGGTGGTGGTTTGCCCTTCTTTTGTAAAAAACCCCATATTTTATGTTTACGTCTTGAGCCATGTTTTCATTTCAAAGCCCATACTCACATGAGACTTGAGGCACTCAGGACTGCAGTTTGGTTTGTCTGAGACTCAGATTTTTTTACTTTAGTGTGCTCAAACTAAAGGCTCAGAAGGAGCTCCTAACATTGTTTTGTCTTCAGCAGAAGTACCTCCATTTATTTTTGACCACAGGGACCCTTCAATTATTTCCACTTTCCCTTTACTCCCAAAGGCTCTTCAAAGTAGAGCAACGAGTTGTGTGTCCTCCTGGAAGGCTATTGATTGAAGGTCTCATAAATCAAATCATCTCTTGCTCTATAGGAATGAAGTAGGTGTTAGTGCAATTTTATTTGTTTTGCAAAGTGATGTGAAGGGTTCATTTTTTTCCCCACTTGGGGAATGAGACAACATTTCAGTCTCAGATGCAAAAAATAACTTTATAAAAACATATCCTTTTCATTTTTTGGAACATGTTAAACGCTAATTATACCAAAGCAAGCTACTTTCCACTGGGTATTAAAGTAAGACATCTAAAACAAACTGTCAAGTACATGTATATATAATTTAATGAACTTGCTTTGATTTTTTTAACAGAGCAGAAGCGAGCTAACTGTCCCTTTGATGCTGTAAATGATGACAGTGAAGAAATCAGAGACTGGGTATAGCTGTGAACATGGGCCATAAAAGGCTGCAGCCACTGCCAGGAGCTTTCTTCAGGTACTACTTCTTTTGCCTTGCAATTTACAGAATCAAAAGAGATTAAAAATGAGATGACAAGATAATCTCTCATTTTACACAGCTAATTGAGAGCTCAAACACTCGTATCAAATACTCTGGTAGAATAAAATAAAGATGAAAGGTAAATGATGAAAATATTTAGATAAAAGAAATTCTATCTATTTCTTGGGGGCATAAATACCCCATATAAAATCAGTAGTCTCCACTGGATTTCACAGAACCTGTACTTCTCTAGTACCAACTTTCCTCCCCTGTCACCTTTCCAGTTTCTTCTGAAATAACCTTCTAATAAGACACCATCAAGAAAAAGTCAAAGGGTTAACTAGTGTGTCCATGGAAACAGTAGGAGCTGATGGAGCCATGTGTAGAGTGAGACTCCATCGGCTTTAACCCTCTTACTTGCAAGGCTTTTTCTTTAAAGCTTGAGGCAAACCCAGAAGGTTATAAAGAATATACAAAATAGTATATGAAGAATTTTAAAAAGGTACAGCATCAACAGCCTGGAGACTTGAGAGTTTCTTGGTTCTGCCATAGACCTCCTAACTTCTGTGAGTGTGGACAAGTCCCTTCAATGTCTGTTTTCCCCTTACATTCTTGTCTTGTTGAGACTACTTAGGCTGCCACTCAAGGAAAGGACTGACTCCTGCAATGTATTTGGTACAATGCAGAGCACTGGGGGATTCTGACCTTTAATGTCACCAGGTGCTCCTACAGTGCTAAATCTAAATAATAAAAATTACAGAAGTACCAGCATGTATTCTTAATAGTTTTAGAAAGATGGAAAATTGTTTTGCTCTTGCTTTATTAAGGTACAGTCAGTGATACTTCCTTCTTCTAAAGCCCTACTCAGCAGAGCAGGGGTAATGATTCACTGTTTCCCTAATCTTTTCCTTCATTAGGCATTTTTAAAGCTAAAATACCGAATTGATGAAGAGCAGGCTGAGGGTTGAATAGCAGTATGAAGTATTCCCATTTCATTTTTCTAATAAATTACTGAATTTCAGTAACATCATTCATCTACCACAAGATGCCCACAGACCTAGCTGTCATTTTCTGCTGAGACCATAGCTCCATGACAAAGCACATTAGTTTGAGCAGAGCACTCTGCTAAAGTGAGCGTTCAGCTTTTGGGATAGACCTGGCTTATACTTGCCCAGGTTAGGCTGTGTGTAGAGCAAGCTCACCCACAGCCCAGCAAATGAAGCAGGCAAACAGACTAAGAGCGTGCCTTTTCTCAGGACTCCATCCGTTTTTGTACTGCCTCTGTTGCTGGCTGGCTGTAGGTGCAGTACCTGGGAGTAAACATCTCAAATAGAATTTTTCAAAATATAAAGCATGAAATGCCTTTCAGAAGACAATGCAGCTTGCACTGAAATGTTTGGTAGTTGGAAGTGGTTTCCATTTAGATGCAAAGACAGCCTTTCTGAAAAAAAAATCGAAACACTCCACCTGTTCCAAAGCCCAAGCCAACAACAATACCTTCCCTAATCTATACAAAGTAAATTTTGGAAGTTTTGATATGATCCAGACTAGAACTTCTCATTTATTACCTTGATGAAATTTAGTTACTTTTTATTATTGTTCCGTGTGCTACTAGTATGAATTCAATATATGATACAATTTTTAATTACCAGGAAATGAAGTACATGTGGCATTAACAAACAAAACTCTAAAACCAACTCTGTGCAGCAATTTTGTCTGGTATAGGTCTCAGAAGAAAATTGCATCAAATGTGTTTTCTTTTCTGCAAATCTACTGCTTTATTTGGTACCTAAATGGGTGTAACTCTTTCTGAAAAGAATCCTTTTCCTTCCTTTTATGGGCTTATCTCTCATATAATTTACCCTGCTTTAAAACTAGTGTGCTTTAATTGCTAATTTATACCTGCGAGCTGCAGAATGAGACCTCTCAATCTCCATATCTTTTATTTCAGTCCAGGAAAGAAATGATGATCTATTAGAAATAGGTTAAAAAAACCCAAATAAACAAACCAACCCCTCAAGTTTTAAAAACTCTATTATTCTTGAAAATAGTGGCTGTAAAAGGAGCGCAGAAGGGAAAGGGATATATAATAAAGGAGAAACAGTTTAGACTAAAAGAATAGACACAAAAGCTTTCCCCACTGCATTTGTACGGTGTCTGTTTTAAGGAAGGAGGGTTACCAGAAAAGTACTTGCAGACTGTAGTGTAAAAGTTATCATCTTAAGAAATGCAACCGAAGATCATCGGTTGTGCTAAATCCCAATAAGTGATCAGAGTGCTAACGAAAACAACAAACAGCATGTGTTCCTGTTTTGTTGACTGTATTCATGGCTCAAGTTCCATTTATTTCACAGATTCAAAAGTGCTAGCAAAAAAACCCCAAACAAACAAACAACTGGATATTAATTGTTAGCACTTCAGAGGAAATACCACAAAACGTTAGGCAGAGACATCGCCGCAAGCTAAGAAAACACCGTTCACCATTCACTGCCAGATCCAAGACCCCTATGGATGTTAAACAGCTGAATGCAAATATGTAATTTGTGCACAGCCTAATAAGATCCTATCTACTTTTGGAACAAGATCGCGCAATTGAATGGGAGGTCTCTTTTTACTTGAGCTTTTTCCATATTTGGAGTTTGAGGCCTCATCTTGCATGGAGAGAGCCCCAAGAAGTCACTGCGTCTCTTTGGCTGCCCTGAGTAAGAGCTGCTCACCTGGTCCTGCTTCCTCCCGCGCATCCCAAACAGTGCAACGTGGGAGAACCGAGGACCGAAACCAAGCTTATTCTTCAAACGTCCAACCCAACAAACTGGTACACACCTGTGCAGCACTAGTTTTGGGGCTAGTTTGTGAGTGAGTAATGACCCCAGGCCCCTCCATGGTCCTCCAGAGGAGGAGGACCATTCAGTACCATCCCAGGAATGGAAGCCAACAACGAAATGGCAATGGGACCATCCACGCTGCGTAGGAGCCAGTGGGATTACTTTATAATGGTAAAGTCATGGCTAAAATAAGGAGGTTTTTAATACCTCTCTCTCTTTTTCTCCCTTATTTCATTTCTTCCCTCTACCTCTTCTCCATTATTACAATTTATTCAACCATTTATTTATTCAAAATATCCCTCTGACCTGGAGTGTCCTATTTCAGATCTCATCTGATTAAAGCTTTTGTCTTAACCTACTATATATTTTTCATGAAAATCTACACATTTGTCCTGAATTGATGAAGTATTTAACTTTTTTCTTTTTTCTTTTTTTTTTTTTTGTTCAGACACAGATGTGAAAAAAGACAGGGTAAAGAAAAAGGGAGGGATATGATTTTCCTCCATGTTTCACAGCTAATTGTTGTGCTTTGGAAAATTAAAGTTTTGATATGGAAATTTAGCCTTACACTTCCAAATAAAACCATGGCAGGAGATTAATCTATACAAGTCCAGCAATATGATTAACTAATCCAGTCTTTGTGTCTGTGGTGGGTATTTTAGCCTAAACATTTGTAATATAATCTATCATGATAATCAGTAAAATGTGGATACTTTGCATAATACTTTAATAAGTGTATTTGCGCATAGAATAAATCTTTAATTGCTGGTTTGAGGAGGCCAATTTTAGCAGTTCTCTGTCAGTCTTATTATGATGAATCAAGTTAATTTATACATGTAGCTTACTTCTCTGTCTGAATTCATCTTGCATTTCCACTGGCTTTTATTGAAGGAAATCACAGGGCAGATCTCTGAAATTGCAGTATCTGCCTGGCAGAAGATGGTGGAACTGAACAGCCGTAACCTTCTTCCAAGTGGGTATGAGGCAGAGCGAGAAACGGCCACAGATGGCAAGCAGAGCCCGAAGTATGCATGGTGGGTCAGAACATCCAAAAAATTACTCTTCATGAGTGCTTTCTTCAGAATATAAGTAAGTTTTTTGTGTGTCATACAGAGGACAGCAATGGAAACACTGTCTCAGTTCCCTATGTTCTCATTTCCCTATGTAAGCATCTTTTTTTGCTGATCAGGGCTTCTCTAGGTAAGGCGAGGTAGGTTGAAACTGTCTTCTCTGCTTAGTGACTCAAAATCACGGATTATAATTGTGGGCCCAATCTGGCAAGCTCTGATACACCATTGTATACTCTTCCACAGAAAAAGTATGTTCCTGGAATGGCCCCATTGAAGCCACTCAGAACCATTCCTGTGAGCAAAATTAAGCATATGTGTAAGTATCTGTGGCATCAGGATCTATGTCTAAGATGGCTGGTGAAGCACAACATAGCCATGAGAACTGATGTAAGAATGTAAATTTTCTTTGCTAATGACTCATTCTCCTGACAAAAGAGAAAGATAGGGGTCACTTAGTACACACACCTGCACCTTTTTTCATGAGTTGTTCTGCATTCTGTTATACGCAATACTAATTTTTCTCTGTACTGCCTGAAAACAGAGCAATTAATTTATGGTGATTTCAATTACCATTTCCCACACTGACTAGACTTAAAACACAGTATCAGGTCAGTATATAGTAGGGAAATTGCAATTTTCTTTGAGCCTCTGTAGTATTCAGACAGCTGGTGTAGGTTCATTAGGAAAATTAGAAAGAAAAAAACCCCCACAAACAGAAAACAAACTGGCAAAATGAAAACACACAATATTTCTGCTTCTCTTTTTGGGTGAGCTAGCTGCTCTCCATTTTCCAGTCTACTAACTCTTTCAATTCTATTGCAGTAACTGCAATTTTGTAGGTTTTAACAATAACTGTCTGAAATACTATAGGATAAAACCACTAGGAGAGACTGGGGCTGTATAACCTCTAACAGTTTCTCCAGTATGTAAACACCAGGTCAGATAGTCAAAGTGTAGGTCTCTCAGCAGCAGCTTCTTACCTCAAATATAATACAACTCTGAGGAGATAAAAAAGAACCTCTGAAATAAAATAAATTGAATAATTCACTGACTTTATTACGTCTCCCCAAGGAGGTAAAAAGCTCTGAAAGAAAGAACAGTTATAAGGAGGTTCGCAGTCCCCACGCTGAGGAAATGGATGGCTTTATGGTGACACAGCAGCCATAGCTTGCAGTGAGGACACAGCACAGCACAGCACCCTGCCATAGCCAGGAGATTTGGGGAAGTTTGCTGCATGACGGTACCTGCGACATCTCCGGGAGAGAGAGCTCCATTCATTCGAGGCAGGCAATGAGGGGAGAGAAGAGCTCATCTTCATCGTGGCCCAGTGGACAGGTCCAGTGTGTGGATGCAGAGACAACGACCTGACCGGTCCCTGCGTAGGCAGAGCGTGGAAGAATGCAAACAGCTTTTCTTCCCTTTTGACCTTTTCGTACAGTCCCAGGCCTGGGCT
The DNA here is from genome assembly GCF_026419915.1 of Harpia harpyja. Lineage (NCBI taxonomy): Eukaryota > Metazoa > Chordata > Aves > Accipitriformes > Accipitridae > Harpia > Harpia harpyja. The sequence continues at coordinate 14,344,988 of NC_068962.1, read as the reverse complement.
GAAGCTCTGTATATGGCTACAAAGCACACAGCCACAACAAGGCCCTTACAATTATGAGCTTGATCGTTAGCTGAAACCAAAGGAGCTAAGATCCATGGGTACGCCATAGCAAACAGCAGGAACTTTACCTCTGGCTGTATAAACATAGAATTATGTTGTTATGGCAGAGCTGACCCTAAAATTGATAATAATTCTACCGAGGCTCAAATATAGCAAAACCAGAACTGACTATTATTTTTTGTTTGCAAGAATGCCTTTGGCGTTAAGATGATAAAATTCGGTGGAATTTAAAAAGTAATGAGTTTAAAGCAGTCTCCTTTTGAAAAATGATTAAAATCATTCCACAGTAAATCCTGCAGTTTCCCTTCTCTTCGCTTGTAATGGCAACAACACTATTCACCCTTAACTTCCCTGTCATTTACCAAGTTCATAACATGGCTATAGACATTTGCTCTGAGGCTGAATTTATGCCAGCTAAGTTCTGAGTCCAGAAAAAATCTGGGCTTTGGCTTGCGAAATAGAGGTACCCCAGGGTCTTTAATCTTACTGTAAAAGAGCTTTTATAAGTTTTCTGAAATGTCATGTAGGAAACCCATGTATATAGGGACCAGATTATTACCCAATTATCACCTGTACAAATCCAGAGTGATTACACTGAGTTCAGTGGCGATGCTGAGGATTTCAAATGATGTCAGCCGGGATCAGAATTTAGCTTGTTGTCTCCTGTGCTAACTTCAGATCTAAATATTCCCGTAGAAACATTAAAAGTTTAATTACATGGCCTTCCGCCCCCCCTAAACTCAGGCATTAGGAAAGTAAATCTTCCTTTTTTATGCATTGCTATTTCATAGTGGTTTTCTTTTTTTTTTCCCTAAGATATGCGATAGTGGGGAATACAATTTTCTGTTGGCAATTTGTTCTTTAATAAGCTCTTTAACATTCCAGCTATTCAAAGCTCCATGAAGCAAACTTACTGCTGGTTGCATTTTACTCTAAAAGGTAATGATGATTATCAGCTAGGTAGAATGCTGTAAGATAATTCAGGTAAACTGAAATGGCCAACGTAGATTACAGTGAACTAATTATTTAGAGATGTTCAGCAAAGGATTCTTAAAACTGCACTGTGAACTCTCTGGGGCAAGGACCAGGCTTTTACTCTGGGCACAGATCCCAGCATAAACAGGACCTGTGACTGTGACAGCTAGGCACACATACTACAAATTACAAAAATATAATATCACCCAAGCAAATCAGCAGTGGGTGATTCTGATCTCAGTGCAGTGAAACTGTGTTGTCTTTAATGGTGTTATTCCCTATTTACTGCTGTGTAACTGTACTTATTCCCCTACCCAGCATTTTAATTTTATAATAGCAATAATGAGTATGGCACAGGGCATTTTCAGTAGATCTTTATTCTGCTCTGTCACAGCTTCAGTGCTGCTGTGGGAGATGCAGTAGCATTTCTTTAAAGTACCAGCCCCAACTCTTTGTTGACTCAGAACGATTTGTCTGGTAGAGGGGGAAGCATCTGATAATGTGTCCTACCCCACAGCATATGCGCAGCAGCGTTCGAGGGGTTAAATGATCAAGTATGTTTAATAGCCTCTGGCTGCACCTCAGGCCATCAGATTCTTCCCAGCTGGCCATTAATCCCCAGGAAATGCCCTACAGGTAGATCATTGTTACTTACATACACAATTAGGGATTTACAGTACGCTGCCGTCTGCTGAAAAATAATGGGGAAGGAGGTAAGAGTTCAGAGGCATTTGAGTTAAAATGTAAGTTAGCTGTAGGAGTGACGTGGGATCCCATGTACAAAGGCATGTAACTGCCCAGCGCTTTGTGAACATGCTGCAGGAGCCTCCTACAAGCTCTCTTCCGTTTCTGCTTTTTTCCCCTTTGCTTCCTAGTCTTTCCCATCAATTTCCAGATGTTGCTTGCTGTGGGGATGGCTATAGAAGCCACAGCTCCTTTCTGCCCAGGACCCTCTAAGTCACCAGTGCATTGGACTAGACTTGCCCGCAAGTTCCCCATTGCTGATACTGGCACAGACTCTGCATTGCCAGCACCTCAGCACAAACGGCACTCTTCGGTCCTCGGACAGCTCTCTCCCAGATTTTTTTTCTCTACATGGAAATAATAACTTCCCTCCATGAAAAGTTTGACCCCATGTTTTTCCACCTGCAAGTTACAGATGAAGAGCTCTAATGCAGACTGTCTTCTCTCTCTTTTGAGACGCTGTCTTGCACAGAGATTTGCCGTGACGCTTTCTCCACAGAATGAGGTGAGATGAACGAGTGATGAAGGGCAGAAGGCAGCTTTAGGCGCAGCGAGCTGTAAGGGTGTGCTGGGGACTGGCTTGGTAGGAGCACCTTCTGATGGTTCTCACCCCAATTCCATAATATTTTTCCCTATACAATGGTCAAAGCTTGGGGTTTTGGCTCTCACGACGGAGCTTTGGATCACCCGGTGGAAAGAAAGTGCTGAGTCCCAAGGTTGCAGGCAGTCCTGGAGGGATGTCTCTTTTTGGGGGGTGCGTGGTCCCATTAGATGGCCAGGCCCCTGCCAGAGGGGAATGATGCCTTGCTGGCCACCTGGTGCCCTGCATAGGCAACAGGGCAAAATGCAGTATTTCATTCACATGTGCCTAAACTCGAGGAGCTGTAATGGCAGAGGGCCCCTCGGGAGCGTGTCTCAGCCATGCTGCCAATTGCATCGGAGGTGGGAAGTTAGAAGATCCCTGGGGAAATGTTTCAGCACATGTTCCTTCGTTTGATTCTCCGGACCGGAGAGGATTCCGGGTGTCCTCTTCCCTGTCCGCAGTACACAGGAGGGAATTCAGTCCCCGGTTGGAAAAGCTTAAAAAACACCACACAAAAAAAAGAAGGCCTCTCAGCTCTAGGTAACTTCATTTTGTGCTGTTACTGTTCTGTTCATCCTTGAGGTTGATTTGACCCCCCAGTGAGGGCTATTCATATGGGAGCACATCCAGGGAGCAACATTCCTGGACTACACGCTATTTGGAGCAGGTACTGTTTCCTTACTCTCTGTAAAATGCTGTGCATATCTAAGGTGTCATAACAATTGCTTAAATAATACTGCTTTGCCATTTGACCAAAATGCGTTATATTTAGTGGGAAGATCTAAAATGCTTCAGCTCTCCCGCATTTAATAAGAGATAAAAGGGATAAGAATTTTTTTTCAGTTAAATGTGTTTAAAAGTCTTGAGGCAGAAGGGGAACACTCCAAAATTATTTGCAAATACTACAGGACCAACCAGTCTCAAACGAGAGAAATACAATTAAGTTGTGGCTTAAATTCTCAATGAAAGGAGTGAATATGGATACAATTATTTATACCACTTGTCCCTTATGTAGACTTTTTCTCTGAGAGCAAAGACACACCGAACTACATGAACAAGTATATAGAAGATTTAGATACCTCTAAAACTGCAATCCAAAGTCTTCTGCTTGAATGTTCCTTTACCATGAAGGCACTTGGATGCTTTAGATTTTGACATGAAGGCTTAAATGGAAGGACAACAAAGTCTCCTGTGCGTATCACGTGGAGGACTCAGTTCGCATTTGTTTTCCAGATATACCTCCTAGATTCAGACCTACATGAAAATGCAACTGCTGCTTTCCTTCAAAACAAGGCCCTTTTATACAGAACAATTGCATTTTATACAATATTAAGTGGGTCCCCTAATGTCAAAGAGGTTCTGTGAGAGATGGGGCAAGTCTTTCTCCTCCTGAAGGGACATAGCCTTCTCCAGGGAGTGGGCTAACCAGCATCGTCAGATGTTACTGACTGCTTAGAGGTGGCCACTTTCTTCTAGTCTCTCCACTTCGCTATCTATCTCGATCACTGAACCAGAAGGTGAAGCTCTGGAAGTACCCTAAGGAGCAGGACTCTCATGTGGGAGCTGGGAGACCTAACCTCAGTCCCTAATCCAAGAACAGTTTATGCGGTTTACAACAAATAATCCCTAGATAAAATCATTAGAGTAGAGGCACAAGTCCTCCCAAAGGAGACCGCTGACCACAGCTTACCCAGGGAATCGCTGAGGCCAGTGCAAGGTGAAAGAGCTGCTGGGGAAATTCCTCCCTTAGGAAGGACCGGCAAGGTGTTGGCACGATGTTTAAGTGTTCTCCTCAGAGATTTTGAAATTCTTCAGGCAGAAAAGGGAGCAACCAGGCACAGGGCTGTCATGTTCTGAGTGGGGGCACTGACAACTGCTTAATGCAAAGTGAGCTTTGCTTCCTTCTGCGCTGCGTTTTGCACTACACTGAATTTTTGAAAGGAAGAGCTTTGTCCTTCAGTCTCAAGTGAGAGGTCAGGACAGTGTGTATTGTATTAGTTCAGGGAATTGCCCCTGGGTACAGCTGAGTAAAGGACACGTATTTCATGGACAGGAGTGTTTTGAGTTTTATGGGCTAGGTAGCTCTCAAAATGCTCTTCAGCCTGCTATCTTCATGGACCCAGTTCTGAGGTGACTAATTCTTCACATTCATGAAGCTGGATGGAGGAGGCCTTCTTCATTAAGATGGAATCTAGAATGAGGATCATGTGTGCAAAAATTAGGGAATAGCCATAGTCAGGATGGTTGCACCCATTTGTGGATGGGAGGCTGAGAGGAAAAATACAGTCTACCCCTTCTGCTATGTGCTTCATTGGATGAACAGTGTTTTGCATATTGGTAAGTACATTTGTGTTGTACTAACAAAAATGTTAGCAATAGCTAACATTTATGTTTCATTAGAGAGGGAAAATGTCCAAAACCAGAACAAAACATATTTGAATTTTGCCATGAAATAAGATTGCAAAAATTTTTGGCTTGACACAATAAATTTCAGACACATTGAAACTGTTTCATTCAGAAACTAATCATGCAGTACTGTGTTTTTAATGTTCTTTTACATAAAAATGGTTTAATTTCCCAAAAGTAATTTTGAAGCAAAAAGTGAAACATTTCATTTCACAAACATAGACATTATTGAAAGGTTTTACTCTGATTTTTCCTTAAACAAAAAGCTGTCAGAGTTGACATTTTTTCAAAACGTGTGAATTTCAGGAAAGGTTGTGGGTTTTTTCCACTGAAAATCCTTATTGACAAGGGAATTCAAATGGAACCTGATGCTCAGGGGTTTTGTGTGAAGTACTGAGTCTTTCTGAAACTGGCACTGAATTTGGATACGTAAGAAATAATTCGTAAAGAACTGGTTTGCGGGCTGCTGCTGAAATTACTTGACTCCAGTAACATTCGCTTGAAGAAAATTTGGACCAAAAAAGTCCTGAAAGAACCAGAAACAAAAAGACATAATGTTTCCAATCTGTAGAATAACAGTAATTTTCTTAAGTACAGTTTTTAGAGAAGTCTCCTTTTTTAACCTTCTGCACCAAACCCTCTACTTTGGGTGAATGGCTTTGCAAGTAGTGGCCCACCCGAGCCAGCTGGGGGGATAAGGAACGAAGACAGTCTACGCAGTAGAGTCCGCATGGGGCCCTAAAGGGATAAGCCCTGCCTAAGCCTCCCTGCTAGGGGAACATGTCCATAGCTGTGAATGCTTGTTGTTAGCCCCTGTGTGTAGATAACCCGTCACATCATTTCCTACTGTTACTAGGCCAGTTGTACATTTTTTTTTGATCTGTGAGTCAAATCAGTCATTTGTATGGAAAGGAAAAGCTGGTAGCGTGTGATTCCCTGTGATCATGTCTGAGTTATTTTTAGTATGCTGAGCTCCACCAAACACTTGTATGTGACACTGCATTAAAACACCAAGAGAACACAAATCTCGAGTAGACAGGAGTTGTCTTATGCTTGAGATTTCTGCTGAAAAATTGAAACATGAGACCTAAATGAGAGTCTCGCAGTGTGTATTTGAGGCAGCTGTTCTGACAGAAGAGGCTGAGATCTTCAGAGGTTCTACAGTGATGTATTTAGTTGTCAATAATTAATGTTTTAAAGGTTTCCTAAGAATAATTCACATATACAAAGTGCAGACATACAGGTCAATAGTGTATATTTGAAAGAGTTCATAAGCATGCAAGATCTATTAGAGTTTAAAGGATCAATAATTCTCTTAGGAGCCCACACATATACATCGACAAGACAGGGAGGCCTGTTTATAATTGTAGTCTATCAAATCAATAGTCGACATTTAAGAACTGTATGAAAGGTAGTTTTAAATGTGTATCAGATCAGGCATTACCATGTTAGAGATCCAGGGATCAATACGTGGGCTGTAGCCAACTCTGAGGTGATAATAATCCAGGAAAGGGCTCATGTCTGATCTTTTGGGTTCTTCCAAACATGTTGGGACCAACTGTCAGATGATATGATTAGCTTTATGGCAGCAGCACTGCTATTTCAACTGCACTGATGATATTTTTTTTTGATGGTCCCAAGTGGGTTCTGAGCACTGCCCTTTACTCATTCACATCCATCAGCACTGCATGTTTTCTAAACTCTCATATGCCAGGCAATGTTTAATGTGCGATTAATAAACGAATTCAGAACTGGCAACTTTTCCGTGTCAACAAGGTATGTTTTATCTTCAAAACAAACAAACAAACAATGCAAAACAAAACAGCCTTCCAGCAAAGCTCCAGACAAATGAAATATTTTTAAAAATGGATTGATGTAGGTGAGAAACCTGCTGAGTTATCCTGATTCCAATGGATTTCAGCTATAGAACTAGTATCTGTGAATGTCAGATAGAGGTCCAGCCCTCATATATTTAATTATCAGTATCTTCCCCAGAGAAATCTGATTATTCTAGGCAATGCTCCCCAAGAAAGTTACTATCTTGATTTGATCTATTTAAGAAAGGATTTAATCTATTTAAGAAAGAGGTTATGATGAGGCAAGTAGAGGAGGGTATTGCTCCTTTTGTTGAACCCTGATGTGTTTCTAATTCATTTGCAGAATACCAGATACTGTGGAAATGCACATAATGATGCAATTACTGAAAATTCAATCATAATGAAGCCAACTGACACTCCCACTAGGGCTCCTCTCTGGGGAGTGAACCCAGGGGAAGGAAAACTCCGTATTCTTTCTGTTCAGCTTGACACGAACAGGGCACATGATTAGAGGGGTTGAAATGGTTTCACTAGCCTGTCTCAAAATGTGAGGTAAGCGTGTAGGAGACTGAAAAGTGGATGTTATCCAAGGAGCAATCAGTGGGAAAATGGGAAAGAGAGAAACTGGGGAGGAATCTGTGGCTGGGTAATGGCCAACCCACAGACATAATCCTTTTCCAGTTCCTGCTTTGCTGGCAGTGATAGACATTAGTTCACATCTTCCCAAGACGATGGTATCTAACTTGTGTCCTGAGGTGCCAGGCATGTGCGCTTCTATTTAAAACAATACATAGCAGTATATGAAGTCCTTAGAAAGATAGTCAATGTATAAGCTTTATTACCTGTGTTGGCAAGTGCAGACTGGCCACAGTAAACCCGCCTGGCTTTTGAATCTATCACCTAGAGGGGAAGCCATGGACTCCATACTGGTCAAGAGGATTTTCCATTTTACCTTTCGCTTTCATGAAGAAACCGCTTAGTTTTTTATTGTACTGATAAATATTTCACCTCTAAACAGTCAGGTCCATCCGCACCCCAGAAAATAAGGCCTAGGGTTATGGATGTCTGTCTTGGAGTGCCAGAATAGTGTCACAGTGCTGACTGATTTCTTCTGCGTAGGAAGGTCTTCAGGCTGACTGTGATCAGAATCAAGTTTTGGATGACTTGGTACTGAGAGTTGTTAGCTGTAACTTCCAAAATACAAAGGAAATCAGAACAGAACCTGGCTTCTGAAAATAGCGGTAGGTCCTCAAATGAGACAAAAATACTAAATAAAATGAAACATGCTAAAAGGAGATTCCACGTCTTAAAATTCAAGCACTCTTCAGATGATAAAAATGAGTACATTACTTTTAAAGATACAGGAACTTTTCTAAAATATTTTCCTCTGTTCTCCTTCTGAGTCTCCTTCTACTGCATTTAGAACTTATATTTATGCAGTATATTCTGACATCTTGAAATAACAGTGGAAACAAATATCATTCAATATCGCAGTCTCACATGCTATTTTATTTACCTGAAATAAACAGCAATCTTCATTTCTCAATGGCAATTCACCAGAAAAGGTACATAAAACTTTGCCAGCTGATAAACTGAACAGATCATAAAAGAATATTAGTATCATAAAACTTTAAAAAGCGTAAATGAGGAGATAATGTGAGGGGTGGGATTTACTAGTTGAAAGGTGGGGGCAGAAACAGAGTGGTCTACTTTGCTTCTTATTAAGTTTCTGGTAAAAAAGCAAAGATGATAATTTTAATAAAGGAGATGTTGGCTGCAGTCAACCTTTTTTGTCTCAGAGGTGAAATTTGAAATAGTCAAATGAGCGTGAGAATAATATGGCCCCCATTAAAGTGATTTTAAATTTAAGCATAATTTTTGCTAATACCACTGAGCAATGGGAATAATTAGAATGGTTTCAGTAATGCTGAAGATTTGAATAATTAAAGACACAAGATTAATTTGAGAAGAGGCATCATTAACCTAAATCAAATATTAGATTTCTTGTAAAGGAGAAGGGGTTTAGCCATAACCACATTTTTCAGATAGGGAATCTCATTAAATACCATGGTTTGTGTTTTACTCTGCACCCACAGGATTTACTTGCATGAATATTAAATCTGTGTGTATTGAATATAAGCTTTTAAATCCCATGATATGGCCCAACATTTTTGTACTATATAAAGTATTAATTGAATAATCTTGTTTTCACTTTGGATGATAATAGTTACCTAAAGGTCACTTTCAATCACATTTTTTCCAGGAAAAGCATAGTAAAAAATTCAAGCCTGATCTGGTCAAAGCCTTTTTTCTGCCTGAAAATATTTCTCTCTAGGCTCCATTTATTAATGTCACAGCTGCTTTTTTTTTTTTTGGATGAACTAAAAAGCATTTTCATGAACACCAAAGCAAAGAGTAAATAAATACAGGACAGAATGTATACGTGCTGTACTGGGAACTGCAGTTACCCAACAAAGGAGTGAATTCCTCAAAGGAATAATGAGTAGAACACTTTCGTTACTTGGTTGTTAACAAACACAGTGCATTAGTGTTGATTAAAATGCAGAAGTGGATAATTAAACAGAGAACTCATGATAAAAAAGCAAATTTTTTCTCAATTTATAGGAAAACAGTCCATCATAAATATTGATTTGCGCTATATTTTTTTTTCCACAATGTGGTGGTTTTCTATAAATATCAGTATCTGATAACGAGCACTTCCACTACTCATTATTTCTCTACTTGCAGAATTTAATGAATAGAAATGCATTCATTATATGGAAAGCTATCTACCTGTTATGCCTTTGATGAAGCCAGCCCCTGATTTGAAATTTTGTCCACCATTAATGATATGCAAAGAACTCTGTCTTATCTTTAATGATATGCCTGAAGAATTTATCAATGGAATTTATTAGATGCTAATTCATCTTCCATGCATTACTTAGGCAGCTGCATCTCACTGTTGTATCACTTTTTGGAATATTGTTTCTCTGTTTTTCTTTTCCTCTGCCCTTCCCAAAAAGGGTTTTCTGTGATGGAAACATAACCTATTTCTAAAAACAGGTTTGAGTTCTTTGACTCAAAAAACCCCTTTCCTTGTCTGGGAAGCTCCTGCAAAGTATTGGCTGCTTGTGATGAATTTCCCAAGCCTGCGGGCCAGCCAGCTTGAATTTTGGTTGAATGAGCACTCCGTGGTTTAATCACTGCTCCATCAGAAAGTCAGCTTCTTCCACCTTCACTGCCACAAAGCGAGAGCTTACATTGAACCAGGTTTGTCTGAGCAAGTGCTAACTCTGTATTGAGTACATACAAAGTAGGGCATTTTCGATTCCCAAGGGTCTCTGTCTCCACCAGGGCTTTTTTGGTGGCTGCGGTTTTTCCACCTCTGTACTCTCTGCAGTCTGAACACCAATCGCTTAGTGAAGCTGGAGGTCTGTGTCACTGCTTATTGACCTGTGGTAAACACAATGCTTACGGCATTTTTGCCTTACCGCAAGCAAGTCTTCACAGTTCTCTTCACAGTCCTTCTGTTTGTGGTAGACTTGGTAAATTGGCCCTGCTCTTCTAATACCTAGAGGATGAGCCTTCAACAAGTCCAGGAAGAAAGAGCAGAGGACGATTGTCAGTTTAGATACCATATGCATTCTTCCTAATGATATACTTACTCCTTGTGCTTTCTCTTTCGTCTTGAAGTATAGCTACATGAAAGCTGTTCTGTCAGGATTTTCACTGTCATCAGCCTGGCAAGCCATGTCAGAAGGGAAGCTTATTCCAAATATGAAAAAGACTCCTCCAAAGAAGAACAGAAGAATCCATTTAATTTAAAACTGTTCAAAACTCCATTTCCTGTTCATGGGTGATTGGATGAAAAATACTGGCCTTAAAGTGTAGCTCGGATGTTCACATTAGGTATTAGAAAAGGTCTGATCTGCTCCAAGAGTAGCGAATATTGGAATGTGCAGGTAAATGCAATCTCCATCTGTGGAGTTTTTTAAAAGGCACTTAAACATCTGTTGGGAATTGATCCTGTCTTGGGAAAGGAGCCCCAGGCTTCATTTCTATGAGAGTAAGAGGGCAAATGCACATTAAATTACTTTTATTGCAGTGGTTCCTCGGTAAGGCAGCTAACATCCAGCACCTCTCGTCTGGAAATGCTTTTTCAGATCTGGTCCTTTTTCACATTGCCTGCCTGCATGGGTACCTCCATCCACAGAGTGACCCTGAGGGAACACTGCCTTTTCCTTCTGCCCTAAGAAAGCAAAACTCCCACCTTCCTAAGAAAGGGAAATGGCTCTATGGATCTCCCCTGGCCGGCAAGTCTCTGTCCCTGCAAGCCGTTTCTGTGGTTTAGCTGGTGAGGAGCCATGCCCACGGCTGTCCCTCCACCCTTCCTCCCTCTTTCCTCAACCCCTATTTCCAATTCCAGCATGAGCCTTGCCCCCAACGGAACTCTACGTTTTACCCCAAAACAAAGGTTCCGCTGGTTTTGGCAGGCTCTCACCAGATGCTTTGCCTCACCCGGTCCAGCTCTCGCTCTCATTCACTTTCAGCGCAAGCGTTTGGATCAATTAGTACTGATGTTAGCTCCCCTGGAGCGACAGGCAGAGCAAGTGCTTAGCGTGTTCCCCCGGGCATTCATATTTTTAGCCCCTCCTCAGTCACCTTCACTGTCACCAGCAGCCACAGCCCCAGCCCCGGCATCTGAAACAGCCGCAGCAGCAGCTTTTCGGACGAGACTGCATCAGCTGAGGCTGTCTCTTCTCTTCCTGATGCTTTTCGTCCCTGTCAATGACCAAAGAGCAGACTGATCAAGCGCTGCAGAGGGTTGTGGTTGGGGTTTTTTTTCTTTTTTTTTTTTTTTTGAGGCATTTTTTTCTTTTTTGTGTGGAAGCTGACACAGTCTCAGAGACTGTTTCTTCCAAAAATATGCAGGACAGCTCTGAGCTTCAAAACAGATCTCTAGAGTGAAGCCCTCTGTTAAATTCCCTATGTATGTGCTGGATTTGGTTTGCTTGGCCCACATGTACATGGCTTGGCCTATTCCTCATGCAGCGATCAGTTTTGTGAAAAATATGACCTTGCAGCCAATTTTCAAAACGTTACATTTCTAGAATCAGAAATAAATTAACATGCATCAGCATTGCTCCATTGCAGTTAAAACTGAGGGAGGATCTGGGCTATGTCTCTGACTTTAAGGCCTCACTTTCCCACAAACTTCATCATGCCCCAAACCTGTGGAGAGGTGGTTTCATTTCAGTCTTACGGTTCCTTCTCCAAGGGTCCAACAGTTACATTTCTTCAGGAATAAGGTCGCGTCCTTTTCCAGTTAATTCCTCAGGCTGCTAATTGTCTAGGGCATCTACATAATATGTAGTGGCCCAGTCGCAGACCCTGCAGACTTCAGATGTAAATTGGAGTGATGCCTTGAATAAAGGCATGAGAAGGAAAACTTCACTGCATCGCTGTAGTGATTAACTTTTGCTTGCTTGAGCAACTTCGAAACTTTGGTATGTACGAATAAGACAAGAAAACCTTGAGCCTTGTCAATGGTATGCGCCAACAGACAAGAAGCCTTGGGTCCTGCGGAGTTTTTGTAGTTAAAACCTGCCAAGGCCAGCTAACTAAGAAGAAGAGATGAACCACCCGGGATGATCCGCACTGCGCATGCCCAAAGGGTGGACACTATGTAAATGATTTCTGGGAAATAATATGAATATGTATGACAGTTTTGAGAACTGTAATGAATATGTATGTGATTAGAACAGTATAAGCTTTGTTTGCGGTAAGTAATGGTATGCACGCTAGGAGGAATTATCCACCGTGCATCCCTGCCTACTTTCTAAAACTCCAAAATCGAGTCTTAGAGAGTTTCTTTGACTGACATTTTCGGTAACAGAAGCAGAGCTTCGGCACTGCTTTTACATCTCTCGCTGGCAGGCGTGCATGGGAAGATCCACCACGCGATGACGTGCGTGCTGTGGAGGTCCCGGCTGGCCGTGTCAGCGGTGCCTGGCCTGTGTGGCACCGAGCCGTAGGGCAGCTGCTTTGGCTCCATCAGCTCCATCAGAACCATCATGGGTTCATGCAGTCTCCCCGTGGATGCCCCGCTGCTCCCCACGCCAGACAGAAGAGCTCAGCACCATGCTGTGGCATGGGCTGGATGTGCCCTGTGGCCTCACCTGCAAGCTCAGAAAGCTGGGAAACTCTAGAGCGTAGAAACTCTCCATCAGCACCTTTTACTCTAGATCACATTGTTGGTATAGCCCATGAGACCAGCTGCAAGTAAAGTAGGGAAATCACTAGACAATTACACCAGTATTGGATCTTCCTTACAGTAGCACACCAGCATGAAGCACTTTCACAGGACCAAAACCCTGGTTCAAGACCTAACAAGCTAATCTGTGAAAAGTCCCTTTCATTGAAAAATTTCTCACGTTCATCATGTGTTTTAAAAAATTCACCTCACAGTAAATAAAGCCAAGCTTAAAAAATTCATTTCTTCCTACATAAATATAGTGTGTGAGTAGGGCCAAATGTACACTGCTATTTAGTTATGGATTTATTTTCTGTATTTTTTTTTTTTTTTAATTTTGGATGCCTACAGAGTGTAGAAAGCAGGCAGAAATCTAGAGATTAAGAAGCCACTGACATAAATTACAAAACACCTCCCAGAATGCAACATTGTGCGTTGCCTACAAATTTGCTTTCTCATCAAAACCCAACTGACTCTACCTGCTCAATGAATGTAGCAGACATTTCAGAAATCATGACCGTTTCTGGCTGTGGGTGAAGTATGTTTCAGGGCTTAGTGTCACCAAGCCCTCTCATTAAGCTGTCTCATTAGGCTCTCAGGTATATATGTCATTTAGGGTCACGTTTTTAAATATGTATTGGGCCCTACACACACACAGACACGTAGTATTTGTCCTTCCCTACTCTGTTAACTAGGTGCTTCAGGAAGGATCTTCAAAAGTATGTTGACAACTGGCTCAGGAGGTAAAGGTCTAGAACTACAAGTTATTTAGACCTCCAGCTCCTACCAGACTTAAATTAGGCTTGCAATTACCTCTGTGGGGCTTTTTTTTAACGTCTTTCGAGTATGGGATTTGAGCACTTCAGTAAATTCTGCTGCACCTTTGTACCTGTTTATGCCTTTACACATCTTTCCATTAGGGTTTTACGTATAGTAAAATCTGGAAGATGATAGATGTTATTTCACTTAATCGAAGAAGCAGCCAGCCTTTTAGATTATGATGATACTAGTGGATTAAACAGTGTTTGGGACAGTTCCCAGGCATTGCAGTGTGACTATGTATTCTCTGTCCCCAGCCTGCTTTTGGCCTGTGCTGGCTAACTCATTCCCGAACACTTCCCGAGAGCTCCGGGAGCCATTTCTGGTAGGCTGTTGTACATTGCCACTTTGATCTAAATCTAAGTGAACCTGCAGGCATAGATACAGCCCATTCTATGCAGGCTGGCCTCAATGGCAGGGAAAATTCCATTTACTGGTGAAAAACTATAGCCTTATTTACCATTGCTCACCAATTCAGAAAGGCCCTACACCAACATGTGCATATGTGTCACACGCTTCTGGCAATATTAAAGCATAAACTGTAGGTATTTTTTTCCACATATATTAAAAATGCCATAAAGTTTCACAATCCCAAGGAAGCTTAAGTTTTCATGTCCAATAAAGCTTAATTTCCTTGTCCTTTGTTGTTCTGGGTCACTAATACAGTAAAGTAAGTATCTTCATGCATTAAGAGCATGCTTTGCACAGAATGAGAGCTCATTTTTCAGTGAGTTTAGATGGCAGGATATGTTCGCCACCAAATCAAAGCTCCAGAGATCAGTTCAAAGAAAATGCTCCTTCAGGATGCTTTTTTTTTTTTTCCCCCAATAAGCAGGCTTGGCAGACAGTTCAAAGAGCTTAACAACAACACAAACAATAATTATTATTAACAACAGCAACAATAATAATGGTTTTATAATACCGCAAATAATTGTCTGAGAAAGGCATATGCCTTAACTGCAAAACTACTGCTGGTACACAGGGTAAAAAAATCCAGCTCATAGTAAATGGCACTTTGGAGATGACATTTTTTCAATCTATTTTACAGCATTTTGGTGACTTTGATGCTATTTTGCTTTCTCATCTTCCCATTTGCCAGATGCTAAAGGCAAATTGGCTGAGGCTGCATCTCTCTTCATAAGTAATATAGACCCATAGACTAGATCTTTACAGCAAAGCAGTTTGATGCTGAGGACATGACGTCTACATTACACATGTTTTGAGGTGGTAGGAAGGAAGGAGCAGGGTAACACTTTGGATTAACCCTAGTCTGGTCCCATGAAGTGGAGGCCGTTAAGTGTTTGGTACCAGTTTAGAAGCAGCTGAGTTGCATTCTCTGAGACCGTTCAGCCATCTAAACTCGGCAGAATAAGGGGAAATACTCAGGAGTTTTCCTTTACAAGTCTCTCCCTGTTCTGAACTAAAGTGCTAAAGTAGATGCACCCTGTTATCCAGTTGCTGTGAGATTAATACAAAATGACCACTTCCCAAATGCTACATGTTATTGTGTAGAAAAATGATGTACGCAAACACTCTTGGTGCAAATCCCATTTACACTTCCTCATATCACTGTTGATTTCAAAGCTACTTGTGACTGCTGCTGGCACACAAATGAAACGAGTCAAAGGAGTCTAAAATAAAGCAAATCAGATACCATTATTAGAAATGAAATTGGAAGTGTCCAAGTTGAATGACTCTCTTGGTAGTGAACTGAGTGCTGACATTATAATTTTAGATTAATTTTTCTGTTTGTTGACAGCTGAGGACTAGCAACAGAAGGAGAAATAGCGTTTTTGTGCAAATCAGCTATGCTGATCTGCACTTCTAGTGGAGAGTCAGGCTTCTGAATATACCACGTTTTCAGGGGAAGTGCTTGCTATCCAAAATGAGTGAATCTCTGTGAATTAAGAGCACATGTCCCTTTTCAGTGGACAAATCAGATCGTTATGTGCAATTATAGGCTAGGTGTTGGCTGGAGATGTACACAGCAGTGAACAGAGTACCCAGACAGCTTATTTTACTCAGGTTAGCTGGTGTGATAGAATAACCACCTTGGGGTTACAAGCAGCTTGTCTAGGGCTGGGATTTCGTCCCAGTATTAGTAAATCTGCCCAAATGCTGACCTTTCCTTCATGTAGGTTGGTATACTGTGGGCTTTACAGGTGTCACAGCTATAAGCTCAGTGATGTCTCTGCCTGCTGCACTTTCCTTTCTGGCGAGTCAGTAGTACTGAGAAAGAGAAAACAGTGAGCTGCTCCGAAAGAAGAAGGAAAAATAGGGTTCAACCCAAACTGGAATTACTTCTTCCGTTTCATCTTCTTTAACCCCCATGAGTGAAAGTTCTGAGAATACTCATTTTTGGAAACACTTAAACAAGCATTTCTGGCATGAAGTAGCTCCCCAGAATCTAAAGCTGCCCAGTGAAATTGAGCCTTGTCAAATTGGAGACTGCTAATAGCTATCTTGTCTCTATAGTCAACCCTCCTGAAGCAGAAATTAGGTCCTTGGGGAAGTTTTTTTGTCAGAAATACAAGCTTCTGCAGACCTTTAGGCACCTCCAGGCAGCAGCAGTATGCAGGTTTTGAGATTAAAATTTTGACAGTAGGTGCTCAAATCAGATCGATACCTAAGTAACACCTGTCTCCTGGTGAAGAAAAGACAGCATAAGAGAAATTTATTTTTAATGAAGAAAATATTCCTGTTCTGTGTGAACACAGATCTCAGATCCAGACACAGAGATTCAGAAAATATATGTCATTACCTGGACTTGAGCCACATCTTTGTTTCTCCCATAAACTTTCTAGTTAAAAATCACAATCCGGGCTATGGCACATAGAGAAAACAGGAAATCATGGTAAAACCTAGTATTTCAAAAAGACAGAGAGCAAAAATCTTTCCAGACCTGAGATTAAACAGGTGTTGCATCTGACATTGCACCTTCTGGTTTGCAAAAGAAATAGAGACATCAGCTGTTTTCTCAGTGCTGCTGTTCCTGATGCAAGGTTTGACATCGAGAGATGAAGCGGCTGACAAAGCACTGTCAAAGCCAGCACTTCAGGTGGTGTAAACTGGTATTGTTTCATTGCCAACTGCAGAGGTGCTACCTCAGACAAATGCAGAGAATGTTTTCCAATTTGCAAACAAAATCAAAGATTTTCCCTGTTTTAATGGCATCCAAATCCCAGGTTGGGGGCTGCCCTGAACAATTATTTGACTAATCTTTGGCTGCCTGTATAAACCCTGAGAAAGTGGCCAGAACTGAAAAATGGCATGGCACTATTTTTCTATCAGCTGTACGTGGTGTCACTTTGATTAACGTTTCCAGAGCAATCTCAGAAGTAAAAGGGAACTCACTGGGTGTGTAGCAAAGGAGAGCAATCTCTGCCCTGCTCAAAAGACCTGCTCAGCAGGGGCAGGGGACCAGAGGACGTGAGCATTACCTATGTTTCACTTGGGTGAGGTGTCCTACCCCAGCCAGGATTTGGGGGTGAGCCTAGAAATCTCATTTGTGCTTTCTACATGTCAACACTAACGGCATGGATCCCCTTTTGTTAGCTGCTGTAGGTGTGCATAACTCGAGCCTCTGTCTACGACTGTAACATACAATACAAAACAAGAGTTATCTTCGATTTTGAACATGTGTGAGAGTGTGAGGTGAACAGCAGGGAACTGCCTGAAAGTACCTTTTTAGTGACAGCTATCATCTTCTTTAGAAAGCCATTAATGCCCTAGGAAAACGACCTTGTCTCAGGAAAATATAGGTAATATAATCATGGGATTACAGGATAATTCAGGCTGGAAGGGACCTGAGGAGGTCTGTAGTCTGATCTGTATGAGGTCGGAGCAGGTTCCTTAGGCTTTATCCAGTTAGGTCTTGAAACACATCCAGGGATGAGGACTGCACAGCATCTCTGGGCAGCCTGCTCCACTGCTTGGCTGTGCACACTGCCTCCGATTTCTTGAGTGTTACTTCTTACTCTCATCAATGATCTTTAACCTCATTCAGAAGAGGAGGGAGAGATGTCAGGTGTGAAGAATCTTTTAGAAAATAAACAAAGGTTTGCCTATTCTGCTTAGAATAGTTCGATTAAGGACAGACTTTTTTTTCCCATTGGATGAGGAACATTTTTAGGAGAAACAGTTTATAATTTTCCTTATAGAATAAACATCACTGTGTTGCATGCTTTTATTATCTCTGATTTAAAGACAATTCTCCAGTATGCATACATTTGCAGTGATTCATAACACAGCATTTAAAGAATCCTACCAGTGTCTGATACACCTTCTGCTCTAATTTAACAAACCTACTCTCACTAAATTACATTTCTTTATAGAGAAGGTGAATGGGGTGTGTAGTAATTTAAAAAAGGTTCTTGCTATGAAGTCAGGGACTGTTGCCTTGGTGAAAACACATATTTTAAAACCTGAAACTTTGGAAAATTGTTTTATCAGGAGAGGTAATTGATTCAGCTGGTAGTGAATAAGGCTGGAACCTGATGGTACTACAAGGATAATTCAAATAAAATGCTGAAGTCAAGGTAAGATTAACTTTAACTTTTAAGATTTCTCATGCTCTGGAAAGCAGCAACAACAACTGTGCCTTGCTTTCATTCTGATGGCAAAGCGACAATGATGTTACTGATATTTTCATATATTTGATCAAATCTGGTATCTTTTCAAGTTTAAAAAATTCAAGTGTTTTCCAAACCAATCCTTTTCGTCTGAAAGCATTCATGACTCAGAACAATTTACACAAAGTGGTGGGAGGAAACTGTGCTGCAGGCTGCCCTGTGGATGCCAAAGGATGGGGCAAAACTTAGGCTTTGAAAAGAAAGGAAAAGGATCTTCACAAAAAAGTGATTTCTCACTTCCCAAACACTCTTTTCACTTCTAGTCCCTCTTGCATTTTCAAAAAAACAATTTCTCTTTTTCCAAAGGTAAACTTTCCAAAAATACGGCAAACAAGCAAACAAAACCAATATTCAAACCAATGAAACAACCAAACCTGTCCTGGAAAACACCCCGAGAAAACAAAGAAGTAAACAGAACCCAGTGGTGTGCCACAGTGGGGAGGCCCTTTCATGACTCGCCAGCTTTTCGGCAGCATCCAAGCCATGTTTAGGCAGATCTTGCTGGCGAGCTGGAGCAGCGCGAGCTCTTTTTGGGTCGGCTGCTCTCCAGCCCCATTGAAACAAGTGGGACTCCTGCCACCCGCTTCCTTCTGCCCTTACATTTGACACGAGACAACTTGTATGGTTTTCCCCACCTCCATGCTTTTTTACATGCAAAACAGCTGAATCTCTTTCTTCTTTTCGGTACAAAGAGACCTGCAAACAACAGGAAAGAATAACTACTAAGGACTAAACCAAAACCCAAAGGATATCTGGTCTGTTAACTATAACTGCCAGCACTTCCACTTTTTACAGGAGACTTCTGATGTCAGCATTAGTCTCTCACACTATGGCTAAGTGGGTTAAGTTTTGTTACCTATTTTCAGAATTTTGTAGCCCAAGGTACTGGTCACGCAGAACCCTCCTACAGATAAGCCCACCTGATACCACCAGTGAATTTAACAAGGTCTGCATCAGACCTTCTGCTGCGAATTTTCCTACCAATGTTGTCAGGTCTACTAATGTGGCGAAAATTGTATGTATGTAATATGGACATGTGCATGCACTCTCACATCTACTGTTCTGCAATAAATTTCCATCTTATGAGATCACAGGGAAAGTATGGAAGAAACCAAAGTGTCTGAGTGTTAGAGATTGAATGGGGGAGAGGGGGGGAGCTTTCATCATCCTTCAGTACAAACTTTGCTATAATACTCCAGAAGGCAATGCTGCCAGAGTAAATTAACTGCCAGAGTAAATTAACATAAAGTCTATAAAACTCACTTATTTACTTCCTGACACGCGAATAATGAAGCCTGAAGAAATGTCAGTCAGTCAAATGGCATTTGAAGATAAGCACACCTCCATTGGTTCCGGTTTGTTCATTGAAAAATAGTAATATTTGTGTCCTACAAGGTAAGTAGTTTTTACCGACTCTGTTTTTTGTCTGTCCTTTAGAATATTCATTCTAAAAGGCAAACACTTGATAAATTGTTCAATTAGGGGAGCTGATATGCCAGTCCCATTGTCTGAGAAATTTAACAATCAACAGAAATAACAATACTCATCAAGTAATATTGTGACAGAGTGTGTGGAAGAAAAAAAAAAAAGTATAGGTTGTATCACCTTTATTTTCAGTGAATATCAAAATTTATTATCTCCTCAAGTACATAGTGACCATGGTTTGTGGTAATTGTTTCTGTCAAGCCTTTTTAGGTGAATAAAGCTTTTTTAGTTTTTAAAATAATCTAAGAATCTGCTTTTCATAACACAATGTCATCTTAATATCAGAATGTAGAGCATTTTTTCCTTTAAAGGCCTACTATCGTTTTGCATAATTCCAAAATGCACTTAAGCCCATTTTTATATTTTAAAATATTTAAATGAGTGGAGACTAAGGAACCTCGATGTTTATTTCTAGGTTTACTGGGGCAGAAAAATGGTAGGTTCTGTGTTGTAATATAACAGGGGCTGTAGAAATATCTAGAATGTATTTCATAGCTCTGAATGAGAATAACCAAACTGTGCATAGTTATGCAGATGCTGAAATAATGTCATTCATGTTTGGGGTTTTTTTTGGGGGGGGAACATCTGAGAAATGTTTCTTTATGGATTCTTTCTCCTCTCCTTGCCCCCAACTCTTATATAGGAAAGAACTTCCTGAGTTCCAATAAAATAAATGAAAATAACCCAATTTACAATAAAGGTTTGTTTTATAGTACTATTGAAAAATAAAACATTTCCCCATGGCAAAATTCTTCATTATTCTGATATAAAGATTCACTAAAGCCTTGTTTTTTTATCATAGAAAAAGGAAGAGGAGGAAGGCACCAAATCAAAAAGTAGAATTAACTGTATTTCTTGCATCTTAGGATTTTTTCAGATTAACTGATGATTCAGGATCCCATGTTATCATCATCCTCAGTCAGAACGGAATAGGAGATGGAGAAAAAAGGGGTTGCTGCAGGTGTGGAGGAAACACTTAGAGAAGATTGTATATAAAATTCCCTTAAACTAGTCAAAAATCATTTACTGTAGTCCAGCTGTTCATTTACTTATTTTTCTTTTAAATTTGGCATGAAAATGAGTATATTATTTTTGCAGAGGGTTTTTCTTTTTTCTCTTTTGTTGTTGTTGAGATGCGAATGATCCGATGCAGCTGGGGGATTGCTGTACTTGGGAAGCTGAGAACAGCAAACTTGGGAAAGAAGGAAACAGGATATGGGATGCCAAGAAAAATACATTTCTGTGGCACTAATATGTAGATTTTCAACACATTTTGTTCACTTTAGGAGAGAAAGAAAAGCAAATCAAAATGCTAAGCAAAGACAGCTGTTAAATTCTGCATCAGAAAACTGTATTTTATTTACCCCAAATTGCCTCTGAGAATTTCATCTGAGTAAGAAGTTAAGCACCTTCAACCATAAACTATTGGATAATGGTGCTGTATATGGCTGGATAACTGTCTCTTCCATTCCAGTGGTAGCTTATTTTCAATGAAATGCAAAATTCTCCTCATAGTCAGGTCTCTTTACTGTGTAATTGTTAAGGCCATGATTCAGGAAAGCATTCCTCTCCAGGAAAACATGCACAAACTTATCTCTAAGCATTTGTAGACAGCAAGATACAGGCATAAAGCTAGAATGGTTATGTATCACTTCTTGCAACAATTTTCCCTTTGAACAAAGTTAAGCATTTAAAATTGTTGAAGCTAAAATAGGAAAGATTTTATTTTGGTAATGAAAAAAAATCAGTATTCAAATTCATTGGTCTTCATCTCACTCCTCTTTATATATCTACAAAGCAGATCCTAAAATCTGAGGTACAGTTCTTGTCCCTCTTTATAATAACTGAAGGAAAATGGACTGAGGTCATCTGTCTGGTTTAGATATCTAGCTTAGGATAAGATGAGCCTTGCTAGGCTAAAAGCAAAAAGCAGGTGTCATACGTGTCCAAAATGATGAATAAGATAATGAAGACAACCCACGCCTTGGCATATGAAATCAAGATAGTAACTGTGGATATTACAAACAGAAAAGCTTTTTGACAAATGTGTTGTGAACCTGCTTCACACTTCCCAATGCTGGCGACATGCAAGGCAAGGGCTAAATTGCTCTTATTACAGAACAACAGTTTGGTACCAGCTCCTTCTGGATTGCGGCAGCTGGCAGGATTTGGGTGCATTTCTCCCCATTTGGTGTCTGTCTCCAAATCTTTGTCTGTTCCTGACCTCCCTGCTTGTGTCCTCTACCTACCTCAATACCCCAATTGCTAGGCATGGTGCAACCATTCTCCTACTGCTTGCAAGAGTAGTAATCAACATGACATTCTGCATGCAAGCTTTATACTTCTATTAATTATAAGCTTAAATATCTCTTAGCTAGATATTTAGACAATTAAGTCCAGCCATGGTCAACTGCTGCTCCTTGGCCACTTTCTGCATCATGGGACATGTAAACCTAACTGAGGAGCAGACTGAGACAACATGTTAAACATACTGAACCATGAATTTTCTGTCTCCATAGGTGTCCAGAAGCCAAGCTGTGCCTTGGATTCAGGTATATGCCCTTGATGGATTCATTTGACCAAATGTAGACATCCACAGTGCAGATGCCATCACCAAAGCTAGCAGCTCTTCGAAAGGTTTCCCTCTAAAGCTAATGTACAGAACAGCATGCTTCCAGCATACAATTCATTTGATCTTAAATTAGTCGTGTAACCTAGGTCAGATAACTCCTGCCTGTAAAGCACCTGTTTCTTTCCATGAACTAGGGGATTAACTCAGTTGGTGTCTATACTTAGCTAGGTGAAAGTCACCTGGAGAATCAGCAAGAATTATATCATCTGAGCTCTCTGCTCTTGGGCAGGCCTGGAAGGTGCTTAGCTCCAGCTTTTCTGGCTGTAGAAGCTGGGTTTGCAGTTACATGAGCTCTGTTAACTTTTCTTCTTGGGTATGCTCTGGAGAACAACGTAAGTCTGTGCCTGCAGGTGAACGGTATAGATGGTAGGTGGGACTGGGCTTGAGAGACCGATGGTAACACTATGGCATCTTGTTACTGGCACCTTCTGTTTCTGTATTGTTTTCTCTCCTCTCCCTAGTCATCTCCTTTCTTGACTTGCTTTTATTTGACTTCTTGTTCTAAGAAATGTTATGAAGATGCTCCTAAGTTTTGGAAGAAGAAAAATTCCCTTGTCTGGCTATAAGTGCACTTTGAAGTGGCTGAGCTATTTGAATGGGCTGGAATGTTCAATCATTTGGGGAGAGACCTTTCCCATACAGGAGGTTTGTTTCTGTGTTTGTTTCGTAGGTCTGTTTCTTCTGCTTAAGAAGGTCTTAAATTAGTAGTAAATAGAAGATCTGTTCCAAGGAGTTTAAAGACAGCTGATACATGGCAAACTCTAAAAAAGAAAAACAAATGTAATCATGATGTCATGTAGGAGCTCCAAATTTTATTGCTGCTTTGGTTCAAGGTCTTATAGAACCCACGAGTCCTCTGCTTTATCAAAATCATGTCACCATAACCGAACTTACAGCAACTATAGTTCATCAGTACACTAAAATAAAAAATAATATTCTGAAGTGTTAGATTGCAACCAGCTAGCTGGCAGTATCTAAGTAACACTTTAAATGTCACTTCTTAGATCAATTATATGAGACTATTAAAGTGGGTGAGGGGTCTGTGTGGTTTCTTTCTATTATTACTGTCACAGAATTTTTAAAACTGCTGTGTCACAACAGTCTGCTAAGACGGGTGAAAGTGCATAATCCTCTCACTTTTTATGCTGTGTCCCTTAGGGATGACCTTGATTTTGTTTTCCTACAACTGGTTGTTGTCACCAGTATAACCCAAGATCAAAGAAGCAGAAGGAAAACAGTTTAATACTTCTTCCCTCTTGAACTGCTGTGGTTTCCAAAAGGTTTTTTTTTTTGTAGGTGACACCAGAACCCTGTTTGCCCAGTTTTCACTGTTATGTGTCCGCATTACATTTCAGAATCGATGTTCCTCTTCTTTTGTTGAGATAAAGGGAATTTTGCAGCTAAACCTGGTGTGAAATAACAAAAGCCTGAATGACTATCAGCTGCGTGTTGGACCACAGAGAGAAACTTTTTCTTTTCTCTTATGTAGGCATAAATGTATTAAATTTGTACAATGAATAGAATTAAATAAAATGCCAGGAAAACAATGAACTAGTATGATGAAGTCAAAACTATAAACTCTTGCTGTGGTTTTAAAATAGTTTCACAAAGAACAAAGTTATTTTTTTGTTCCACTAATGAAAAATATAGTCAGGTCTGGTTTTGCATGGGTATTTTTATACGGGATAGTGTGAGTGTATGTGGGGGTGTGTGTATACTTTTGTGTTTTGTTTAAAAGGGCAGCAGGATGATTCACTTCAGTTATTATCTGTCAAATGATGCTACAAATAATAAATAGTCATAATTTGTTGTTTTTATAACAGGTCGTGACTGATAGAGTTAGAATAGGCATCAAGAAATGTAGTAGCACTAGGGGGTAAACTAACATGGGCAGAGATAACTTGAAAGAATTTTTAACTTAAATTAAGGCAGAAAAAGTACAAATTATTGCCCTCGTCCTGCAGATGAGTAGACTTCTACAACTTTAGCGGGGTATCTGTATTAGACCTTGATCTTATGCCTCTCCCACAAATTCCCCCTTCTTCCCTGGTCTCTGGACAGCCCTGTTACGGGGAGGAGACCTGGCCATGGTGTAGGAAGAGGGCTGATGCTCTCTGAGCTGCTGCGTCTTGGTAATCTCAATGCCACGTGCTGGGAGAAAAACCATCTGACTGCTCAGCCCACTGTCGGTGGCCCCACAGCACCGAGAGCTGAGCTCTGCAAGACTATCCCATAGTGTCCTTTGGATTCACAGACCATGCCCCTGACCACCAAGATGTTGCCTAAGGTGTGAGGAAAGTAGGGATACTAAATTATTGACAAAGGCAAACATGACTTTCAAAACCCACCCAACCAAGGATGCATAACAAACTTTCCTGTCCGTGTGGGACTTTTACCTTCAGCTCCGTTTGTCCTCTGCTGTTCAAGGTGTAGCAGAGGGAGAGTGAGCTGGCTGGAAACACCTCTTTGAAATCTGCTCTGGCACTGAGAGTGCTGGAGCAAAAGCAAAAATATAAAGAAGTTGTGTTAATTTCAAGGTCCGTTAGGCACAGAAGACCTGCTCCTATTCCCAGTGAAGTTAAACTCTCATTGATTGTAAAACTCTCATTGGTTGCAGAGGTGCAGGATCAGTCCATGGAGAAAGAGTAATCAATGCTCTGTATAAAAAAAACCATTATTGAGCCAGATATTTTTTCAGTTGTTAAAGGGACTATTTTCCAAATTCCCAGTATGGCAAATACAAAACTTCAATAAAGCAATTTACCTGAATATACTTGCCATGAAATTACAAGTTTACCAGGTTTGGGGCCTAAAGCTATCCAATATTTTCACGTGGTTGTCTATAATAATGGATTCCTCCATCAAGTGTCTAGTCTAATGCATCTGCTTTCATGATAATGGCCTAAGGCAAGTATAAAATTTAGAATTACATTCAGAAAATCTGACCAAACAAAACCTTGACAGTCTTTCAGCCAGGAGCTCCTGATTCCCTTCCTCATACGTTGTACATCTATTGCAGAGCTCATGTGCAGCATAAAGGCAGTAAAGTATCTATCAATACCTTTCTACTTATTTGACATTTAGAGACTCTCCTGTTCCATTATCTTTGCTTTACTTTGTGACATTTTTATCAACTTCAACATTAACATGGCAGATTTTACAACTAATACACTTAAAAGGTACAAAGATGTCAGCAACATCAATTATAAAAAAATTACAGCTCCTGCTTTATCTCAGAGGTAATTAAATGAGCTGTAATTATTAGCCTAGATTCATTAGATTCCTGTTTCATGACCTCCTCAGATTGGATTATTGTAATTCTTGGTACGTCTGTCTGCCAAGGCGATGCATTGGCAGCCTTGAATGCACTCAAAAAGGCAGAGGTAAGAGGACTGTTAAAACCCAAATTATTTAGGCCTTTAATAATTCACTGCAAATGAATTCTCTATTATCTGTTCATGATAATATTGCCATAATTCCTCAGTGTTTTGTGGATAAGGACCCTTATACTTGCAGGTTGTTGTCGCTTCTGGAGTTGTCATTTAACCAGTGCTACAGTTGATCCAGAGCAGAGCGTCTTGGAGTGACAAATCTGATTTGTACAGTCGCATGTAAGATATGCTTATGGGTAATACGTGAGACATGCTTGTATCTTGGCTGCATTAATTTTCGCTTATACTATGACCCTACTACTTGGAGACCAGAACTAGAGCTGGTTTGAATTTAGTAACAGAAGAAGTAAATCTAGGAGTTAAGTGCATGGAAAGTGAGAATGTTCCATGCAGACAGAAGGGAAAGGATACCCAAGAAGCAAAACCATGTGATGATTAAACAATAGATACAAGACTAGCAGTATATTAGATAATATTTAAGTGAAATGTAGCTTCTTAGGCATCATCTACCGTGGTTTTATTTAAATTTCTGTATCCCTTCAAGTGTCTTGATTACAGCACTATTGGCTCCCTGCCTTTAGGGGCACAGTTTTGCAGAACTCAGCCTGAAAGATGGCTTGGCCTCCAAAAACCACATATAAGACTTATCTGTTGGTGGTTTTTTGGCTGAGGATCAAATCTTGGTCTATTATTAGAACTGCCCAGGCAGTGCCTGTGGTCAGGTAGCCATTGCCTCTGATATAAAGAGTGATGTCACAGAGAACTTTATGGGATCTTCCCCATTCTAGTCAGGTACCTGTGCTTTACATCTTAGCAGTTAAAGAACGATGTTAGTAGAACACAGAAATTACATTAGCTTTGATGTGGAGTTTCAAGATATTCCCCTTAGACAACAGCAAAGCTGTTTATTCTTTGGAAATAAAGTGTCATCAGATGTCAATTAAAAACCAAAAAAGGTAAAACAAATTAATGTTTTATTTTTATCAACATATCTTTGTATTCTATATGTACTTTGGAATCCTCTCAGAGATGGGGCAAGATCTGGCTTTTACTGAGAGAAAGAGCGACATTGTCATGAATGGCAGTAGGAGCAAGAGCAGGCCAAAGGAGATGAAAAGAAAACATTGCATGCCCCAAACATTGTCTGTTCTAGGGCTGTCAGTAAAATGCATCTCTGTCCCACTAAGAACTGATGGAAGAGCTAAAATCCAATTCCTTTGAATCTCCAAAGTAAAAATATTGCCTCTGATGTTATTGCATGTGAAAAGCTTCTAAAATAAAATAAAAAAAATATAAAACTCAAACCTAGGTCATACAAGTTAGAAAATCTAATATGGAGTGATACAGTGGAGCAACCTGCAGCAATGTCTTTGGACCAGATGTGGTCACCTTTACACTCATTTGGACCACCTTACTTGGAAACTAATCTCACTGAAATTAATGAGAGTGCTCCCACAGTATCACTCCATTTGATTGTGTGCAAGCTAAAACTGGCCATTTGTATTCAGAGGAAAAAGAAAGCTACCTATGGGAACTCAGATGGGTACTCAGTGAAACCACATGTGTTTTCTCAGCACTTGCAAGGCTTATTTGAACATGTCCATTTGTTTGGGCAACTGCTGTGCCTACAAAATGAATAAAAAGCATAAACCTGTGCACTTGTGTCTGTTGTCTACTACTCTTAACTCAGGTCCACATGCACAAATGTATGTGTAGATGGTGCTCCCCAAAACAGAGGACTGTTGTTTGAAATTTTGGCCCTTTCTTTGTGTGGTCTGACTGTCATTAGCAGAACAATGTCCATAAAAAATTGTCCCATTTGGGGATCTTATGCTGGGGTAAAACAGACACCATTTAGTTAACTTGTATTAATAAAAAGGTCAGATTATAATAATTCCTGTAATAATTCACAATAATTAAATGCATATTCTTAAATAGCTTCCTAATAGAGAGCCAGTGTCTCATTAATCTTGAATGTACCAACCTGAGAACTCCAGGGAGGTCATATGATAACTAAAATTGAGGAATGCCATATACAGCCCACTGAAATGATTCAACACTATAATTTAGATATAAATGGAGTACATACTTTTCTCAGCAAGGTGGGCATCTAAGCATGGGAAAGAGTTATTTATTAATGAGTAGCATAATGCAAACCAATCATAATTAGCTACATTCTATGTTTCCTCCCCAAGATAATAAGCCCAAAGTAATTTAAAAGCCAAATCATCCTTGCTTTTCTAAGCCAGTCTTCACATCTTCAGGAAGATGACTTCTGGGCTCAAGATGACAGGGATTTAGTCCTCATACATGATTATATACAATACACCCCTACTCATTTAACTTTAAGGGTACAACACTAAAATAATGTCCAGAAATGGATTTTCCTGCTGTGATGTTAATTTTAACTTTTTGCACATTTTCCACTGAACAACCTGCATAGGACTGTATTACTCAGCAGCAATCCTGAAAGCTGCCTATGTAAAATTCATGCCTATGCAGATAGAAGGCCTCTGTTCCACTAAGCAAATGCCATCTCCAAGGGTAAAACGAACCCTATTTTTCTGTCCCAGCCATCAGGGGTCCTGAAAAGTGAGTTTGTATATTATAGCCAGTTTGCAGGGAGGTGTCCTTTGAAACCAAAGGAAAGTTTCCCACTAAATTCATTGGGCTTTGTTTCAAGGTCAAAATGAGAAAAAACTTCAGATGTTAAAGGCAGAAAGGACCACAGTGGTCAGACATCCTGATTTCTTGTAAGCAAGGCATAATTTCACCAAGTAATAGATACATCAAGACTGCAACTTCTGATCAAGGCACTTCACATCTTTGAGAGAGACAGACAATTTTATTATAAAGAATTTGAATGATAGAGAACACATAATATACCCAATCCAGGCATTAGTTAATTAAATTCTGGTAAAAAATGGACACTTTATTTCTAGCCTGATTTTGTCCACAATTAGCCAATCTCAAAATGTTTCATAATGTAGAATTTTTCAAAGGGATACCCAGTGCCATAACCATGCTGCTAGCATGCTGCATTCCTACCCAGTGATGGATCTGGCAGTATGAATATCAGGAACAGTTTGAAAAGAGTAAAATGTTGTTTCACTTCCCACAAATATTTTACTGGTGTATTTGTGTAATGCAATCAGTTCAGTCATTTGAAGAAGATGACTCTTCAAGGGCACAGGTAAAGAGTTCTGTGAATAAACTGCAAATGAAAAATTGATGCCGAAGACAAGTATTACATAGAAACTCTGCCCTGCATTAATGAGGATGCTGCTAGGTAGCCATAAAGTCACTTCTGTCTAGAAGCAGGAGTAAGATCAAATCAGGCTTTCCGTTACTAAGTCTCACATTTGAGAAGGCTGAGAAGCAAATGCAGTGTAATTTTGCCTCAGACATTGCCTCTCTGCATGCTTGTATGACCAGGCTTACTTTGGACATAACTATACAGAGTGATTGATACTTACAGCTACTTAGTGTGAACTACTGTCAGAGTGTGACCCAACTTCCATGGAAACTGATGACATTTTCCACTGGGAATAAACTGGGTTGTGAGGACCAATTCCCTGACGGGGTGCAGATGCCTGGCAGAGTATTGGCTAAGTGGAAGGTAAATTCCATGTGAACTTTGATTCAAACTAAGGGTATGGGTTCAGCTCTGCTGACTTTCAGTGTCACTGCTGCGGGTCCCTGCACCACAGTCTAGAGCAAACATCTACATCTGTTGTAGGAATTGCACTGTAATCTTCAAGGAGTTTGTGGATTATTTTTATCCATTTGCTATAATCAGAATCTGTATGCCCCGCTCAGCTATAGATACTTACATTGGAGACACCTGAAGTTAGATGGGTTGAATCCTACCCTAGGTATCCAGTTGCTTTGGAAAGTCTTGCTAGACACTGGCAGACTGACCAAGGTGCCCTTGTTAATTTTATTGCAAAGGAAGGTAGGGGCTTAAATGCCCATTATGGGCTTAAATGATTAAATATCTGTATAAAACTGCCCCACAGTGCAACTTAGTCACCTGCAAAGGGTAACTTAGGCTGCCAAAGGCATGAATTTTTCATGAGTTGCTTCTCTCTCTACGTTTACAATATAGAACAATAACAGTGACTGCCTGAAGTTGGGGGCATGAATCCTGGCTATAACACTTGATCTTTTGTGTTCCTGCGTATGTCCTCACGGCAGTGCCTACTTTGTACTTTAAATAGAGCATTTGCATCACCAAATTCTGTGCAATAAAGGTACTAAGGAGGCAATATATATTGTTTTACACAGTTGTAAATGAAAAAAACCCAATAGATATTAACCAATGAAATGTGCTAAATTCAGCTTAAATGCTTCCTGATTTCTAATATTTAATATATATAGCTAATTATCACTAATTCTCTCTTCATTAATATATAAACTGAAATGCCATAATGGTATTAATTGGAATAATTATTACTTCAGGCATTTTGAACAACATATTCCACAGAGAAGAGATTTTTAAATAAAACTGAGTAATAGCAAACATAAAATCCAAAGAATAAAAGTTTGTTTTATTACCAACTTGGATTTGCCTAGCCCTAAAAGGAAAATAACCCTGCCACTGTAATACTGTACTCCATAAAGGGATTGCTAAAAATTAAAAGCTTTCATTCTCCTCCGAAGCCTTGTTGTAGCAAAAAGGTTTCACAGTCTCCTGACTTCCATGGTGCTGATAGAAACACGTTTGTAGTCTAAATATGCCAGGAAAGTGTTCCAGTAGAGATTATGGGGTAGCTGGAGTGCTACTGTGATTTACTTAATTCAAAGTGGTGCTTGAAAGAGACTTTTAATCTGCAGTGGACAGAAGCTGCAATGCTGATACAGAAAATGACATTTAGCAACAATTTCTGATGGCTTTTTCTGAAAGTGGCTTGGGAAAAGCATCTCACTGATACCAGTGGTGGAGTTAAGCTTCTGAATTTTACATATGAAGATGGTGGAGGGAAAGCTATATTTAGATGAAAGGGATTCGCTTCTTTCTAATACCATGCAGCCAGGAAATCTGAGGTTCTCCATTTCAGCCCTGACTCAAAATGGTTGATGTTAATTTTTTCATTAGTTTCACTGACCTCTCTGGAGGCCAGTAAAAAGGAGGCCAAAAGACCAAAGGTCCAGAATTAAATGGTATTTATATGTGTAACAGCCATTCTTTTCATGGAGCAATTTCACTGATTTTAATTGAAAATTACAATGCTAAATACTTTCAAGGATCTGAGCCTAAGTGATTTTTAAAAAAAAACAAACCACAACCCGAACAAAGTCCTGTGTTAGGACTGCATGCTTCCTTTTTTCTTAAACATTTGAGTGAATAATCCTACTACACCTGCATTAACACAAACATCTAGCACTCCCATCATGTCATCTCGCCCTGTGTGCATTAAGGGCCAAGGTGGAAGCTCCTAGAAGTCAAAGAAGGGAAACTTTCCACTGTCTTGCAATCAAATCAATGGTGCTGAATTGTTGGCTTCAGATCCAGCCTCTGGCTCCACCTTCTGTACCCTGATCCTGTTCGTCATGAAATCTAACTTGTCAGTCACCTTGCAAAACTCAGCAAAACTCATTCCCTGGTTAACAACGTCTGCCTGAAATTCAAATGTGCCATTAACATAAGTTCGATTGTGGATAGTGATAGAATAGGAGGGAAGGATTCAAATAGAAGAGGTAGTTGAAAATTCATCAGTAGCTTTAGCGTAAATAGATTTTAGACACTATACACACTAAAGCAAACCTGAGTGACTGTTGTTAGTAATCCCCATTGGAGATAGACATGAGATACCAGGTATGGAATACAGTTTAAAAAAAAAAAGAAAGAAAAAAAAAGAGAGAGATGGAAAAAAATCAGAGCTTGAAGCCTTATGGAAAAAAATCTGGTGAGGAGAAAATATTACTGGAGGGCGTTTAATAAGTCTGAGAAGATTGCTGATTATAATAGGAAGCAATCCAGGAAAAAAAGAAGTTAAAAAACTATTGCAGACAAGTATTTTCAAAAGCTTGACATGGTTTGAAAGCTTGTACTTTGGAGGTTGAAGCCATTAATGGGATCTACAGAATATCTTGCTGAATAACCTGGAACTGAAAAGGTGAAACTCATGCACTATCCACATTTCCCACAGGCAGCACATGGATTTTCTAGGGTAAAAAGTTACAAAAGGCAGAGGAAAGAGGGCTCAAAGTCACTGTGACACACAGAGGATGTGTGTTTGGTTTGCTTTTCAATGAGGCTTGCTGATAGAAAGGAAAGATTTCTACATGCACAGAAAGGAGGAAGGGAAGGGGAGAGGAATAAATTTGAGTGAGTTAGATTTTCAAGAACCAAAGCAATTTCTGTCCAGGCACAAAGAGACAGGAATGAAGATTGATAATGCAGCAATAGAAGCAGGAACACAGTGCAGAAAGATAGTTATGGATGGTTAAATGTTTCTAACTAGTTACAGATGTCTGTTGCCAGGAAAGCCTATTTTAGGGCCTTAAGCACGTGCTTGATTTTAATGAGATTTATGCTCTGGCTAAATGTTAGGCATGGTGCAAGGACTTTGCTGATCCAGGATCAAAGAGGGAAAACTGTCATTTGATTTAAGTGTGGTGATTTTTGTCATATTCTTTTGAACTTATGAGTATATATTCCAAATTTTTGTCAGAGGTAACAGTCAGATTAGTAGGAAGATAAAAGCCAGATTGACTAAAACCTTCCTGGTCTGGGTTTCTACATGTGGACATGAGATCAGAATCAGGGTCTAGTTATTAAGGTTTAGAAATGAGGAAAGAACAAAAGCAAACACGGTCACAAATTGGATGAGAAGTGTGAAGAAATGGGGTTGAAATGCTGGTAAAGGAGGAACAGAAGCAGTGCAAGAAGAGACTTTCAATGCAGAGGATCATTAAAAATTAACATATTATAAATAGTCTAGACACAAAATTAGTTAAAAGTAAAGTCCAGGAAAGAGTCAGAGAAGAGATAAACAATAAATCTTACCAACATGGAGGGAAGAAAATACAAGCTGTGGTGGACAATGGGGTTGTGTACTGGGTTTGCGTGGCAAGGTTTTGGTAGTGGGGGATCTACAGGGGTGGCTTCCGAGAGAAGCTGCTGGAAGCTTCCCCCATGTCTGACAGAGCCCATGCCAGCCAGCTCCAAGACAGACCCGCCGCTGGCCAAAGTCGAGCCCATCAGTGACAGTGGTAGCACCTCTTTGATAACATATTTAAGAAGGGAAAAAAAAGTGCTATGGCACAGAAACTGCAGCCAGAGAGAGGAGTGAGAACATGTGAGAGCCCCAGCCCTGCAGACCCCCAGGTCAGTGCAGAAGGAGGGGAGGAGATGCTCCAGGCGCCGGAGCAGAGATTCCCCTGCAGCCCGTGGGGAAGACCACGGTGAGGCAGGCTGTCCCCCTGCAGCCCAGGGAGGTCCACGGGGGAGCAGATCTCCACCTGCAGCCCGGGGAGGACCCCACGCCGGAGCAGGTGGGTTCCCGAAGGAGGCTGGGACCCCGTGGGAAGCCTGCGCTGGAGCAGGCTCCTGGCAGGACCTGCAGATCTGTGGAGAGAGGAGCCCACGGAGCAGGTTTTCAGGCAGGACTTGTGACCCCGTGGGGGACCCACGCTGGAGCAGTGTGCTCCTGAAGGACTACACGCCGTGGAAAGGACCCATGCTGGAGCAGTTCGTGAAGAACTGCAGCCCGTGGGAAGGACCCACGTTGGAGAAGTTCATGGAGGACTGTCTTCCGTGGGTGGGACCCCACGCTGGAGCAGGGGAAGAGTGTGATGAGTCCTCCCCCTGAGGAGGATGAAGCGGCAGAAAATAACGTGTGATGAACTGACCGTAAACCCCATCCCCGTCCCCCTGTGCCGCTGGGGGGTTGGTAGAGAATCTGGGAGTGAAGTTGTGCCCAGGAAGAAGGGAGGGGTGGAGGGAAGGTGTTCTGAGATTTGGTTTTATTTCTCATTACCCTACTCTGGTTGATGTGTAATAAAGTGAGTTAATTTTCCCCAAGCTGAGTCTGTTTTGCCCTTGACGGTAATTGGTGAGTGATCTCTCCTGTCCTTAACTCGACCCACAAGCTCTTTGTTATATTTTCTCTCCCCTGTCCAGCTGAGGAGGAGGGGGAGTGATAGAACGGCTTTGGTGGGCACCTGGCGTCCAGCCAGGGTCAACCCACCACAACACTCCCTACTGCCAGAAGAAACCTACGACCTAAAGAAAGAAGGGGGATAAGGAAAGGTTAGGCAGAGATGTTTCATGTTGGTTAGATAGTGTTGCCTCATTTCAACAGAGTGCTCCCTATCTGTGTAGGGCAGAGTATAGCTGAAATGCCTTTGTCTTTGCACTCCTGTTTGCCTTCTGATTTTCATTTTCATGCCAAATTGTCTATAGCGGAATGTGGTATGAGGGGTGGAAAAATGTGGGTGTGAGTTATTAGTACTCCTGCATGCATGTGAGTAGGGAAGTACTAGGGGAGGAAGGAGGGGGAGAGAGACACAGAGGGAGTGTGAGGAGCACAGACCCGAGAAGAACAAGGGGGGCACTTGGCTGAAGTATTGTTTGGCGAGCAACAGCACACAGTTTCACGGCAGCATGAAAATGTAATACAAACATCTCCCCGGAGGTGCCAAAACTGTTGCTAACACTGTGCAGTGTGTCAACCTCTGGTGGGTTGACCCTGGCTGGACGCCCCAGGTGCCCACCAAAGCAGCTCTATCCCTCCCCTCCTCAGCTGGACAGGGGAGAGAAAATATGATGAAAGGCTCATGGGTCGAGATAAGGACAGGGAGAGATCACTCACCAATTACCATCATGGACAAAACAGCCTCGACTTGGGGAAATTCATTTAATTTACTACCAGTCAAATCAGAGTAGGATAATGAGAAATAAAAACTAGATCTTAAAACACCTTGGCCCCACCCTTCCCTTCTTCCCAGGCTCAACTTCACTCCTGATTTCTCTCGCTCCTCCCCCCAGCAGCACAGGGTGACGGAGAATGGGGGCTGGGGTCGGTTCATCACCCGTTGTCTCTGCCGCTCCTTCCTCCTCAGGGGGAGGACTGCTCACTCGTCCCCTGCTCCGGCGTGGGGTCCCTCCTGCAGGAGACAGTCCTCCACGAACTGCTCCAGCATGGGTCCCTTCCACGGTGTGCAGTCCTTCAGGCACAGACTGCTCCAGTGTGGGTCCCCCACGGGGTCCCAAGTCCTGCCTGAAAACCTGCTCCGTGGGCTCCTCTCTCCACAGATCCGCAGGTCCTGCCAGGAGCCTGCTCCAGCGTGGGCTTCCCACGGGGTCACAGCCTCCTTCGGGAACCCACCTGCTCCGGCGTGGGGTCCTCCCCGGGCTGCAGGTGGAGATCTGCTCCCCCATGGACCTCCCTGGGCTGCAGGAGGACAGCCTGCCTCACCGTGGTCTTCCCCACGGGCTGCAGGGGAATCTCTGCTCCGGTGCCTGGAGCATCTCCTCCCCTCCTTCTGCACTGACCTGGGGGTCTGCAGGGTTGTTTCTCTTACATGTTCTCACTCCTCTCTCCGGCTGCCTTTTTCGTCCATCCCAACTTTTTTTCCTTCTTAAAAATGTTATCACAGAGGCGTTACCACTATCGCTGATTGGCTCGGCCTTGGCCGGCGGCGGGTCCGTCTTAGAGCCGGCTGGTATGGGCTCTCTCGAACACAGGGGAAGCTTCCAGCAGCTTCTTACAGAAGCCACCCCTGTAACTCCCCCCCCGCTACCAAAACCTTGCCACACAAAGCCAATACAAGTGTATTTTAGCATGTTTATACAGCAGCTAGGACTGGAGGGCTTGCATTTTGTTATGGTGACTTCAAGTGCCGCGAGAACACAGATAATATTTATAATACTGATAAACAAAAACGTATGTCAACTTTTATTTTATCTGTCTAAATAGAAGAATAAAGAAAAGAAGCAAAGACGTATGTCAAGTTTTATTTTGTTTCTCTAAATAAAATAATAAATAAAAGGGAAATTCCTACCTTCTAAAATGCCAGATACATAAATAAACGGTATTTAAAGTCTCCTCATTGTTACTAAGCAAAACAGTGAGGCCGGCAGCTGTCACACATTTTGAAATCCCAAGCAATTAAGAGCAAATAAAAGAATAGTTAGGAATAATCTAAAGCTGGTGCTGCCTAAAGAATAAACAAGTTTGACCTGGTTTTCTGTGCACATGAACAGACACAATGTTCCCAAATTTAGTCAAGCTACAGGTATTTCTACCAGCTTCAGTGCTCCTGTATTACTCTTACCAAGAGCAGAGACAGACAGTTTATTGCAAAACAACACTTCAACTGTTAACCAAAGTGAAATACATATGTAAAATATTATATGTTTACCAGCAACTGTGCAGTAAATACAGCATAACCCTTATGAAAAATAAACACAAAATGTAATTACACAGGCTGTTTGTCAAAATATACGTCTGAGTCCTGTAAGCATCAGAGTTCTTACCAATGCTAACGTTGCTCACCCTGCGGAGGTGCCCAGGACTTTCAGAAGTCTTACAGGTCTTCCATAAATGTACTGAGCTAGACCTCGCGGTGCTCCAATTATCACTTGCAGAAGTGGTAACATTTTAAAGTTAATGAAACTGGTTCCAACTTTTCTCCCGAAGGTGGAGGAGGAGAGAGCTTGCGGTGAAGTGCCCACGTGCCCTATGGAAGGAGGGTTCTGGTGACCTGCCTGTGGCCAGGAGTCCTCGCACGCAGCTAGAGCTATCGAGGTCAGCGACGGCTCATCTCTTCGGTGGACCTGCTGGGGCAACTGCACAAAGGGCTTGGCTGGGAAGGGTTTGATTACAAGGCAAAATAGATGATCCCACTCCGATTCACTCTGCAGGGCTTCCTACTCTTTTAATTTATATCTGTAGACTATATTCTGAGTGTAGGCACAATAGGCAGGTAATTTAGGTAATCGGAGTCATCTTGCTAGGCCCAGGCAAGGGCATTTCAAGTATTGATTGCAGCATCTATGTGAGACAATTAAAGCCAGTAGGCAGAATCCATCCATAAATCTTGGGTGAACTGGAACCATTCTTCTGCCTTTGCTTGAGGATATACACAGTTTCTTAATGTACCACAAGTATCTCACCATGGCATTTTGCTGTCAATAGATAATTAGCTGCTAGTGTTGTCCATGTAAGAGCTTTCTTTTAAAGAAAATATTCCTCTACTGAAATCAAGATAACAAAAAACCCCATCTAATAATGCCCACCTTCCTGTGGGTCAGTGGTAAGGTCACTGTATTGTAATGAAATATGCATTTCATTACACTTGATGAGATATATGCATTAATTTCTGAGGTAGCAGCAGACAGTTTGTGATGGCATCTATTCATTTCCTTGCTTTTAAGTGTTTGTGCTTTGTTAGTAGAGAGATAGCTAACTAAATTGGTTTTTGAAATCAGGTTTTAAATATATTGCAAATGCATTCTTTAGTACATTCCCACTCAACACTGGAAGGCTGGGAAGACAAAAGTGCTGTCTAGATTGTTGTCTGAGGCACAGCACCTGCACGGTGCAAACCCAGACAGAAAGCCACAGCGTTCAAGGAGATCACATGGGGAAAAAAAATCATGCATCTTTTCTTTAGAGACTTAAAGTGAAGTGTATAGCCTATACTAGTCATGTGGGCTCACTTTGTTGGAACTATAGAGCAGACTAGGCACTCCAGGGAGTAATGTATCCTACTTATCTCAGACTACGAGGTAGGCAGCTAGTTTGGACTAGAGTGAGTGAGGATCAGCTGGGCCAAACTGTACACATCTGCTGCCCTGGCAGGAACAAGTAATATTCCCTAAAGCCACTTAACTGACTGCACCCCGTATATAAAAAGTGTGTTGTGCTCTGTTAATAAGCTAACAGAACTCTTTTGGCTGTAAGTCTGCATTCATTTTGCTTTCTGCTAGGCACATAACTTTCTTGTGTCTTCATTTCATAAACCTATGAACTTATGGCTAGAATTTAGCCTTTTTAGTATGATCTGTATTTTCTTTGTGTATACTGTCTGGTCAAGATCATGAGCACTGCATAAATAAACTGTCCTGGATTCAAAAGGATGGATTTCTGGGAGAGGAAAGAGTAGACGAGTGAGCTAAGAAGGTGTTTTTGCTTTCATGACCATCATGCCATATGGTACCTGTGCAGGGTAAATTGACAGGACTGTTGGTGCTCATATGCAGCTCTCTGTGTTAACATCAGAGCTGCACTAAGTACTGACTTAGTTTAGTGCTTAGTTTCTCGTAGGACACTTAACCTTCCACTGAAATAGATGTGGGGAGTTCACGCCTAAATGCTTTTGGGGATGTGGCCATACAAGACAGATGATGAAAAAATAGTTCACCTCTCCTGAATCCATGAGGAATTAAGGAAGAGTGGGAGGGAGGGACTTCTTTCAAGGTTATGCAAGAACTTTTTGTAGGCAGACAGAGAAATTAAACCTGTATCTCCATCCCAGGGCCCAGAGCAAAGAGTGTGAAAGGAGGTGGGCACTTCTGATACACCCTCTGCACTTGAATCTGTTGCCCACATATACAGGTGTGGTACTGGATAAGGTATAGTAGCATCCTGCTCAACCCTCAGCTGGGGATCCAGAGGGAATGAGTCTCCTCCTGAAAGCCCTCTGTTATATTTGCCATTTCTATGTAGAGACTCTGGATATCCTCAGGTGTCTTAGGTGGCACTATAGATTTCTGGGCAAGCAACTGAATCAAGTTCTAAATGTTTAAAGAGTGATCACAAAACAATTAAGTGGTGGAAATGAGCCATAGAATTAAATATTTGATTGGATTACTTGAAACAAATTTGAAGAGTGGAGTAAGCTGAGCAAAATACAACAAAACAGAATTGTTCCCGACTTAGGTACCTAATGCAGTTTTTTTCAGAGAAATCTGGAAGAAGGGTTTGTATAAAGTAGGCTAATAGGCTTGGATAAATAACTCTTTTTAAATGACAAAGGGGACAAATTACGATACCTAACTTATGATACCTAATCTTTAAAACCTTTTAGAATCCTTCAGAATCCTCTAAGGTACACTTACAGACAGCTTGAAGACATTTACTTTACCATTAATTACTTTTCTAGAAGCTATGATCTATAGCTCTAAGTTCGATTGTCTTTCCATGCTGCTGCTGCCTTTTGCTCAATTAGGAAATTCCTCTGAAATCTGTTTGCATGCAGTTACTAA